>NC_134585.1:89792649-90392649 GCF_037038515.1 Microtus pennsylvanicus | reverse complement strand
GAGCCATCTCTCCAGCTCTGTGATCTGCGATTTTCTGTTTTCTTTCTCTAGGGTAATGTCTCTCAGAAGACTGTAAAGTTTACAAAGTTTCCTTTAAATTACTGATACCTAGTAGAAAATTAAGCATTATTTTTCTACTTTAGGAAATGGTACCTGAAATTATTCCGCCTGGATGTTTTTGTTTGATAGAGAAGAACATCATTTTGATGCTCACTAGTGGATTTTGGTCTGTGGGAACTGGCATAGCCTACCGAGGATCTCTGAAGCCACGGGACTCCTCTGGTATACTCACCACCGCATCTCTGTTTATCTACACACCTGGATGAGTGTCTTCATAGAATACCTAATATGCATTGTGATACCCTGGGGATAAAACACCATACCTTAGCCTACCATGAAAACCTTGCTCAATAAATGTTTGTGGAAGAAATGAATGAAAGGAAAAATTATAAATGTCTAGTCACATGCATGTGTGTTTTTTAGTTTCAGTTTAGCCAGCACACATTAAGAGGTCAACATGGTGAAATCTGCTTTGTATTTCTTTTCTACCTTTTTTCTCTGCAGAAAGAAGAGCTGCTTGCTACCTGAAGGACTACAAGCCCATTTGCCCCACCTTTTCTTAGAGAGTTTTGGAATTCAGGCAAGAGACGGTGATTAAAGTGGGCATAGAAAAAGTGCATTTTAAAAGTTGGTTTTCTAGTGACCCCAAATATCAGTTATTATGTGGAACTTCAAAGTTATACATTTTTGTTTCTTAAAATTAAATGACCAGAACTTGGAAAATATTTATATTCTGGACTAGAAAAACACACAAAGTTCCCAACTTCTGGGCCCCTGCAGGTAATCAGTAAGTATGCCCAGAATAAGTCAAGCAGCTGCATTCTTTAGCCAAGGTTCCCTCTGAAGAATAAGCATTCTTTATTCTCCTGGATACCAATTTTAGCATTTAAAGGGAGAAGAAAGAGAACTCATATTTTTGTGACTAATCTTTGGGATTTAATCATGACTAATAAATTTGTGTAACTAAAGTTTGCAGTTTTAAGGAATAACCTTTTAAATACGTTTGCTTTTCAAGCTTTAGATTACACTGTCTTGTTTGTGCATATGTGTGCATAACAGACACAGTGTGTCTGAAAGTTTACATATTAATACACCACACACACACACACACACACACACACACACACACACACACACACCTCTTTCCACTTCCCTGTTGACCGAATGTATTTCTGCCTGTGTGTGCATGAACTCACAGGCACAGGCTTTCACGGGCACACCCACACATTTCCCCACGTGTCATCCTCGGCCTTACACATTATTCTTTCCCAACTTCGTGGCCTCTAGCATCAACATATCTTTCCTAGTCTGTTTACTGATTTACTCCTCACCTGACAAACATTACCCTGTGACCATGAACCGCCCTCTCATCCTGCCTGCCTTTGCCAACTGAAGAACCAGTGACTGCCTGAAATCCCTAACTAGGGGGAAAATATCATTTATCAGTGGCAAAGTTTAGAAGTTGCAGAAGGGAAACCGACACTTGTGAGCAGCCCACTGGATTTCTGGAGCCAGCAGATGTTGCTGCTTGCCTTTAAGCCTAATGGTGTCTCCCACTGTGCAAAGATTATAATGTTTCATTTCTCGGTGAACTTAAGTGAAAAGCCATTATTTCAGAAAGAATATGGCTTATCCAGGGAAAACAAATCAACACCAGTTCTCTAGTTTCAACCCCTACCGAAAGGCATACCTCTCATGCCTTAACGAATACATTTCGATGCTCACTAAAATTTAGTCTAGGGCAGCCTAGCTCTGGAAGGACTCTGGGAAGCCCAAGTTTTCACACAGAGATCATGTGCACATTTTGCTCACACTGTATGAAACTAATAATCAAGAGATCTGCCTGAGAATATGTTTAGCATTGATGACCACAGAAGTCTGCCTGCCTTACAGCTTATGCGGTTGGGCCGACAGCTATTGCATACAAAGAATGTTCAGCCTCAACTAGCTTTCCCAACACCCTGACAGTGAATTACCTCACATCTGCCGCAAAAAATAAAATTGTTCAATCTGAAGGCATAAGCTTAACCCTTGCTGTCTGAGCTAAATCTGATTCATGGCTCTCATCGTTGACTGGAAAAGACTCCCTCACCACTGACCTTCCCTATTCTAAATCTCTCTTCTCTAGTAGCATATTTTTTTCTTGTGGGTTCAAGCTAATTGTTCAGGATATAGATCTGCACTGCGTTCTTTGAGACACTTCATTTTTAGAACAGATTGCTGTAGTATAAAAAAAACAGAAAACCCTCAATAACAGTTTATTTTATACTAGAGTCTCCAATTAAGATACTTCAATTATGTCTGTAGCCCCACACGGTGGCAAAGCAAAAGAAGGTCACGGGTATTCCTCTCGTGGAGCAGACCCTTATGTTGCCCACATTATTAGTCTCTAGTATGCACCATGAAACAGCTCATATGTCCAAATGAACAGCTAGTTTCTACACACTTACCATATTCTCTTCAAGGCTCTGCCCGCCACGTCTTCCCTCCCTGCCTGACAATATGCCGCCATGCTATAAAAGCCCTGATGCCCATTTTCAACGATTAGCTGTACATCAGCATTACCACCACAAATCCACAAGTTTCACATCAAGCATTAAATGGGATGAATATTGATCTGCTAAAGAGGATTTATTTATTTCTAGCTCTATCCAAAGATCAACTGCTACCAGCTTTTGGGGGATCTGTGAAGCTCTCCCAGCACAAAGCTACTGCATACATGACACTGGACTTGACATTTCAGTTCTGGAAGAAAACCAAACAGTAAATTCAGTGCAATAATCCTAGATAAATGAGATGATCACTGGAAAAGCTGAGATAGTTAAGTGGTCTATCAGAGAAGTCCAACGGATGGTATTGAACAGTTGCTACCTAGAAGCTTCACCCATGTCAATATGGTCCAAAGCACCATCATATCAGATGCCAATATAATCACATTAAAACTGTCTCTACCTCCCGCCTGGCTTGGATTTCTTTCTCTGTGTGTTTTTTTTTTCCCTGCTTCTTTCTTTCTGGTGATTCAGAGTGACTGTAAATAATGCAAAATGTGACAAAGCTCTAGCCTGGCAACTGTTTTGAATATGGAGAAGCAGCATTGTCACATGGCAGAACATATATGAGCTGCATTAAATTGAGTTATGATCTATGCAGGGCCAGGAGAATTCGTCTTTCCACCGCTGAAGCACAGCTCAAGAGAATCTATCTGTGTAAGTTAAAGCTCATCATTTTTATAAGGCAAGAAAGGTCAAATGTGGCCATAAAAATGTACAGACTTGCTGAGTCTCATCTTCCCCCCAACAAGTCAAAAATGCCTAACCTTCTTGGTACCATTCAAGTCCTGTATTCAGTTGAAGCTCATGAGTGAATGTGGGCTGAACCAGGTAAATGCACAGCCTTCACCTGAGTTCATCATGGCTGAGTAAAGTGTGCTCCAACTATTTAACACAAACCCAAATTTACTTTTACCCATATAGGTATTTATATATGGTCTTCTACAAATTTTGTTAGCAGAAAGTGGGAAAATGTATGTGGATTTAGATTCCTTTAAAAGTATTGGACTACAAACTAGTAAATATATACGAGTATCTTAATGATAAAACAAAGTAGATTAGAGTCAATGGCTTTATTGTGTCTGTAAACATGAAAAATGTCCATTAGTTGTTGTAAGGCAACTCGTCAAATGATTTCATTTGGAATCCTAGCAAGCACAGTGTAAAACATGAAGATCACGTAGTCACACTGGTCATGTGTGTATTCTTACATTTATTCACGGCAAAGACAGGCATAAGCATGGTCTTATCAGAGTAGCGGAGCTGTGCCAACCCTTGGGCCTTCTGTTAGTTTGCAGATGAGCTTTCTGAAGATTCAATGGTAGGCCCCTAGTCAATGACAGAAAGGGCTCCTACTCCCAGCCCCCAGCCCCCATATCTGCACCAAAGCACTTACGCATAGAGTTGTGCATACCAGACAAAAGGACTGGAAAATGTTTCACTTCCTTCTGATTTGTGGAGATGCCATTTTAAAGAAAGAGAATGGGCAGAAGTTTGAATCACTTCCTCACCAAAGAGGAAATAACTCTGGGATTTCTTGTCAAGCTCAGTTCTATAATAATGTTGTGCTACCGAACTGTCTAGGGGGCATTTTAATTATTAAGCCTGTAGACTTAAAGCATTTAAAGAACCAAAGAAATGAAAGGAACACAGAGGGAACTGGACTGGAAGCTTTGTTATTGGAAGGTTCTAAAAACAATGTCTCAATTTCTAATTACCCTTTTGGAAAAAACTCTCTGTATTAATTATGTTTCTGGAAACTGAAATATTATACTTTGTTGTGGGTACTTGAAACTTTTGGTAGCAGATGTCCTCAGAAGAGGTACCACTTACCTTAATTAGAGTTTGTTCACAGACCTGAGGGTCTAGATTGCCAAGGCTCAGTGATGCTTATCAGTCTGAACAGGGTCACTTGGAGAAAGAAACTGGATTAGGCATCGTGTGTGTGTGTGCACTTTACTCTCTGATGGCGCAGTTCACTTTAAAACATTTTGTCACTCTGATAACGGGGATCATGTACTGATGCTTAGACCAGATAGTAAAACACATTTGGACCACATGGGAGCAATTGCTTAGCTTGGTTCCTGAGATCTGTTAATTAGTCAGCCTGAAGATCTTTTAGAAACAGGCAAGGCGTTGCTTTCAGATTCATTTTTTTTCACTTTCTTTTGGTTTTCATAAAGGAAGTCAGAAAATGATGACAATGGTCTGATGGTTCCTTGGGTGATGAGTGTTCCTTCTCAGAGAAAGAATTTTCTACATTTCTGAGCGATATGCTTTGGGAGAAGGCAAACAATACTTCCTCTTAGTGGGAGACTGAGAGTGGATAGTTATACAAGATTGCTCACCTGTATTTATGCCTTTCTCAAGCCATTGTCTTGGAATCCAGAAAAGCCGTGGGACTGTCGGTGCTTTGATGACACCATAGAATGCAGGTATCTTGTTTAGCCTGACCCATTATTCATCACTTTCAAGGTCCGTGTGCAGAAGACAGCTTTCTTTCTCAGATCTTTGTGAATGTCTTCTTCAACGTTTCTGCTTCTCGCTGGTAGGTGTCTTAGGGGCAGAACTCACTCCATACTGAAGATGTCTGTAGAAACCAATCTCTCCCTCTCTGTTATACCTAGAAGTCATCAGTAGTGTATAAAGGATGTCCAGTAAATGGTCTTAGTACCCAGGGCAGATGAAAACTTTCCAAAGTGATTAAATAGACCTGTGATGATCGCTACTCTATTAGTTCAAATCCAACCTCTCAAAACTTTAGAAAATGCTTTCATGGATGACTCAAACACAAAAGTCTCTAAAAAGATATTTATGTAATTATTTATAGGTCTGTACACCCATATGTTAGATTCTAAAAATCATTTTACAAACATCTCAGTAGGTGTGGTTTTAGTATACTTGGGATGGTTTTAATTAAAACTCAGGATACAAAATATTTGACTCACTTTTTATGTAGAGAATGTTGTTAGCTAATTCCTAGTAAGATGCTACACTGTGGCTGACTGCAGGGCACATGATTGGATTAAGGTGGTTTCTCAGAGGAAGCAAAGTATAGCCTCCCCCTCTTTAAAAAGATAACATTATCAGACGTGTGTTTTCCTTTCTGTGGGGCACGTAAGTCAGTATCAGCTTTCTGTTGGTCACATTTGGGTTTTATTATGCTGTTTGGCTTTGTTTTTATTTTTTATTCTTTTTTATTTTTAATGTCATCTTAGGACAGTGGTTTTCAACCTATGGGACCTGACCCCTTGGAAAACCTCTACCTCCAAAAATCTTTACATTACAACTCATAACAGTAGCAAAATTGCAGTTATGAAGTAGCAATAAATTTGTGGTGGTGGGGGTCACCATAACATGAGGAACTATATTAAAATGTTGCAACATTAGAAAGGCTGAGAACCACTGGTTTAGGGCAAATATGCCTGAAAGGGTCTAAGGAAGAGGCTGGGGGGGGGGTCATTGCACTAAGAACTGGACGAGGGATTAGAGTTGAATTGCTTAGTTAATCAAATGTCTAAATGCAAAAACCCAGAGGTTGGAATACTGTTTTGCTGTTTCAGAGACCGATCTGCTTAGATCCCTAAGCTACCAGGTTGTCAGCATTTTCCTACCAAGAATAAGTGGGTTTGCTCATGTCAGACAGAGCTCTTTCTCACGTTTCGGTTGGTCTCACCAGAGGAAAAGGCTCAATGTTGTAGCTATGATTTGGAGAATACCAATGCCTTGATTGAGACAACAGGTTTTGATTTCTCCCCATCCATTGTTCTGGGTACTTTTTCTCCTTTTTTACATTAGAACAAAGGACTTGTTCTTAGCCTGCACTGCGTGTGCTAGTTACATTTATGGGAAAATATAACAGGAAGGGCTTTCTTTTCCAGTTACACATTATACCACCACCTCACAGAAGTGCCAGCAGCATAAAACGTCTCTAACAGTAGCTGATTTGTATGCAACAATGACCATACGGGTAACTCTCCAGCAAACCCGAATCTCATATATAATGCATAGCAGTTAATAAATCATAGTAAAATCAGATGGCTTAGAGCCAACAATACCTAACTAGTAATGGAAAGGGGTGGAAAGATTTATGGAGAGACAGATTCTGTCTGGATTTTGCTTTAAAGATGCTTGCCAGCTACAGTGGAGTATCTCGGTTTCTAGCTCTCGTCTTGAGTGTTCTGCTGAGTCCCTCCCTCTTTTCCTCCTGAGGGTCCCTTGCAGAAAGCTGCTCCCCCTCTTCTTCTACCACCAGGTGGAGTGTTCTCTGCTTAGCATTTAAGACTTTTTTTTTATTTCAGACCAAGACATCGTATGGGGAGAAAAATGTTCTTCTGGGATCTCTGGTTATTTAAATCTTCAGTTTTTAGAATGCGGCTCTTCTCAATCAAAAACACACAGATTATTCCTTGAAACTTCTGGTCAAAAAGCAAACTTAGGCTTCAAATGGCATCTCACACATCTTGACAGAGAAGCAGAATAATGTTTTTGCTTTATAGATCAGAGAAAACTGTTCCTACATGTGTTCATTGGATATCGTCACCATTGTTTTACTTGCTACACGGACCATCTGAATTGGAAAAAATGCAGAATTTGCAAATCTGTCACAAGTCAAGGGAAAGAATATTGAAGACAGCATGTGCCACACAGATTCTAGAGAATCTCGCTCTCAATCTGGTTCCGGTTATTAGTGGGTCTTGGCCAATTTCCGGTGCTGACATGGGTTGTTGAGATGAGTGGCAAACATGTCACCTCAGAGTTAGAAATATCTAAACCTAAAGAATTAATGATCCTCTGCAAATTCTTACTATTAAAAGGCGAGGAAAATACATTGCTGCAGTGGGGGGATGGACAGTTGAAATTTGGTTAGTGCCTGCACTAATTTGTTTAATTGTCTATCTTTTGTAGACTCCAAGTTCTATTTTAGACTCGCACGCTATATTTTATGTTTACAGTTTCATTTTAATGAAGCATAGGATAGAGTTCGTCTTTTTGAATGTCATGGTATCAACACACATACTGTCACTAAAATAATATGGGTTATGATGTTTCACAGTGATGTGGAGTTAAAGAATGAAGGACGAAGGAAGCTTAAAGCAAACCAGTTGTTTGTTTATATTTTCTTTCTTTTCTTCCCTTGTGTTTTGGGGATAGATGCCTTCCATTATGACAGCCACAAGATGGCAGTAATTCCTCATCAAAAGGAGCGTCGCCTCTGCCTCTGCTCTGGCTAGCACAGTGGTGACTGACTCCTGGTAGGGAGAGATGGAGGAAAATAGAGAGAACCTCCTAGGGTTAAAGGTGAGAACAGAAAGGTTCACGTTAGAAGTAGTAGGAGTGGCGTCTACGCGAGGGCTATCAGTTTTATCTTCATGTCTCCAGGTTTTTGGGTGGCAGAAGTTTCAGATGCAATCCTGTCATGAGTCAGAAGAGTCCCTAGAAGCAATATTGCAAAAGGACTGCCCCTCTGGAACGGTTCCGGCAAAGGACCAGTCTCATCTCTGTGCGCAGTAATTAATTTCCAGATGACTATGAAGACTTAGGCTTGCTTTGGCAGATTCCATCTCCTGCTCTTCTGCAACGTGCTTCACTAATGCTAGACACCGTGATGGCTGGCAACAGAAATACATGGCTCGCGGTAGTAAGATGTCACGTCGCTGAAAGAAGATATTAATTTAGAACAAAATAACCCAAGACAAAAATACATAATTCAGTGTGCACACAGGCTTGTCCTAGAACACTCTGTGCGAGAAAACACAGCACAGCCCATCTTCTGAGGTAGTCATAATATGCATGAAACATTTCTGAGAACAGTACATTTTTTTCCTGTTTATTCTCGGCAAATGGCAGTTATTAGTAAAGGGATCTTTATTTCTGTAAATGTTACCTGACATCATAATTTAAATCCAGAGAATCAAAGAACTCCAGGAGAATTTAGAGATTCATCATCAGTAAGTGTATTTTTAAAACTCTGTGACTCAGCTAGATGACGCTTGCACAGAAGACACAAAGCTGGAGGAAGCAGGAGTAGGAAGCTTATCTGCCACAGCGATTTGAAAGATTAAATAAGTGAAGGTCTGTAAAATTCCACAAAAATTAATGAAGCTACTATCCAATGAGTTGTATGATGTTTTAATCTACGTTTTATAACATTTCATGGAAAGGAATTAGACTTACTTTTGTTTATAGGAATAAAGTCTATCTAGAGGCCATTTGGTCTACGTAATCTTTTACTTCCTACTGAATTTTATAATTCTGATTTTATAATTCATGATCGTGGCTAGGTGTCTTCATTTGTACACACAAAAGACAAAAGACCAAGAGGTTTATACTGGCATATCAACCTTCAAATGTTACTACTGGAGCTCGAGATGGCTCAGTGACTAAGATCATATACTGCTCTCGCACAGGATGTGAGTTTGCTTTCCAGCACTCACTGTTAGATGGTGCACACTCATCTGTAACCCCAGCTACAGGAGCATCTTACGTCTCTGGTCTCTGTGAGCATCAGCATTTATGTTTACATGTATCCTGAACACAGACACACACAAACATAAATAAAATGATATTTCCAATGCAATTTACTGAATACTGCAATTTATATTTGAAATTTTATAAGGAGTCTATCTTAAGTGTTCTCACACCAAAATGAAGAAGAAATGTAAAAAGAAAACATTTAACTGTGGTAACTTCGGTAGGTTACAAATATGTTAACCATCTGATTATCAGTTTGCAGTGAAGTTATCTATCAAAACACTCTGTACTTTCTATGTAATTAATTATACCTTCCAGAAATATGTTATTACTAAGAATATGTGATTAGTGAGAGAACTAACAGGTGTTTCAAAAACCAATTCATAGGACTTTGATTCAATTTGTTTGTATTACACATTCTTCTGGCATAAATCCAATGACTGAAAAACTTACATTATTTCCATATAAAGTGATCATTTCTGAGAGGAGTTTGATGAATTTAATTGAAATACTTATTTTTAAACATGTAGGCAGAAGCTAAATGGAACTCCTAACATTCATGATACTTACTGTGTGCTACCTGCTGTTTTCATTTTTATTTAACTTATTGGAGTATAACTGCTTTTATTTTGAGCCAGGAAAAAAGGTGAATATATACCTAACTCTGCATAAGGATTGAAGAATTTTTATCATTTTTTTCATATAAACCATATTTTAAAAGAGAGATAGATCCCTTGCTGAGAAGGAAAGAGAAGAGAAAGGTGGCTAAGTGAATCTATGATTCCTTTATGATCTGTTTATAATTGTTGACTTATTCATAACGTGCTGTTTTAGAACGTTGCTTTGAAAATTTAGAAAAAGATTGCATTCCCCTGCTGAGATGTGCACCCTTCTGAAGCCATGACACCTTAGAGGAGAAAAAAGAGAATTTATGAGCTAGATTTTATTCTCCCCCCCCCCCCGCAATCTTCTAATTATAATCATCAAAGCCTATAAAATGTAGCTAAATTTTTTACACAGAACACTACTGGGACTTCCTAATGAACTCAGGTGTTATAAAAATATTACGGTATTACTTACCATGGCAGAAGGAGGTCCCTACAAAGTCAGACCATGCATTGAGTAATAGCGGCAGAATACAACCTTATTTAGCAATCATTATTCAAATAGAAGAGCATGAAACTTTTAGAATGAAGTTTCCAAATGAACAAATTTTTTTTCAAAATGATATGGAGAGGATAAATTGGCTTACAGTTTTCATGTATTTATTTCAGTCTGTCAGACCTGCATCACATGTGGGGTATTGGTGTTGCCAGCATGGAGGTTTAGTGTGTCTTGTGGGCAAGCAGCAGAATTCAGTTATTGAAAATGACTGCATTTTCCATTAATTCTTCTCACCATACCCACGAATCTGTTAAATAGTACAATGGTGATAATAACTCGACTGAAAGGGAGTGTGGATTTCTCAGTGTAGCCCTTGACCATTTATGCCGCAATAATGAGCTGAATGTTTGTGTTATATTATTAATTTGACTAAAATGGTCTGTATGATTGCATTGCTGTTTAATTTACTTATAAGAACTAGGTATAGAGTAGCGCATTGGGGAATTTAGTCTAATGCTCATCTGATATTCTGGAGCTCAGGGGTCCTGGATTACTTGCAACCTAGAAACAGAATCTTACAAATACATGCTACGAAATACACTTGGGAGAGCATTCTCAATTCAACCACCAGTTGCAAAGATGTGGTCCCTTTCCATTTCATTTGTACATTGTACTTAACCTTTTGAAGTGGACATGGACATAATAAAATCTCTTATTTTAGTGACACAATTTTAAGCAAAATACAAGGACAGTTCTAATATAGCCATTATAATAGGTCTAAAGTGCCTCAATGTTCAAGGCTGTAGATAATCTAACGTGACTACTGAAACCACAATCTCCATTCTGAATTAAAAGACTATAGTGAGGAGAGTTTACTTTTACAATATATTGTTATCTTCACAAATGTCTCACACACTGCCATTTTGAATCTGCTGTCACTTGGTACCATGTGCATTGGGCAGTGTATTTGAGGACTCCAAAATTATCATAGAGACCCACTTGGTATCCATATTGGTATCTTAGAATCAGTGAGTACAACCCAAAAGACTTTGTGAAATTGTCATGCTAGTTGAGGATAAACATAATAGATAAGTGATATTGGATGATAAGCAGGTATAATATATAATCTTTCATGTTATAATCTGTTTTCACAGGCATAAAAATCCTAGGTACCACCATCTTGAATTCATGCCAGTTGACGGCATAGGCAATGAACAGATTCTAAAGTAAATCCTTTTCAAAGCAGTTTCACAATGAATGGTTCTTGGTTCTCAAAAGAAAGTAGACCTCTTAGGCTGTGAAATACAACAAAACCAAACTACAAAAGGGGCTCAGTCAAGGTGACTGTGTCATATTAGGTAAGTTCTTCTAAAATTACATGGCATAGTTTTGGAGTCACTGTATAAAAATACTTTATGACCTGTGAAAAAATGTCAAATTATCTGCTACCTTAATAGTGATACCTTAATACCTAAATCTTCTTATATGGAATTAAATGTCTATGAAAATACACACAGGCTCCAAAATTGAATTAAACTGTCAGTTCTGGTTCTGCACACCAAAGCATACTTTGATATGGATTCAAGTCTTTTTTTACATGGTATGTTCTGCGAAAGTCTCATCCAAAGGAAAGGATGAAAGAGGAGCAAGGAACTCAGTAAATCATGCGAGATTTTTGTACTGTGACTCACTCTAATTTTACTCTTTGTAGTGGTACAGGAAAATCCTAACCACTGGAGCCTTCTCTCTCTCACTCTGCCACTCTCTTGGTCTTTCACTTTTGGATACCCCCCTACACACACACACACACACACACACACACACACACACACATGCACATACACACACACACACATGCACATACACACACACAGACACGAGTAGAAAGAGAATTACAGAAATTGCATACCAAGCTGAATACTTTTTGGGTCTTGTATAATAAGTATTTTTGAAATTATGCAATAAACTAAGTAAACTAAATTACCTGTTTCAGAGAAGAAGACTAGTCTAAAGAATTTAGTTGCTTTGATTTGCATTTCCCTGATCGCTAAGGAGGTTCAGCATGACCTTAAGTGTCTTTTGGCCATTTGAACTTCTTCTGTTGAGAATTCTCTGTTCAGATCAGTGCCCCATTTTTTAATTGGGTTAATTAGCATTTTAAAGTCTAGTTTCTTGAGTTCTTTATATATTTTGGAGATCAGACCTTTGTCTGTTGCGGGGTTGGTGAAGATCTTCTTCCAGTCAGTGGGTTGCCTTTGTGTCTTAGTGACAGTGTCCTTTGCTTTTTTTTTAAATTTATTTATTTATTAAGGATTTCTGCCTCCTCCCCGTAACCGCCTCCCATTTCCCACCCCCTCCCCCAATCAAGTCCCCCTCCCTCATCTGCTCGAAGAGCAATCAGGGTTATCTATCACCATGCACAAAACTCAAGTCCAAATGGATTAAAGACCTCAATATCAGTCCGAACACACTGAACCGGATAGAAGAGAAAGTGGGAAGTACTCTACAACACGTGGGCACAGGAGACCACTTCCTACGTATAACCTCAGCAGCACAGACACTAAGGGCATCATTGTCCTTTGCTTTACAGAAGCTTCTCAGGTTCAGTAGGTCCCATTTATTCAACTTTGAGATATCATCTTACACCTGTCAGAATGGCTAAAATCAAAAACACCAATGATAGCCTTTGCTGGAGAGGCTGTGGAGGAAGGGGTACCCTCATCCATTGCTGGTGGGAATGCAAACTTGTGCAACTACTTTGGAAAGCAGTGTGGTGGTTTCTCAGGAAATTCGGGATCAACCTACCCCTGGACCCAGCAATGCCACTCTTGGGAATATACCCAAGAGATGCCCGATCATATGACAAGGGCATTTGTTCAACTATGTTCATAGCAGCATGATTTGTAATAGCCCAAACCTGGAAACAACCTAGATGCCCTTCAATGGAAGAATGGATGAAGAAAGTGTGGAATATATACACATTAGAGTACTACTCAGCGGTAAAAAACAATGACTTCTCGAATTTTGCATGCAAATGGATGGAAATAGAAAACACTATCCTGAGTGAGGTAACCCAGAGCCAAAAAGATGAACATGGGATGTACTCACTCATAATTGGTTTCTAGCCATAAATAAAGGTCATTGAGTCTATAATTTGATATCCTAAAGAAGCTAAATAAGAAGGTGAACCCAAAGAAAACCATATAGCTATCCTCCTGGTTATGGGAAGTAGACAAGATTGCCAGCCAAAAAATTGGGATCTTGGGGGTGGGGTGGAAGGGGGGTAAGGGGAGATGGGGAGAGAAAAGGGAGAAGGGGAGGATGGGGGAAACTTGGGAAAACGGGATGATTGGGATAAAGGAAGGTTGGATAGGGGAGCAGGGAAGCACATATCTTAATTAAGGGAGCCATCTTAGGGTTGGCAAGAGACTTGGACCTAGAGTGGCTCCCAGGTGCCCAGGGAGATGTCCCCAGTTAGTTCGTGGGGCAGCTGAGGATAGGGAACCTAAAATGACCCTATCCTATAGCCATACTGATGAATATCTTGCATATCACTATAGAACCTTCATCTGGCGATGGATGGAGATAGAGACAGAGATCCACACTGGAGCACCGGACTGAGCTCCCAATGTCCCAATGAAGAGCAGAAGGAAGGAGAACATGAGCAAAGAATTCAGGACCACAAGGGGTGCACCCACCCACAGACACAGTGGAGCTGATATATTGGGAGCTCACCAAGGCTAGCTGGACTGTGACTGAAAAAGCATGGGATAAAACCGGACTCTCTGAATATGGTGAACAATGAGGGCTGATGAGAAGCCAAGGACAATGGCACGGGGTTTTGCTCCTACTTCATGTTCTGGCTTTGTGGGAGCCTAGCCAGTTTGGATGTTCACCTTCCTAGACCAGGATGGAGGGGGGAGGACTTTGGACTTTCCACAGGACAGGGAACCCTGACTGCTCTTCAGACTGGGGAGGGAGGGGAAGAAGAGTGGGGGAGAGGGGGAGAGGAGTGGGAGGAGGGGGAGGGAAATGGGAGGCTGAGAGGAGGCACAAATTTTTTTTTCAATAAAAAAAATAAAATAACCCAATAACCAATCAGTATGCAAAAACATTGCTAAAAAGACACATCAGAAATACAAATAAAAATAAAATGCATTGTTCTTCTGTACACACTGCTACAGCTGAAATGAAAGTGATTGAATGGCAAGTATGGCCAAAGACTTCGTAATTTCCTTTGTTTGCTGCTTAAAGAAGTATACATTCTTTTGTCAGTTGTATCTTATTAATTATATCTTTATGTTTGCCCAACACAGATATACAGCTTCAAAATATGGAATAAAGTTCACTATGTTTTCTTCAGTCTCACAAAACAGTCTAAACTCTTATCAATAATTAATTTAATGAACTATTTTTCACAAAGGCTGTGCACAGTGTCGCAGCTATCCATTTTGGGAATTGAAGCTGTCAATAATAAAGCAGTTTAGATAATAATATAAAAAAAGAATTTATTTGCAGCTAGTTAAGTCAATCTCCATTTTTTTTACTTATTCTACTTGCTTTTCCTGTTCTAATTTTTGTTAAAATGAAAAGGCATCGAGAGTAACAGGATGAGCGCATAAACACACCACTGTGCATCGATGACATGTGGTGTTCAAGAATAATCTCATTCCTGTTTCACAGTTATTCACTCGATATGTATTTGGGAAGTCTAGCTCTACATTCTTGGGCAGTTTTGAATCTGCAAACAGGACACAAAAGACTTTGTGGAGTGGTCATTAGAATGGCCATTCTAATTGAGGAAAAGCATGATTGGTAAGTAACATTGGATAGTAGTAGATCTAATGCATAACCTTGCATGTTCATACTCCATTTTTGAGGGTACAAATATCCCAGGTTCCATCATCTTGAATTCTTTGCTACTTGATGACATGTGCAGCCAGCAAAGAAAAACAGAGTACTAAAAAGGGCGAGCATATTGTTGTGAGTGTATACCCTGAAGTATTAAAAAAGATAACAGTATATACTTTATTAGTTTAGGAACTGTGTGAGAGAATTAACACAGTTTTAGAAATCGCAAAACTCAGCAACTGCCGTCGAAGTAAAGTCTAAGGCATTGCTGGAGACCTTGTGCCGTCAAAGGCCAGGACAGTTTCTCTAAGTAACTGACATTTAATTTGAGGCTTGAAGGATTCAACCTGTAATGACCTCGAGTTTTATTGTTCAGAGCTATGGTCTCCCAACCCTACGATGTGATGCTCTGGAGCCTTAAGTAATGGCTGCTGACAGGGTCACCTGACTGCTTGCTGCTTTGAGGAAGTCAGCATTACAGTTTAGTTCTATGACACAAAAGGGAAAACAAATGAAATCCCAAAGCTTTCAATGCGGTTCCCCAAAGGCCATTTAATATAGTCTGGACAACTTGGAGGCTTGGATTTGTGTTGGATTATTGCCAGGCAGATGTGGGAGAAGTTCTCTGCTTGCCAGATAAAGGCTGCTTTATCCGTGTTCTCACTGAGCTGACATCGGGGGAGGGAGGATTTGACCGCATTGTAGAGGGTCCCAAGGGGAAAGTCAAGACAAAAAGAAGCTTTAGAAGTAACGGAATTGTTCTTGCATACCCTGTTAGACCCTAAGGGAGAAGATCATCAAACCAGCTTGGCTGTAGCTCAGTCTCCTTCTGAAATGGCCTCTCTTTAGCCCAAGATGCTAAGGAACAGAAATTGAAGCCAATTCTACACCAGGATGCAGTGCCCCTTGAAGGTGGTGGGTAGGATACATAGGTAGGAATGATATATGGATTCTATGTGTAAATAAGTCTTTGGAAATAAGTTAATAAATTGGCAGAAAGAAACACGAGTCTTTCTATATACATGGGGGACTGTCCAGAAATGTAATGAACAGACCCAGGAACCACTTCAAGTTTTACAGGGCTCTGTACAGACTCTGGTTCTCATGAGAAAGATCTTCAAAAGGAACAACGGAGAGGAGGTAGAACATAAGTTAGGGTGTCTGGAGATGAATAAGGTTCCAATTTTAAAACTAACTTATTTTGTATGTGTTCAGTATGTACATATGTACATGTTCCAGGGTGTTCATGTTTCATGTGCATTTCTGTGTGCAAATGCACACATTCATATGTGTATATGCATGTGGAGATGAGAGGTCAATGTTCTATCACTGGCTACCTTGTATTGTGAGACAGGGACTCTCAGTGGACCCAGAGCCCACTGGTTCAATGCTCTGACTAGCAAGCTCCAAGGATGTCCAAGTCTCTCCTCCCAGTGCTAGGATTATAGGCATGTACTTCCATGCTTTACTTTTTATGTGAGTTCTGGATGTTCAAACTAGGGTTCCCATGATTTCACTTACGAGGAATGCACTTTATCAACCAAGCCGTCTCACTGCCCCAAGTAGAATCTTTAATCCTTCTTCCCTAGCAACCTGTCAAGTATTTCTTTTTTTCTTCTATAATTCTTCCCTCTGTCTTTCTCTCTTCTCTTTCTTTTTCCTTCCCCCCTCGAGAGAGAGTTAATGAATAGCTGACAAGATATCACATGTGTAGAGAAAGCTAAATGGGAGAGAGACATCAACTAGGTTGGGGTGGCAGTAGCAACTACTGTCTGTTTCCAGCAGAAGGGTACTGGCACATAGAAACTGCAGGTCTGAGAGCAGGCTCCTGGCCATACCACTCTTTCTCATCATTTGGATACCTGTTTTCCAAGGCCTTCTATACTCGGTATGTCCTCTCTCGTGACTTTCCAAATGTCCACTGTGCCTTCTGGTTTAGTTGAAGGATCCACCATTCACCAGTACCCCCTCTTTGTGTTTGTTCCTCCATTTCTCTTTATCTCTATTCTCTCATTGAAAATGCGAATAATAATATCTAAGTGACAGAATTGTGGGATTAAAAAAACCAATGTCTTTGTGTGTCATAAATCTTCAAGAATATAGATGGCTGTCATGGTGACTATCAGTTTTTATATTTATTTATGTTAATTTCAAGTATTCATTTCAATGTATGCTAAGCATACATTAGATTATAGTGCTATTGAGAACACAGTGTGATTTTGAGTATGCAGAAGGTGTACCCCCAACCTTAAGACCCACTAACAGAATGGATATGGTAGTGTGTAAACACTTAGAACAAAGTGGGTGTTGGCACCTCAAAGAATAACAAAATTGAAGTGGTAACTAAGGCTCACAAGAGAAGTCAGAGCAGAGTTATAGAGATGCTTAGCAGAGCAAAGCATTCCTAAGGACAAATGTGAGTAGCCAGGTGTAGATGTGCTTAATTGATTAACTTTAATGCTTTTAATAGCATCACATAGTTTTTATCTTTTAATTTCTCCCTTTCTATAGACACACTGGCACGTGAGAATTTCAGTTTAATTATGTTGGAATTGTGAATGATTATTAGTATTTGCCAAGTTTAGTAAAAATTCAATGTTACCTTGTTTTTAATTAAATAATTACACATCGATTCATTTGAAAATATTTACTTGCTGAAGTATAAATCAAAATTTTCACAAAACTCTCAATAAATCAATCCTGTGTTAATAGAGACTATCTCTAAATCTATGGGGTCATAGACAATTAAATAATAACACAGAAATCTGTACATGGTTGGTAATATGATAGAATATCAACTACTTATTCCTTCTATAGATTAGAATAAATGTTACATTTTAGTTTTTTTGAATTACTAATTCTTTGGCATAAACTTCCAACTTTTAACTTAGATCTTCATCAAAGCAGTTTTTATTGTTAAATCTCAGGAATGATAGTCCCTAAGTTCTTTGTATATAATATTGCTTTTTCTCAACTGTTGAAATATTTTGGAGTCATCTCTTACGTTTTGTTTTGGGCTGAACACCCATTAAGAAATGGCTTGTGCATAACGCTGCCATAGCATGTAGCTTTGTTCCTACACACTCACACCCAGTTTAAGCATGTCTTCTTCAGAATGTTCCTTTCTTGCTCAAAGCTCACAATTCTACTAGCTCGCTGCGTGTTAATGTCACTTATGTGATCCACTGACCTATTGGGATCCGTGTATGTGGTTGTTTTCCTCACTGACAAAAGCCATGCTGAATTTCTTCTTCGGTTTGATTGTCCCTTGTTTGGGGTTAAGTGTTGAATGTGAGACTTCAGTGGAATGATGACTTGGTGACAACACTCCCAGGGACTCGGAGACAGATCCCTTGGTCCTTGATACCACTGGTGCTGAATTAGATCTATAGTGCAAGTTGGAGTGCTAAGTGTCTTTTCTTTTATAACTTTTCTCTTTCTCTTAATTAGAAAGTATTTAGTTCATTTTCTTCAAGGCAAAGATGGGGTCTCACACACAGAATCATAACATCCTGTGTAGTGCTTCTTAGGAAGAATGCGCTTAATACAAATATGTCAAGGAAATTCAGTAATATAATCACCAAAGATATGTACTCCATATTTTATCTTGTCATTTTGTACACCTCAGGTCAATTAAGGAAATTACACTTATGAAATAAGATTCAAATGATATTCACATGCAGAAAACTGTTAAAATACTTCATTTTTCCTTCCTCTTTAAAAGCCTTTGGTTTTTCTGTATCTTATCAATTGCAGACATTACATAAAATCCAAATATGTTTATACTGTTCGCTTGCTGATTTCTTATTTTTCATCCATAGTCAACCTCAATCCAGTGACATTATAGAGGTTTCACCAAACTATGGGTACCTGTAGCCCGTGAGGTGCATCACACACGTTTTTGTGGTTTCTAAGCATCTCTAATCTTCATTGTTTCCATTCTCATCACTGATAGACATGCCTGTCAGCTTTTTGTCATCGTTCTCCATGAATTATATGTATCTCACTAGCTTTTGGATTCTCTCTCTCATTCTTTCAGTTTCTACTAGGAATGGTATAGACAGCTTAAGAAGCTGAGCAGTCATCACAAATTCTTGGTGAAATTAAGGATGATAATTTTATAGATGGTGAGGATGAGCCATCTGCCCAACTCATAGTGAGATAGAATCAGGCTGGAGACCATGTCTCCTTAAGTCAGAACTATTTCCATTCTTCAAATAAATTTTACAACACAGCAATAAAAATGGCAAAATTATATTTTTTTAAATTTTTTCTTTTCCGAGTCCTTTTATCCTTTAGTGGAAAAATTTTTGCCATAAAAGTTTCTATTTTGTTACACACTTCATATGTTAATGGGTATGTAATTTCACAAATGGTAATTACTTAGAAGGTGGCAGACACAGATGGTGGATGGGCAAAGCTTGCCTTTGAATAAAGGTGGCATTCTGGTAGTTTATACATGTAAGAAATATTTTATCAATACTTGGGAGGAAGTGGTGTGAGCTTAGTATTATGAGCAAATGATCTGTTAAATTTTGAAAAATAATATAAATGTGTAATTGTAAAATCATCAGAAATTTATTAGATATGTGGTATGTGCCTCTTGAAACTATCAATAAGGCATGTTTTCTGCCCTGAGTGAGTTAACTAGTAAACATATAACCACGATGAAATGTGGTAATGTTTAAATAAGCTCATTAAGTTGCTGCTTTGAGAGCCACAGAGATTCATTCTATTTGACCTTTGGTCAAAGATGAGTACATTTTCATCAAGCAAAAGAAGAAATGGAATGCCAATTTAATAATTTACAAGAACTGGCATGTACTAACTCTCTCCCACTGAAATATTATTCTCACTATCAGTGCCACAAGAAAAGGGAAGAAAATTATTTATTGAAAAAGGAAGTTGGGGAAAGGGTGATTAAGAAAAGGAACAGATAATTTTAAGTTTGAATTACCAATAAAAATTAAGATGAAGCTTTACACTTTACCAATGAGTGATACATTTCTACAGCTTTTTCTAACAGCTTGGACTTTTTTGTGGTTAATTATTTGAGGGATACTTTATAAATTCAATAGCAACCTACCTCGGAAAATATGAGCAATCTTTAAAAAAATTAAATGTTGCAAAATGTCAATGTTATCAGATTTTGTGTATGAGCATGTATGAAAGGGAGCATGCCGGTCTAGTATAATGCATGGAAATACAAGGTATTTTCCATCTTTCTGCATAATGCCGAGCATGTGACTAAGCAAGAAAGTGCTCTCTATCTGTTCACACATCTCTGCAAGACTCCACAGGTTCTGTAGCAATTGTGACTTTGACCTGCAAAGATTTGGCAGAACGCTTCTCCAGTTGTCAAGAAGATAACAGCAGTGCCTTCTAACCATTTCCTCACATGGAAGGAGCTACCTGGCTCTCTAGAGTCTCTCTCAAAAACCCATCAATTTTGCTAGTCAATCACTTCTGAGATACCCATACCATATTAGAAATTCGATTTTAATGCATGAATCTCTCTTTCAGGCCACTGGAAGAGCTATTATACAACGTTTAGAATGTCTAAAGTAGGACAAAATAGCAATTGGAGGAGAAAATGCAATAACTGGAAGATCAAATAAAACATGCACACACATCTCATAGAAACGTTAGAAATTAATGACAGAGAAAATTAAAAATGGAAGTTACATAAGTAGAGTGTGAAGGAAAACTAAAAATTATAAATTTCCTGATTGGAATCTCATTATATGACTCCAAATTCTAGGATGCAGAGACATTTTTATTTTTTACTTTTTGACCTTGAGGTCTATTTTTGGCTATCAGAGTTTTAAAGTCTCTAGGTTTCCGTAACACAAGAAACTCTTCAAAAGCTGAGGCCTCACACACCGGTTACACACAGGCCCCTAATTCACATCTCACCTGAACACAGTTTAAAGCAGGAGCTGAGAGTGAAGAAGCCCCAGAGACCCGCCCCCCCCCCCCACACTCTTTGCTCTTCTCTGGTTGGTTATTCAGACTTTCTCAGTTCAAATACTGACTAGCTGTGGAAACAAGACACACTTCCTCTAAACACAGACCACATCACAGGTTTTCAAAGCTGTGAGCCTAAAAGAAAAAACATATTGTTATGACCACTGTACTTCATAGTGATGCTACATAGCAAGAAATAATCAGAAAGCAAAGGGAGACACCAGCCTAGCTCTGGCATTGGGGATCATGCAGTGTCATAAGATTTGCTCCCCAAGCATTCTTTTGTCTTTTCTTTCTAATTTATTATCACTTCTTTTTCCCACTTTTAATTATTTTTAATTGATTTACATATTTTTCTCCTCTCGCTCCCTTCCTCCCTCCTCACCTTCAACCCCCTCCCATGATCCCATGCTCCCAATTTACTCAGGAAATCTTGTCTTTTTCTACTTCCCATGTAGACTATATCCATGTATATCTCTCTTTGGGTCCTCTTTGTTGTCTAGCTTTTTGGGGGTTGTGAATTTTAGGCTGTTTTTTCTTTGCTTTATGTTTAAAAGCCACTTATGAGTGAGTACATATGATATTTGTTTTTCTGGGTCTGAGTTATCTCACTCAATATGATGCCATTTAGATCCATCCATTTGCCTGTTTTCATTTCTTTTGAGAATTTCGTGCATTGAATCTGATCACATTCATCCCCAATACCCCAACTGCTACTTACTCTATCACACTCATCCACTCTACTGAACCAACGGAGAGCTGGAGCATTTTGTGTGATTACTAGTAGGTAATGAGCATTTGGCAAATGTACAAGAGCCTGTGGAAATAAATATGGAGAATGGTATGTGAAACTAAGCAAGCAATATTAGTATGATGATTATTAACCTCAGAGTTAATTAATCAAAATATTGAGAAAAGGTGGAGGTATAGAAAATGGTAAATCATAAACTATCAAAACTGTAAAGTCATTAAGCAACAACAAAAGTTGATTTAATAAGTTAATGAGAAATAACATGAGTTAAGAACAAGAAGCACTAGATAATGATAATTGAAGTCTTTGGCTACAGGAGGAAAAATGGTATAGATGATCAAGATAATGGAACTGTACTTGTAAGAGTCTCCTAGTCTCCTTTCAGTTTTATCAATCAATGATCACATTACAAAGGTGTACAGAGTACAGAAATCCTCCTAAAGCAATACGAGCAAGCAAGTTATACATGGCGAGCAGAGACCTAGTTTTCCTGTCAATAGATAGTAATCTGCAGATTGGCTTTTTTTCTTCTTGTACTAGATTAAGTACTTACCTCTGGGCTTCTGTATGGGGAAAGAAGGATGATAATATGCTCTTCATAATGATATTAAGTAACAACAACATTGCAGTTATAGATAAGTGACCTCACTTTCTTCATTTTGTTTATAATTATCAACTCATCATAATTAATTTAAGTTTACAATACTGATACTCGAGATCTACAATGCCAAATCTGAAATGTATATTGTTCCACAATCAGTGTTGGATTCATTCTGTGAAGGTAAAAACATTACACCACATCTTAGCTTTCCCTGAATATAACTATTAGTTTTTAATTAAAACTTCCACTGATTGGAAAATTTCTTCTCTCAAATGCAGGTGTTTTCTCCACAGACATGAAAGAGGAAAATGGTGTGGTACCTTTTGGTAAAAATGAAATTCTGTACCTTGCAGTGTGTTGGCTTCTTGGGAGAACCATAGAAACGCAAACATAAATATGGGTTTTAATGGATGGATCTGGGCTATAGGCACTGACTACTTAGACCTGATTCAGCCCACACATCCTAGAGGAAACCTTTCTCCTCTTCTTTTGTGAGCACTCATGAGAGCTTGCATTAAAGATGTACTAGTGAAAATGGATCATTGTTTTCAGTCAACATGCATCTCTTACAGCTGATGAGCTGTCTGAGTCAGTAAAATACCTACCATGCAACGTGAGAATGAATTAAGTCCCCAGTACCCTTGTAAGACCTGGGTATTGTGGAATAAATCAGTAACCTTAGCACTGGGGGCTCAGACGCAGGTGGAGGTGGATCCCCAGTGCTTGTTAGTCAATGGATATAGCCAATAAGTTGTTCTTACCACTTATATAAGCAGATATATAATATATGAAAAAAAATATTAAAGCAATAAAGCAAGATACTGGACATCCACTTCTGACTTCTTTACACACACAAGTCCCTGCATGCACACCTGCACACCTGTAACATATATATAATAAACATGCAGTTTTATTTCTTACTGGGTACCGATTACTGCATCTTGTCCCTATCTAAGAAGCTGTACCTACAAAGATAAACAATAGGAAATGTAACATGTGAGTCCATGGCATCCCTTGATCTTGCAAACTTTAACACGCAGAGGAATCTCGCGGGATCTTGCTGACATGCAAACCGAACCCTGGATGACTTGCGAGTGTGCATAGCTAAGCAGCTCGCAGGGGCAGCCACTTCAGCTGGATCTCATACCACATTTGAGCATGAAAAGGCAGTATCACCCGGCTAATGCGGTGCAGACCATGCAAATACCTAGGACCCACAGTGCTAAGCATTAACCATTTCTCCCTGTCTCTGCTGAGAGTGACAGAAAGGGTCCCCTAATTTGAAATAGTTTGCTTCGTGCCTTCCCGGCTAAACACAACAGGTAGTGAGGGAGCAGAGGCTGAAAGTGCACTCTGCTCAGGGTCTGCAGCGCCTTGCTCGGCTCAGCCCGGCTTTCTTCACCTCCATTAGCCTCATTAGTCTTGTTAGGTTAGTGCCCGTGGCTGATCGGTATCTCTGTCAAGACAATTGTTGCTGATTAACTATAATTACCAGTAATGGGGCCAGCTTTCTTTCAGACTTTAATGCCCTCAGCTCATCCATTCATTGTTCTGTCCTGAAGGGTCCAATCTGCTAGTCATTGCCTTGCTTATTTTTAAATCAACAAGTTACTTCATGTGTGGGCTTTCAAATATCGACCACTCCACCCTAGTATTCAGGTTTCTCTTTCGCACCTTCCCTCCCTCCATCTCCCCACCTCCATCTCCCTCCCTGCATCTTCCTCCCCCCATTTCCCTGCCTCCAGCTCCCTCTTTCCATCTTCCCCCCTCCATCTTCCCCTCTCCACCTCCCCCATCCACTGCCCTCTCTCCATCTCCCTCACTGCATCTCCTTCTTTCTATCTCCCTCCATCTCCCTCGCTCCATCTTTCCTCTCCATCTGCCCCCTCCATCTACTCCCCTACATCTCCCTCCTCCATCGACCTCCCTCCATCTCCCTCCCTCCATCTCCCCCCATCTCGTTGCAATTTGAAATCAGGCAAACAAGTTTTTTATTTAGTTTTCCCTTTTGGGGGAAGGGGCAGGGAAACTGCTGCCATCCCCTATTAATAACTCCTTAAATATCATTTATTTTACTAGTCTGTGGACCCATAAATGTGATAGTTCAGTTTTTAATTTCGGGCATTTGCTCTTAAAGCAAACGTGGTCCCTTAAGACCCTAGGTACAAATTCCTGTCCACTCCTTCTTATGAGCAGTTCTAAGTAGTAAGCAGATAGCACTGCATAAAGTTTACATGGGATCATTTTTACCTTTATTCAGAAAGTTTTTTGTTATTATGATGTGTGTGTGTGTCTTTCAGGTATAAGTGTGTAGTTCAGAGGACAATCCTAAGAAGACAATTCTCTCCTTGCACCATGTGGGTTCTATGGGTTAGGCTCAGGTGGTCAGCCTTGTTGTCAAGGACTTTTCTCACTAAGCATTGTTCCTGCCCCCAATGTTACTGTTTACTTAGGCTTTGGGCATGGATCTTCGCCAATATAAATTCAGCGAGTGTTAAAAAATTCTTTAAAAAAAGAGTATTTGTGAAAATGGCATGGCAACTCTTTTCATGAAGATACAATCTTCGTGAAAACCATACTAGGATCCAATACAAAACAGATGCGTCTTGGGAGAGATCCAGGAAGATGTAGCTGTAACACATGGAAAGGTCCCCAGCGCTTGGTGCTGTAACAAGAGTAATATTCAAGACGCGTATATTATGCGTGTGGCTGGAAATGGTTTTTTTATGAAAGAAACACAGAGGCTGTCACGACAGCCGTCACCTAGTCTCTCTGTTGTTATTCCAAGAACAACAAATAAAAATGAAATCCATAACTTTAAATTATGTGGTATACGTGATAATGATAACAGTGGGAAAGCCTGATGATGTGCCATATTGGGTATATAACCAGTTATCTCCTAGAATATTCTATTTTGATTAAATATCAAACCAAATGCCCTCATTTGTTTGGAATGCCCGCAAAGCTATTCATTTCTTCCAAGGTGGGATTAGGACTGTTTTGTTTATTATCTGACATCCTCCCTACCATGAAACCTGGTGCTGCATGGAATATGACCTGGAACTCTGGAATGTCCATTCCGCCTTCTCATCTCCTTATCAGCCACCTTACCTCCCATGTCATCATTGTACCACACAGGAGCTATCTCAAAAGCACAGGTATACAACCCTTGATCAGTCCACTGTATTATTTACCAAGATAATCACAGACCACATAGAATCCTGTGCCCCCACTATAAATAATGAGCCACAGCCTTGCCTCCACCACATCCATCTCCACCTGAGGAGGGTGTAGCTAACTGTGCCTTTCACCAATAAAGCTCTATACAACTCCACTGTAACCCCAGTTTCTATTACACCAGGAAAAGTGTAGAATCTGATGAGTCTTGCCCCACAAATGTCTGAAGATGAGCAATAAGAATCTTCTAAGCCTACAGAAGTTTTTACTCATAGGCACTGGTTAGCTAGGCACTGGGTAACTAGTCATTGGTTCCTAGATAAATTGGGACCAACCCTGATGTCATCTGTAGGTGGAGACTGCTTGTTCATTCCCGGCCAACCAGACCTGAAATAATCACACAGAGACTATATTACTTGCAACACTATTTGGGCAATAGCTTAAGCAAATTTTTAGCTACCTCTTACATCTTAAGTTACCCCATTTCTATTATTTTATATTTTACCACAAGGCTCATGGTTTACCAGCAAGGTTACGGCATGCCTTTCTTCTCTGACAACAACATAGCTTCTCCCTGACTCTGCATTTTTCCCTCCTATATCTGCTTGGAATTCCTGCCTTGCTCTATTCTGCTAAGCCACTGGCCAGAACAGCTTTATTAGTTAACCAATAAAAGCAACACATATACAGAAGGACTTCCCACACCATTTCTCCTTTTCTGTCTCAATGAAAAGAAAGCTTTTAACTTTAATATAGCAAAATTACATATACAAAACAGTTATCTAGCAAGAATTATAGTAACAATATTTATATCTCCTTTATCTTTTATAATAACTAAGGAAAACTATAACTATAACTATTTTCAACTCCATCAAAGACTCCAGAAGGATATAATATTACCTAAATAAACAGGAAGTGCATTATAAGCAACTTCCAAAACTCTAGAATTTACAGAGACATCTCACTGCCTGGACAGTCACCCAAAGTTCTCCTGTATCACTGAAGCATCCATCTTTAGCCTACAGGCCCATAGTATTTGGCAGACTTTCCCATGAAGCAGGAAATCTCAAAGACAGTTCCGCTTATATTTTCAGTTTGTCAGTCGCTTTCTTATGTGTCCTGCAGAATGTCTAGCAGACTCTTTCATGAATTAGGAACCCTGAAAAACTGTCTCACCTTTAGGCAAGTTTACCTGTCATTTTTTGTGGGTCCTGCATGTCCAGTTCATATAGCATAATATTAAGCGTTCCAGGCAAGAACAATTTCTTGCCCAAATGGTTAACAAACTCCATAAGGAACCTCTTTTATGCCCATTATCCTCTTGAAGTATATTGATGCTGTTAGGAACAGATGTGTCTCATTGTCAGGAAAAGTCCTAAGTTCTTAAAACATTCTACATGTCATATTCTGTAGGTCTTTGAAAGGTTTGAAGATTATCTCTAAAACTGAAATATACCCAGAAAACCTAACTAACATGATGATAAGCTTGATGATTATAGATGACTATCTATTAACATATATTTCCTAATTATACTAAATTTGCTCATGATAAAAATATTGACGTTAGTGTGATGGGCTATAAATAGGCTTTGTATTTCCACTCATCTTTTTTTTTTCGGCTGAAATGATTAATCAGTGGTAAATTGGAAATGATACCAGGTTTCTGATCACTAGTCTAGACTAAACACCTGAACAGCTAATGATACTGCTGCTTATAATGAGTAATCATCACTCAACAATACTTAGATAACATTCTAAACTGTACCAGTATTTATGAGCACATAATGATGGCAATTATATTTTCAAATGAGATTTGGCATGTGTTTTGAGATAATAAACTGATAATACAGATTCTTGTTAAAGCAAACCATGTGCCAAAATCATACTTACATGAGAAAAAGAAACTCACTACCAACGTATTTTGTTATGTATTTTGATAGAGCAAATGAATGATTAAAATAGAAATTTATATTAAATTATTTAATTTTGTTTTATGTTTAATATATCATTATATCTTATTATATATATATATACATATACAATGTATTTTGATAAAATCTATCCCATTCTGTATCCTCAAATCTTTCCCTGTTTTTCCACCATTTTTTCTTCACAACTTCAAGCTTCATGTCCCTCTATATGTAGTAAATAAAGTACTAACCTATTGTTTTTAAAAATGTATATTCTCTGGAAACTCATAAAATTCAAGTTCAAAATTTCTATAATTTTTAAATTTAATGGATAATTATTCTAACTGGAAAGAAATTTTTGTATCCCAGAAAGAATGAGCTGTCTATTCTAAACCCTAGTCTCATTTTTCACATAAAAAATGATTTACAAAAAAAAAATTAAAAAAAAAAGATTTACATTTTTGGTCAGAATTTAAGTAGCTATTTCAATTATAATTTATCATTTTCTATTACACCAATATTTTGATGACATGATTCTTAGATAATTTATTTATCGGTTCTTTAACTGAGAATGAAATTAATTCACATTTACAGTTCTCTAATTTGTTATTAAATTTCTTTATGGGCGTATGATTTACTTACATATATTATACGGTCATGGAGCATTGAGTGTTTGTTAAAAAGAATAAGCAACAATTAATTAAATTAATCTGGTGTACTGTAGATAAACAGTTTTCCTTAGATTTGTCCTAATTTTTATGTTGAGTGTTTTTATATTCTGTAGTTAAAAGTCATTTGAGTATTGTACTTTTAACTTATAGCATCGTGTAAGCTGATTTCTACACTGGCAGGTTTTAGGTATATTTTACTGAACAAGAATTACAGAGGTAGCCTTATTATTTGATTCAATTCACTGAAACAGACATAAAACCAGGTCTTTATAACTCAACACTGCATCTAAGGGCTCACAGCACCTTCTCTGCGAAGTTATTTCTTTCCTAAATTTTTTGGCCTGATGAAATGATGGGAGACACTTTAATCAATTTCAATGTGTTCATACATGCCTAATATGTCTCTTCTTTATTAATGTACTAATAAGTCCTATAATCCTTGGAATGGATTGCAGGCTCAAGCTGTCTTTGTTTATACTTGGGTGCTCCTTGGCAACCACAGACACACGTCACTAAGACTCTACTTGAACTGTGATTCCAGATAGCACAGTTACTAAGGTCTTTTTTTATTTTGTCCATGTGTCTTGGCAGTCCTGTCTCTCTTAACATCACAACTGCTAGACTGAATCCAAGTCTACTAACTCAAGGAATGATGCATGTATATCATGCTGTCCTCTAGGATACTCTTTTGAAATATATGCACAAAACTCTACATTATTTTGGTGACTGTCACAGAAAAACAACTGATATTCCACATAAGAGAAGAAAGTGCATAAGAGAAAAAGAAAGGACAGTTAAGTACATAACATTTTTGCATATGAAAGAAAGAAGGGACAGATATTAACAATGGCATAGGATGCCAGGTGATGGTGGTGTATGCCTTTAATCTCAGCACTAGGGAGGCAGAGGCAGATGGAATGTCTGTGAGCTTAATGCCAGCCTGTTCTATAGAATGAGTTCCAGGACAGCCAGGGCTGTTGCACAAAAAAAATCCTGTCTCAGAGAGAAAAGAATGGTGCAGTAGAAAGTTTTGGTTTATAACTGATGTGAACACTTCAAAGACTGGGAGAGTCATTGCAACCCCACCCCCAATCGAGCAGAAGGGTTCCCAGTGAACTCTTAGGAATGTAACTATTATGTCGTTTTAGAACATATGTGCAAATACTAGACAAAGGTGTTCAGCGTATTTAGTTTACAAAATGAAATTGAAATTAAAAAATTATGGTCTCATATATTTTATATAGTGGTCTCAATAATGAGAATACCTGTAAACATTTAGCTGTAAGAAAAATGCAAAGAAATATTTTTGTTCAGATTTTTCTTGAGGATGTTTTAAAATTCAGAATCAAATTTGTATTGAGCATTTTCTTGCTCATAACAATTTACGTTTATTTTATAAACTAGAAACATGAAACTTTATTAGGGAGATTATAAAAACAAAAACCCTCAGAGTTGGATAAAGAACTGAAATTTGAAAAATTGTTTTTGCTTAGCAATATCTATCAAATTAACATTAAAATATCACCTATACCATTTTCTGAATACTGAATTTATACTATGTGAGGCCCATATCTGCTATATCAAATTTTTATGGCTATATATGAATAAAATAGGCTTGTCTGAAAAAATCTAGTTGTAACATTAATAAATGAATTTGACTATACAATTGAAATACATTGAAAGCTATTCTGATGTCTAAGGAAACATTTGAAGGGTCTATAAAGAATCTCTGAATGAGAGATCAGTAGAAAGACACCAATGCCACCATTGTATCTTAGTCTAGTTCCAGAATAGCTAGGGCTGTTACACAGAGAAACCCTGACTTGTAAAACCGAATAATAATATAATAATAGTAATAATAATACTATTTTTAGTACCTGTAGGGGAATCTTCTACAAAATTACTCCCTTCTTTAACATTTCAAGGTTTTCAGAACAGAATCTCATTAGTCTCTGGCTCACACAGCTTTGGATGAGATGTGTTTGCGGTAGGAAATATAGCATAATTTCAATCTTGAAAGAAAGTGCATGAAGTAGATATTGTTTATATTTTTATTTTTAGTATTTCATGAAAATATGCCTGTTTACCTCATGTATTACTAAATTTGGGAAAGAGCCACAGAGTATCTGGGAACTGGCATTTTTGTTTTACTTCACCCTCTTGATGATACATTTTATTCTGAAATTCTCTCAAAAGAGTAATTTTATATGTTTCAATGCATTATGAAAGTGACTGGACAGGATGTTAGAAGTTATTCATCACATTCTTTTAAATTTGTTTTTTTTCTCAATCTGATGAAGAAAAAAATTGAAGTTAAGACGTAAATATTTGGATCCTAAACATTTTTCTCTTCCTAAAGTCTCACATTAAGACAGATGAAATATTTTTAACATTTTAAGTGTGTGTTAAATGTTGACATGAGTCTCAGAATTGATTAAGATCACTCAACAAAATGTATGAGCTCAACATTTTTTAAATTCCAATCTCATTTTAAAAATTAATCAATTCGGACATCTTTGGGCAGTGATATCTAGCATTTGTGTGTTCTAAATTAACACAATAGTTACATGGCCTAAGAATGGCTTACTGCTCAGTTGGGGCCTTTTGGCATGTGCACACACACGTGCACACGCTACACACTATGGGAAATGAGTATAAGTCAGAGGAAAAATTGTGACAGAAAGTTCTCTACTTCCATTATGTATGTTCTGGGCATTGAACTCAAGTCCTCAGGATTGGCTCCATTCCCACTAAGCCATCAAGTGAGCCCAAGACATATTTTTACATAGACTGTGACTGCAACATTGTCGTGAAAGAGTCCACTGGACTTGGTCATTTGAACAGGGCTATTAAATTATCATCGTGCTGTAAAAGCATAATACTAAACAGCTGTTGAATAATGCATATTGCGACTTCAATCTCTCAGTGTTTGCAAATGAAAACCTGAAGCAACTACAGTCATTACAAGAGCAGAGGGAAGAGCATCAGGTAAACTCACTTCAGTTTGAAATCATTTGCTTTGGTGAGTAGTCTATTTATAACACACTACGATGTCGTTGTAAGACTCAAGATCAGAAGAATCGGGGAAGAATTAAGTTCAAGATACTGCATGACCCAGTTCTAAGGATTCAATATATGCTCTGGCTGGTTTTCAGCTGTTTTCAAAAACTTGATCCACAGTTGTCAACATCCCATGGGTGGAGATGTTTTGGCATATCTGGATTTTCCAACATATCAAGACAGGTTTTCCACATCACTCCACATTCTTGTATCAAGTCACTTTCACAGACTTTTTTTTAAAGCAAATTACTCCTAATAGCCCCTCAAATCCTAAGAAATTTCCTCAGTAGTGTGATATATTTGTATCTAACTTTCCAAAATTAAAAAAGTAATGCATAAGTGGTATGTTCTCAGATTAATGAGAAAATTCAAGTTATCATGATACAATTAATCTTTTTTATTCAAGATAGGAAACTCAAGTGATACGGGACAATCATACCAATACAGAAAGCTAACATAGGAAAATTTAATTATAATAAATAACTCCATTTTATTTTTAGTATTATTAACAACATTTATTTTAGTTTCATTCATTTGATTACAAACTATGCATGTGTATCTTGATCTTTATGATACAGGAGTAGTTAATAGAGAAAGGGAGCACCAATATTAGTCTCTGATGTCTACAAAATGAAATTTGTTTTAACCTAGTGACCCAAACAATACTATAACTCGAGACAGGAATTTTGGCTTGAATATTCCTAACTAAAGGTTAAGAGAATAGTCTGTAAATACAGGGTGGGAGGATCATTCATAAACATAAGCATCCTTAATTATTCAGAACTCCTTGGTATGGAAACCATTCATAAAATACTCACTGACTGCCCATAGTTGATGAGAAAATATATAATTTATATTATTTTCTTCTTCTATACCTGATCAGTAAACACTTATTTTTCTTTCTATTAAAGGCACCTGATGCAAGATCTGGGACATTCGTGAGATATAATGCAGTGCTTGGTATTTCATACTGGAGTTGATGCCTTAATGAGATGAAAGCAAAGAAAAACAAAGCCCCATGCTTTAAAATTTCCCACAATCAGCTCAAAGTATATCCTACCTGTGTGGATTTTTGGAAAAAATATGGAGAATAAGTATATATTTCAACATATCTATTAATAGTGTTTGTCTTGCTCTTTATCTGTCTAGCTGAAAAGATTCATGACATTAAGATTTCTGCATTCCAAATGCTTGTCATTTTTAACATCAGAAACCATACACACAAAGGTACTTATTCCATAGAAATATACCTTGAGTCTTTCCCGTCCTTTTACTTAGAAGATTATCCTCCCTTTGTATTTCTCCTTTTCACTATCATTTTAGAAACAAACTTTAACACTAAGTTTTTGTTGGGCAATTGATAAATTACATCACAGTGTTTGTTTTTGCAGATGGGATACACTGTTCTTAGAACAGTAAGGGGTAATTCTCTACCTCACCAGCGGTCACACCCAGAGTGCCAATTTCTTTACAAGACTGATAGTTTAGAGAAAAACAAAATGAGTATCCGGGTGTAAGGCTTGTGCTATTCACTATCAAGTGCTGAGATTTTTTTAAAAGAAAGTAATTGACAGAAAATGAAGCATCGATTAAAACTTTAGAGTTAAAAACATCAATAATTCTAGTGAAGATGAAGTAAAAAGACACCATTTTAAGACTTTGTTTCTTGTATCACTGTGACAAAACAGTATTTCTATACTTACTGCACAAAAGATGCCTAGATTTAAGAGCTACTTCTACTTTAAAACAGCTTGACTGGGAACATTTGCCACACAGAGAAAGGAAAAGTCAGTCCTGGTTTTCTCTCTATCCTGAAAGAATTGGGATGCTGGCATTACTGTGGAAGAAGCAACACCTGCTAGTTTAAATACATGTTTTACAAAACCTCTCTCATGAGCGTGGATTTAGTTAGTCAATTAGCAGATGAAGTTACTTAGTTTACTTTAGTTTTCTGTTATTTCACCAGTAAGTCCATGGTCTTGGATTAATTAGTGTCTCTCCTTCCTATTTGGCTTTTCCAAGGGAGACAACACTGATCGTAACAGTAGCTGTATTTCTAAATTATCATTTTCAGTTGTGGGTAAGAAAAAATGGAATGAATAAAACACATGAAGACAAACACCAAAGACAAATTCAGGTTAAACAACTATGCAAAATCGATACGTAAAATGCCATGCGTCTTCTTGAATTTTAAAAGGCTGGGTGTACGTTTTCCACTTTTGAGAACATCACATATATCTGTTGCTTCCCCACTTGAAGGGAAAATGCATCCATTTGTTATCAAAATAAAATTCTTTTATCCACGAAATTTGTTTGTATGCTGTTCTAAAAGTGGAGTTTAAGCATAAGTGCCGTGTATTTTTTTTCTACTAGATGTAACAAAAGCAATATTCCCCTTAGAAAATGAAAACAAAATAAGATTTTTCTTTCCAAGATGGAAGCTTGCAAACCATCTTGCCTATATTCATCTGAAATAATGCCATGTCAGTCATTGGCGGTGCTCTTGGGAGTCAAACCTGGATACCATTCTTACCCTGTGCTGTGATATCCATTGGAATAGGCGAACTGTAAATGAAAGACTAAATTACCTCAGTATGTCACTTTCAGAACAACTGATACTGATGGTACTGATACTGACTCATACCTGTGCAATAAGCAACTGAATGTCACATACTGACTAGGCCTTGAGTGAGTTATACCCTGACAAGGAAGAGAGTGGTAGCCAACCGCAGATGAAGCAAGTTTCTGGGAATGAGGTGAGATAAGTAGAAGGAGCGAATTTCCTGGAAGAGTTTTGACTGATGAGGACATCCAAAGTCCATCAGTCACTGTAGGCAACCAGGACTTTCTGACTTTGGTACAATGGGACTCTTCATAACCCTGTCTGAATTCTTATGTTTTCTCAAAATTCATATCCAAGCCTGGCCGCCACTGATGGTTTCATCGGTGAGTCATCAGGGTGGAGCCGCAAGGAACAGGATTAGTGGCCCCTAAAGACACCCAGAGAGCTGGTCACTGCTCCCAGTATATGAGCATAAAGGACAGGAGTGTTGTGGGAGGGAACAGACAGCCTTTAGTGGACAGCAGCCTGCTGTGTCATCTGTACTTTCCAGTCTTCAGAACAGTAAGGGATTCCTTTCTGTCACTTAGAAGCAGCTTGAATAGACCAAGGCACTCTCTTTCTTGTGTCTAATTTAGAGATGCTTTCCTTTGGCTCTATTCATTATAAAGCTACAATATTACTCTATTTGTGATAAAGCAGACCCTAAATACATACCATCTCACTCACATGTAATTGTAGTTCTTACCCCTTATCAAAGGAGCTTCTTCTGGCAGAAGACAAGCCCATTACAGAAAGCTACAATGGTCAAAATGCAGAAAGCAACTGACTATCCCGTGTCCAACTCTGGTTGATACATCTGCACTGTAACCATACAGCTAAGGCACAGGGAACATTAAAGAAAAGGGGGTGGAAAGATTGTAAAAAAAAGTCTTCTCCAGAGACAATTTTCCTTGTATGTTAGTCACACACACCCCCATATATATGTATATACATATATATACCTGCAGCAGTAAATAAGGTCCAAGATTATATTTACATACCCACGTGTGCAAATATATGTAAGAATACTCATTTTAAAAGAAGAGGCAATGAATTCAAGAAAAAGCAGAGGGCCAAGACAACAGGGATAAAAGGGTGGAAACAATGTAATATACCACTCCTATCAAGTTCTCAAATATTCTAAATAAGAAAAAATAATCCATTTCTTCTGGAGGAGGTAGACACAAAGTCACTATTTTGGTCTTGCCAGAAATTAAGTATATATGACTATGAGTTATCTCATCTGTAAGATAGACATAAAGTATGTTACTTCAGTAGAAACATACATTCTAGCCCAGTGGACTGTATGAAAGTTTTATTCTGCATGATACTTATGATTCATTCTGTGTGATACCTATGATTCATCTGCATGATACCTATGATTTAGGATCAAGTTAGTACAGCAGTATTTTTTTTAAGTACTGAAACAAAATACCAGAAGGTAGGTAACTTTATAAATAAAAGGAGGTTATTGTTCCTTAAAGTTCTAAAGATCCAAAATTTAGAGGTTCTATGTATTGAAGGCCTTCTTGCTGAAAGTATCATGAAATTATCTAATTTTATTTGCCTCCCATAAGATACACATCAAATATCAGTTATATTGTGTTTTCAGTTTCTTAATATTTTCCAGTGGAAAATCTTAACACACAGTTTCTGGGAGACTTCCTCAACTCATAGGCAAGCCATAGCTGTTAGTATTGGATTATGAGTGGAAAAATAATTTTGTTCAGATGTAATAAAACATATGAAAATTAGCTTTCATTGATCCTAAATGTTTTAAATAATAAATCTTGAAATGTATAAATAATCATTTGGACTATAAAATTTGTCCTGTATTATGTCAAGTAAATGTGTTTTTTATATGAAGAGTATGCTAAAAGAGTGCATTTTTATAATTTGAGAAAATTAAAGCATTTAAAATGAAATGAATATTTAATAAACTAGATCAACTTGTACATCAGTAGTAAGATATATCTTAATTCAATCTTATCTGTTTCTTGAGTGAACTGGTCTTCAAAATCCTCCTGTTTTCTGAGCTCAGGATCAGGCCAGTTCATTCAAAATCCCAGCTGATGTTGGGAAGGGAGAGGGTGAATCAGGAGCCTCAATGTAGTCTGTTAGCCATCCAGGGCAGTAGAACACCTCTGTGACAAGTCTGGGCAAATGGATGCCAGGAGCCCATTGCAGGGCTCATCAACATATAATGACTTCAACTCTCTCCTACAGAGATTCTTGAAAAGAACATTTAATTTTCTTACTAACTTTTATTTATTTATTTATTTTTAATTTTTTAAGCCATAATTTTATTCCAGAAAATTTAGATTACATGTGTCGTTTGCTTTGAATAAAAATTATTGTTGAAGATCATTTGTTCAAGATGTTGAAGAATGCAAAATCTTGAGACATATGCAATTAAGAAGTCATGCAAAATTTTCTGTCAAATTAGAGAGGTCATAGCTGATTTCACAGTCCCCTGAGTGTAAACAGGGTTTCAGAATTAAGGGACTATAAATTGCTGCATTACAGCTTGGAGGAATATGCATTAAAAAGGATTCCCAAATAATTAAATTCTTAGGTATTTTTTTCAAATTTTACATAGATTCATGACCCTATAAATCTACTTGATATACCTATATGGGAATAAATCCAATAAAAATTTTAGTTATGATTATTAACACATTGCTTTGATTAATGGAATTTATAGTAACATTTTCATACATGCATATGTGTTCTTGGTCTATAATTTCACCCCTTGGCTCTCCTCTCTTTCTATATACCTACTCAATTCCTAGAAATTCTTCAAGATAATTTAAAGTAATATATTGCAAATAATTATCATATCCTTTATTTATTTATTAAAAATTTCCACCTTCTCCCATTTTCCTCCCCCTCCCTCTCTAGTCCTAAGAGAAATCAGGGTACCCTCCTGCCCTGTGGGAAGTCCCCTCCATCAGGTCTCTTACTAACTTATAAATGAGTGTAAGCAACCATAATGCCACTATGTCATTTTTATATAGGAATCCCCTTGGACTCTGCTCATTCTTAATTATAAACAGAGTTAAAGCCCTTAGATACTTAAAGGAAACTTCCAAAATAATAACTAATAAACTAGATTAGGAATGAAAGCAAGAAAGAGAGAGGGATGTGTGTGTTATGAACAAAAAGTTTTGGAAAAAAGCCCTGCCATCCCTCCTTTCAGCCTGTATATGTTGGGTGTGCAACTGAAGCTCAAGACATAAATTAATATCTTTAAATTTATTTTGGAAATTACACAAGCCATAAATAGCTACAAGTAGTTTGGATTATGAAGGTTCTCCAGACAAGACAAAACCTTATATAGTTGTCAATGGAAAAATATATTTTATAGTCCCTAGTGGGGGTTCCTCACTATTCTCCTTTCTGTATGCGAAAGTCACACTACCCATCACACAAGGCTGGTTTTCCTTTCTCTTCAGTCTTGCCTGATCTGGAGACTAACTTTGAACACTGATGGTGTTGATCTGGGACCTTGGGTGGGCCTGACACATTGAGAGATGGTAAAGCCTTCACTTATCTCCTATGAAAAGGTTCCTATAAAAGTCAAGTTACTATGCCTAAGAGAACCCAAAATTCCATGTGAAGAGAATGGAATCAAGAATGAGGACACCCTTAGTCAACACTTCAGCTGATTTCTTAACAGGAGACCAGTTGCTTGAGTAGCCACTGTTGAAATTCTTTTGGAATTTTCATCTATGCAGACATCCAGCAGACATGCTGGGAAATGAAACAATTATGTAGTCCGTTTCAAGAACATTTTTTGAGGTGATTGGTTATGTAGCAATAGGTGATCAGAGAAGGGATCTAGAAACCTAAGTAAATGTACTTGATGACACTGTTTTTCTTGAATTTATAGTTGTTTCAATAAGACAAACATTTGAAGTTAATATCACAAGGAAGACAAATAAAATGATATTTGAAAATGTCTAGGTAAAAACAGGCTATAATAAAGTCACAGCTATTATTAACTTTAGACATCTAATAATACAGTCTTAAAATACGTAAGTCAACAACTGGTAGAATGACAAGGAGAGACAGCCTATTACATGCTCAGATCTGGCAGCTAAAAAATAAAGGTTTGTGAAAGTTTTCATCATACAAAGAGACACATTTTACCTTGAGATTTTTTAGACACACACACACAGACACACACACACACAAACACACACACACACACACACACACACACACACACACACACCTCGCATTTATATCTAGAATCTGAGAGTAACAGGAAAATGTATTATCTGAGTCTGACTTATTTTGTAGAACATAGTTACCTCCAGTTGAATGCATTTTCCTGAAGACGTCATGATTTTATTTTCTTTACAGCTGGAAGATAACCCACTGCGTGTATATACCACATTCTCTTTATTTATTTATCTATTGATAGATGTCAAGATCAGGTTCATTTCTCAGCTATTTTGGATATTGTTAATAAATATGAATACATATGTGTATCTGTGGTATGCTGAACTGGAGTCCTTTGAACATGCCTATGGGTGCTTTTGCTGGGTCACATGGTAGTTCTAATTTTAGTTTCTGCAGCCTCACACTGACTTCCATAGTGGCTATGCCAGTTTGCATTACTGACAGTGATGTTTAAGGTTCCCTCAACATGTCCTCATCAGCCTTCATTTTCTTGAGGAAAGCCACTAAGTTAGGGTGAGAGGAAATCTCGGAGTGGCTCTCATGTGCATTTCTCTGGCAGGAAAGGGTGCTGAACACCATTTCAAATATTTCATGGCCATTTGTATTTCTTTCTTTGAGAATTCTCCACACAGTTCATTGGTCCATGTTTTATTTGAATGATTTAGTTTTTGTGCTTGACTTTTTTTTTCTATTTCTCTCTATAGTCTAGATAGGAACGAATCTCTGTTTGATTTAAGGTTGGAAGACTTCTTCCCATTCTTTTTACTCTGCGTATTGTTTCCTTTAGTGTGATATTTTTGTTGTTGTTCTTAAGTGTCTTTGTGTATGTGTGACACTGTTTACATATGCTTGTTGTGTGTCAAAAACCTTTGCAGGGGAGATTAAAAATATGCATGTCTCGTCTCCCCAGATTGGGAACCTATAATAGGTTAAAACTACAGATACCTCCAAATCTAGCTTGGTGAACCAATGGGTTTTATTGGGTTTAGATACAGTAAAACAGGTAAGGAGTTACTTACAGGAACAGAAATGACTCAAAGACAGCTGCGTCACAGAGGACCCTGCATAGGCGACAGCTCATGTTTCTTGGAACCTGAATGAAACTGCACAGACTACAGGTTGTTGAACAGGTGGGGGAGTTTCCTTTCCAGGTGCCTCAGTTGGTCTCAATCTCTTTGGGACAATTTGGTCTGCTTTCTGCTTCTTTTAGGCAGCTAGTCTTGTCTCAGTCTTCTTTTCAGCTTGGCTCCCTTGACAATCGTGGTAATATTGTGTTTGTGCTGTAACAAATAAAGCTTGCCTGAAGATCAAGGTGCCACAGTAGTTAGCCATAGAGGCCAGGCAGTGGTGGCACACACCTTTAATCCCAGCACTTGGGAGACGGACAGATCTCTGTGAGCTAAAGGCAACCCTGGACTACTTGATTCTGAATCAGTCTAAAAGAGAAACAGAGCTCACACCTTTGATCCCAGCACTTGGGAGGTGGAGACAGGAATCATATAGCTGAGCATATGGAGGAGACAGAAGTTCATTCAGTCTGAGGATTTGTATGGACAGGATTGCCCCTTTGGTCTAAGGATTCAGTAGAGTTAAGAAGTAGTGGCTGGCTATTCTGTTTTCAGCATTGCCTGATCTTTCAGCATTAACTCCTCTATCTAACTCCAGGTTTTTATTATTAAGATCAATTAGAATTCATGCTACAGGTAATCTTCTTTGAAGCTCAGCTCTGTTTGTCTTAGAGGGACTCTCAGCTTAATTGCACATTCTAGACTTAAAGGAAGACTCTAGTATGTCTGGTCAGTTTCAGGGACCTCCTAAGGCTATTTTGAGTTATTTTTTGTCAAGAGTAATCAAGCTGGTGTTATTTGAGTAGAGAAACCTCAATTGACAAAATGGCTGTATCTGATTGGCCCGTAAGCACATCTGTGGTGGCATTTTCTTGATAGTGATTGGTGTGGAAGAGCCCAGCCCATGGGAAAAGGGGATGGGTACGTGTATCATCCCTGGGCAGCTGGTCCTGGATTGAAAGCAGAATGAGCAAGTCATGAGGAAGAAACAAGTAAGCAGTGTTTTTCCATAGCCTCTGCTTCAGTTTCTGACTTCGTGTTCCTGCAATAAGTTCCTGTCTTAGTTTCCCTCCCTCAATGGCCTGTGACAGTATGTATAAACCTAATAAGCCCTTTCCTCCCCAGGTTGTTTTCGCTTGTCGTCTTTATCATAGAAATAGAAAGACAACCTTTGTAAAATAGTAGACTAAAGAGCTTGGCAAAATTTAAAATATCCTTTAACAGTTAAACGTATAAGTGTAAAAGAAATCAACAAAGTCATGGGAACTCAGAGAAACGTGATAAACAGTCAAGATCTCATTTATGATTATAGATAACCTCATTTATATAATGTATCTTTTCAATCTGTGTCGTCTATTCAGCCGTGTTGACCATAGAACCAATATTGGTCATACATACTAGCAAAATTGGGTGTGGTATACTATCAAAGCACAACATGATTTAATAGAAAGTCAATATCACTAAAATGTTTAAGAAGCCTTAATTATGCATAAATCAAGCCACCATCTACCAAGTCATATAATCCTTTCCTACAAAATTAGCAAGGTAAATTGAATGATATAGTAAAATAAAAATACATTTGGTGGCAAGAGAGATCCAGAACAAACAGAAGAAAGTAATGGTAGGACGATCAGAATGGTAGTCACGTCAGGATGGGGTGAAATAGAGGTGAGCAATGTGGGGAGCTGTGCAAGAGATGTTCTGGGACAAGGGCACTTGAAGGGGATTTTTGAGTTGAGAGGGATTTTGGTGACCCATATTTATACTTTTTTCAAGTATGCCTAATTATGATTTTTGAATATACTTTCTAACATAGTATTTTTATTGAATATTTGGGAATTTCACAACCTGCAACCCGATTACATTTCTAAGTTCTCTCAGCTTCACCCCATCCTTGTGAGCCCCCAATCAAAAGGAGAAGTAAAAGGAGAAGGAAGGAAAGGAGAAAGAAGAAGAAGAAAGGGAAGAAGGAGATGAAAAGATGAGGAAGGAAAGAAATAGAGGAGGAGGAAAGCAAGGCCAGAGTGTAGCCCATATCCTCAGTGGAGCATGGTCAAATTCCCAATATCCAGTCCCTTAAAGAAAACTGAGTCCTTCCCTACCTGTCTCCCTGCCAGAAGCCCTCAGCTGTGGATAGCTACACTTCAGCATTTTTAGCACAATTTTTAAGAATTCTCTTAGATGGTTTCCTGTCTAGGCTATTACTTTTTTTGGGGGGGAGGGTAGGGGTTGTCACAGAAGGTTTCTATGTCCCTTTTTCTAAGTCATTGATAGCATTGCAAAAGTAGCTTCCTTGCTCATTACTATCACCTGGAGCAAGGATCATGGACTTTCACATGGTTTCTGGTGACAGTTCAGACTATGGACATCCATATGGTCTCTGGCATCAGTCTGTGCCATGGATCTTAGCATGCTTTGAATCTAATTTTAATGTAGATATTCTATAGATAGTAAGCTCTGACTAGACATGGTGAAGAATATATCATAAATTCCAAGGAATCTAGAGTTTGATTGAAATGCGCAGAAATGTTATAGGGCTTACTAGATGGCTGGGATGGGCAGAGCATATAAGATCAAATGTGAAAGTCTAATGGGTGGATTACTTAATAAACATTATTTGAGTTGTATGTTTTATGAGCATCTCCATAATAAACTGAGGAAAAGAATTTGAAAGCAATTCCTGTACATAGCTGAATAAGAGGAAGGTTCCCAGTTATTAATTAATCTCTTAAATATTCATGTATTGATGTCATTAGTACATGTTAAATTCTCTAGTAGTAAGTAATCAAAAGCCATGGAAAAAGTCTAGTGTCCATGGGGTGCTTTGGAAAAATTGAGCACATGGCTTTAAGAATGGCTCAGTAACTTTAGGGTAAACTATTAATTTTAGAGTTACTTTTGATCTATACAAGATTTGATATGATATTTTCTACACAGTTCCTCAATGCATTACTGTCGCAAATCTATTACAATTAACAACCAATATGCTGAAAATCCATACTTTATTTGACTTGTTTAGCTGTATATAACTTTTAGAATCAAATAGTATGAAGTCTTGATAAAAATACTTGTGATAGCCGGGCGATGGTGGCGCACGCCTTTAATCCCAGCACTCGGGAGGCAGAGGCAGGCGGATCTCTGTGAGTTTGAGACCAGCCTGGTCTACAGAGCTAGTTCAAGGACAGGCTCCAAATCCACAGAAAAACCCTGTCTCGAAAAACCAAAAAAAAAAAAAATACTTGTGATAAAACATCAAGGAAAGCATCCAGATTCTTTATTGCACTTACATAGTTCACCCAAATATCCCTATTTGTAGTTTAAAAGGAGGTAAGGAGGTAAAATTTTATTTAGATTATTTAGTTCAAATAACTTTATAGTTAAAGTTGATATTTAAACTTTGATGTATCTCAATAGCTACCAACAATGTGTTTCCAAAGAAAAGAAGTAATGCAAAAATAATGTTTTCACAAGCTTGTGTCACTAATATGAAGTGTACTAATGAAAGTCACCTGGTGGAAGGTGTGTCCAGTATGTCACAACGCTGGGAAACAGGATGCAGGCTGACACTTAACGACACCCGTCAAAATGTAGGAGGAAACTGGAAACAGATACTGTGCTGTGGAGGAATGGCTGTGCTCCTGTTATGTGGTGTGATTTGAAGACTGCCTAAAAGGAGATGCGTAGGTCTTCTGCCCCAGGCTCATGACTGCTGTGCTCATGATTTATACAAACTCATGGCATTCTATAATGTTCTCCCTCCGTAAAAATCATCTGTAGCCAGCTGGGCGATGTTAGCTAGGAATTAATCACAAACATCTGTTTGCTTTTACAGACATGCTGACTTTCCCTCCAGATACATTTTGTTGTTGTTGCTTGTGGAAAGTAGCTGGTCACCTTTAACACATTATTTTGGTTTTCTTTATTTTCTGATAAAGGTAAAAAAATCAAAGGAAAATGTGTGTGTGTTTTATGTGAATTGCCTTCACAAGGCTTGTTTCTCTTTGAACAATATTGTAGAAGAATCTCTTACACTTTCTATTTAACTCAGTGGTCCTTTTTAATCTTAAAAAATAATGGTTCACAAAAGTATTTTCCTAGAGTGAAATCATTAGTTTTTCAAATTACTCTTACATGAACTCTTCCCCAGGAGTTCACTTGAAATGATAATCAGTTTATTTCCCAGCTCTGGTCTCTGCCTAATTTCTTGTTTTTACCTCCATCCTCTTCCTCTTTCTGCACCTCTTACTCCTTTGAGTGTTTTTTCTTTTTTCCACATTTATTTATTTTCCCCCACCTGTGTGTGTGTGTGTGTGTGTGTGTGTGTGTGTGCATGCAGGCACAGATGTCATGACATCTGTGTGGAGGTCAGAGGACAACTTTCAAGACAGATCCTTTTAGTGCAGTGGTTCTTAACCTTCCTAATGCTGCGATCCTTTTAGAAAGTTCCTCATGTTGTGTTGACCCTCAACCATAAAATTATTTTGTTGTAAATTCATAACTATAGTTTTGTTGCTGTTGTGAATCATAACGTAAGCATCTGATATACAACCCACGTGAAAGTCAGTCGACCGCCCACAGGGAGGTCAACCGAACCACAGGTTGAGAACCACTCTTCTAGTGTTCCAGAACTTGAGCCCAGGTCTTTAGGCTTAGCAGCAGACTCCTTTAGCTGCTGAACTGTCTAATAGGCCCTCACCAACATATGCTTGTTAAAGAATACATTCCTTATTACTATAAGGGTTTATTTTCTATATTAAACTATCTCCTGATATTTATGTAACCTTCAATAAAGATTCATTGTTTGTTTCACCATACATTCATGAAAAGAATATGATATTTTGAATGTTTGAAAAAAAGGTGCAAATATCTGAAATATTTCCCCTTTGAAATTCTTGAATCTGTTTTGACCCACACTCGGACACAAATACCCAGAGACAAGATATTTCTCTAGAAAGGAACAGGGACCAGAAGCTCCAAGAACCACAGATGCTGATATTATTTTTTTAAAAAAAACAGTCTCCTTGTTTGTTTGTTTGTTTGTTTAAATTGTTGTGTATAGGGCATGTTGTGTGATATATCAGGCCTCATACCTTTCATGCAATATCAGACCACGGTAATTAGCTCCCTACCTCCTTATCTTTAAGGGTGGCATCTTTCTTCCAGTCACTCTCTGCTTATAATCAGTGTGACGGGTTTCTGTGAGCCACCATCACTACATTCTGCTGTGGTACACTAGGACCGTACTAATTTGCCCTATTGTAAACAGCACAGCACTTGATATGGGTACACAAACCTCTGTTTTGAGAGGTTGGTGTCATGTCCTTTGGGAAGTCACCTAGAAGCAGCACAGCTGTGCTAAGCAAGCAATCTGGTCTTAGCCTTTTAAGGAATCTTTTCATGGTTTTTAATGATGGCCATTCCTGTGTATATTATCACAACCATATACAAGAACCCCTCCTCTCCATTCTTTGCCAGCATTGTTACTCCTTTGACTTTCTGATAATGGACAGTCTTATTGGGAGATGGAATTTCACTGTGATTTTGATTTGCATTTTTTACAGCTAGTGATGCTGAGGATTTTATTTAAAAATCTTAAAATCCTCTTCCATCTCTTGTATTCTGTTAGTGAGGCTTGTGTCTGTAGTTCCTGTACACTTACACTTCTTCATTTCCAGAATTCCCACAGTTTGCGTTTTCTTTTATTGCTTCTTTTTTTATTTTCAAGTCTTGAACAGTTTTTCTAGTGTCCTTCAACTGTTTATTTTCTTGGCTTTTTTTAAGGGGACTGTTTCTGATTCTTTGACATGCTCTTAGGATTCTTTTCCTCCTACTAGGTTGCCTCACCCAGTCTTGATGTGAGGGATTGTGCCTAGTCTTATCTTAAAGTGTTATGCTGTGTTAGGTTGATATCCTTGGGAGGCCTGCTCTTTTCTGAAGGGAAACAGAGGAGCAGAGGATTTGGGGTGTAGAGGAGATATTTGAGGAGACTGGGAGAAATGTAGGTAGGGGAGGCTGTGTACAGGATTTATTGTCTGAGAGAAGAATAAATAGAAAAGTATCTCTTACCTCTTCCTCACTTCTATCTAATCTGTTGCATCTTCCAAGTAATAAAGTTTCAGAGATGCTATTTCTATTAGAAGAGTCTACTTAGTATGACTTTGACAAATATGGAGAACTTATGAAGAATTCTGTGATTCTTTTGCTTTGTGTGCATTGTTTTAACTGTGACTGTATTTTAATGAATTTGGGAAATTACTTTCTGTCCGTAGAATACTCTGCAGGAAACATGTATGTTGTAAACATGGGCTCAGTGTTGTAATGTTCTCTGTGCAGAGGTTAGATCTTATCTCTTTTACAATATTTACTTAAACTAATACCTTATTTTATTTGGTTCGTTGTAAAATTATTTTAACACATGAAATAAAGCATAAATTGACAAACTAAACACAACTTAGTAAGGGACAAAAAGAAAATATAGATTTTCCAAAATGGTGTCACGGAGAAGTATAATGTCTAAATTTGTTTAATTATAAAATTATTTTTTCCCACTCTACCACTTGATAAAATGCTAGAAAAATAACCTTTCCGAGTAAGGTTTATATTTTCAGACTGGAAATTACGTAAAAAAAGAAAAAGACCAGGAACAATATTTTATAATGGGAAAGATAGGTAATTCTCATGATTCTTATTTTTTATCCAGACTTAGATAAAGAAAATAGTCTATCAGTGGAAATGTTACACAAACAGGGCCTGTGCTTCTAAAAACAGGCCATTGTTCTTAATCATTATTCCAGTACTGGTGATGGAACCCAACCTCCCACTTGCTAAGCCAGCTTCTATCTCAAAATTATACTTTATAATCTTAGAGATAGTTAAGTGATTTTATGTTGAGCAGAATTTTAAAAACAATTTTCCTTCATTGTTCAGGATTTTATAGACATACAACTAAATATCCACCCTCAGTTCTCCTCTCAACTCTCTACACATACTTCCTATATTCCCTTTCCCATGTTCATCTTTCCTGATAACCCACTAAGTTCTGTGGGTGTCATCCATGTAGACACAGGGATGGGCCATCCATTGGAGCATGAGAACCCAACTAGTGGTCACACCCTCCGAAGTGAATGATACTCCTCAGCAGCTATCCATGGTCAGGAGATGCTCAAGCAGGGATGGAACCTGTAGAGCACCTCTTTCTTTGCTGGAATGTTGGCTGGCTCGACCTTGTGCAGGAGCCCACAGCTGCTCTGAGCTCATGAATGCACTCACCACGTCCTGCCCAGAAGATGGCATTTCACATCTTTTCTCTGCACTCTCTGGCTCCTTTTCTTTTCCACATGATCTGTGAACTCCAGTGGAAGACTGAGCAGTGTAGGGAGATAGAGTATTAATAAAGATGTCAGATTCTTGACATTAGAAAATGAAGGAGTGGTGACTAAGTTTTGCTCTTCTTGAACATCTGCAAAGTAATAATTAAAAACACGTGACCAAGGAGTTCTCAGAAGTCACGTGACAGTAGAGCCTGTCACCTCCACCACAGCTTTAATATGGATCCTCGAGCTGAGAATGGGAGTATCAAAGCCTGGTAGATTTGGATTTAGTATTTTAATCCACATAGCAATATGTACAAGAGGAAGAAAAAGTAGAACTAAGATGAGTCTGCCTATTTTATGCAAGCCTGGCTCTTAACAGTTTTCCACTCTACATAAGTTCTTTTTCTTCCTAAAGATTATTCAAGTGTACAGGGCCCTCAATATTTTTATTTCTGTTTGCTAGCTCTCAGTCAATAAGACAAGACCTATCTGAAATTGTGTTTTTTCCCCCTTGGAAAGTTCAAGCATTTGTCAAGAAAGCATTATAAAATAGCTCAAGTCTTCTAGACAAATAGACAGATCTCCTATATAAATACAAGTTAAGGAATGAGTACACGGTTCTGAAGCTGGTAAAACACCAAAGTCCAGCCTGATAGAGAAGTGGAAGAAAAAGAACATATATTATATTGCTTATTTTTAATCTAAACTCTACTTGAAGAATTTAAGTTTTAGATCTAATTCATCAAATTGGCAAAATTCAGTTCCAATGTAGCACGAGATAAATGTGCTATTGAGATGGTGAGATGGTGGTTCCAAACAATGACTCTTTGTGAGGTCAGAGCAGCTTGGGGATTGTCAAATGGGATGAAAATTTGACAGGTTCCTCATCTAGGGTTGACAGTGACTATCTTCCCAAAGTGTAACCAGTGACTTCAGGTCTTTTCCTTGGAAGAGAAAATGGAGTACAGTAGCCAGCTTGTTTCCCTGTTAGCCATTTCCTTTCATATCTTTTCCTGTCATTTGGGGACTATAAGCAATTTCTACTAATGGTAGATTGTTGTTGCTTTCATTGATTGTGGGTTAAAACACTATTTCATTCTTTTAAGGCTTGAACAGAAATGATTATAGAAATGACATATGCCTTTTAATATTAAGTAGTACAGAGGAAGGAATCACAGACAAGTGAAGATGTGTTGATAGTTTTCAATATTCAAAATTACATTTCCCATTTTTATTCTCAAAAGTTAGAAATTTGTCTTTTGGTACTCTGTCTCCTATGTGATCATCTACATCAGCACCCTTGCAAAGTGCTGTTGTTAAAGACAGACACCGGTATCTAGGGATTGCATTGTGCCATCAACACCGGGCAGAGAGATGTTAGCTGAAGACCCTAAAGGGAAACACAGTTCATCGCACAAATTGAGATTATGTACTGAAGATAGACTGTGCTAACCACAAGGGGGTTCAAACCAAATGTCCAAAGGAGTCTCAGGACGTCAAACCTGATACTTCAACCATGAACCATTCTGTTTTGTGTTTGTCCAGTGTGATTCTTACACTGACCCCAAGATATTAGACGGACCCTCTGCCCCTGTGGAAACCTTTCCACGTGCTTCCATTAAAAGATGAGTTTGTTTAGCTCTGACTTCAATCGCGATAGTAAATAGTATATCCTACGTTAAAAAGTGAGTATAATCTCAGGGTGGGAGTAGAAAATGCCCCCAGCGACTTCCCAGTCTAAAACAGGAGTGTGAATATCACAACTCACTGCTGTGCCGAAGGTTTTCAAACTCCCTTACGCATAACTTAGTGGCATGTTTCATTTTACTGGTGCCCTTTGGTTTTTAATAAATTCTCTGGAGTCAATTTCATAGGATTTTTCATTTGTTTTCTCTTTAAAAGTCATTTCTTCTAGGAGAAATCCTCAAATGCGTGAAAAATTTGTATTCAATTCACCCTCCAAGCTTGGTGTGGAACAACACTTCAGAGACCACTCGGAAGCTTTAGACCCTGAAAATGGTGTGGTCCGCTTGCTTAACTAGATTGGCTCCATGGAGCAGGTTCCACCTGTGCTCTGCTGTCTGTGCTGATTGCCTTTTAGTTTCTGAGTGCAATTCAAGGTGATCATTTTAATCTCTCAGGCCCTGTATGGCTTGGGACCCAGTTATCTGATAAATTGCTTCTTTCCCTGGGCATGACAATTAATATCAGTCCGAGTGCTGTTCGAAGCAGTTCCTGTCTTAAGCTGAGCAACTGGAGGCAGGAGAATGAGTGTATATACAGAACTGGGAAAGTGTGTGAGTGCCCTATCATCAGCTGTTGGCACTTGCTACTTCTTTTCAGGGGAACAGGCCCGCAGGGTATATATGTGTGTATGTGTGTGTATATAGATAATGAATTTTCCGCTAGCTTGTGCTATTAGCACTCAAATTTTCCTATAGTCAATTTTTACATGATTTCATCTTGATTCAACCCTTCATTTCAGATTTTCCTCTTTAAAGTGATAAACATTGTGCTTTGAGAATACATATTTAATTTTCAGTGGCTGAGTGACATTTTTTTAACCTGAAAGCCCCTCCTGTACTTATATTCACAGAAATATAGATTATAGTTGGAATGGATGAAAGATAAAGTATTCCCTTAAAAATAAGTACAAAGACACATTAAAATTCAAAAGAGTTTTCAGTCTCAGCACTTCTCAGGTACTATTTTAAGACCAGAAAGAAAGCTATAAAAATATCTATATGATGAAAAAAATTGTTGTCAAAGAATAACTGCATCCCAAGTTGGAAATGGTGTTTGACAATATTAGCACCACTCTCTGGGATACATGCTTTAGTATGTACACTCTCAAATGCGGCATTGAAGGACATTGCTTGACACTATTTGTTAGGAAAATGCATGAATTAGTGAATTTGACTCAAATCTCATTTCTTTAATAGAGTAAAAAGTTACGCATTTAATAAAATCAGTAGCTTATGCAATTAGAATGAAATAAGATTATTCTGTCTCAGAAGACTAGGAATTTGGAAAGATCCAAGCTCTAAGGGCTGATTATGAGAAAGAGTTCTGGTTGCTTCATTCATAGGGGGTCATCTTAAAGGTTCTGAGGCACCACGCCATTCTTTTTGGAGTTCGGATATTAAACAGCAAGGCAAAAGGAACACCAAAGTATTGACAGAACTATATGAAAACAAGACCCCAGATCCATCCATGTCGATTTGGCAGAGGGAAGCCTGACCATTCCTGTCATGGTGATTAATCCTACTGTTCCTCAACTTCTGAATGAGCCTTAGGCAAACCCAAAGGACAACTGTTGTTTCTGGTTGGGAGGAGTATAAGTTGCTGACTATTGTAATGATGCCTATGAGTGAGTGTGATGCTAAGAAACACAGTGTGTCAGCCAATGAGATTCCTGGTGGGGAGCAGGTCTACTGTGGCTATATTGTTGCTGATTTTTTGTTCTGTGGGATCTGGAGCACATTGTTTAGCTCCGGATAGCTTTAGTTTTCTCTTCTGAGGCTGAACTGTTAAGAACGTCTGTGTGATGAGTCAGATGTGCTGTGGGATAATTCTCTTGTACACTGTAAAGATTTGTCACTTGTATTAGTACAATAAAATGCTGGTTGGTGAGTAGCCAGGCAGGAAGTCTAGGTGAGGCAACCAAACTAGGAGAATTCTAGGAAGAGGAAAGGCAGAGAGTCAGTCACCAGAGGAAGCAAGGTGAGAATGTCTTACAGAGAAAAGGCACTAAGCCATGTGGCTAAACATAAATAAGTATTATGGGATAATTTAAGATGTAAGAACTAACTAATAATAAGCCTGAGCTACAAGGATAATTATAATTTATAATTATATTATATAATTTTTATTTTTACATGTAATATAAGCCTTTGTGTGTTTGGAATGGAATGGATATGGGACCAGGTGGGACAGAAACTTCTGTCTACACAGGAGGACTTCATTATTAAATCTGTAAGTTTACTAGAGTTAGTAAAACATGTTGAATACTCGTTAAGTCTTGCTCCCCCCCCCCCCCAGTTTTCTGCCTCTTCATCTAATCCTTCCTTCCTCCCCTCTGCCTTGTTACATTAATACTTAATTAGACAAAAAATAGTATAGTAATTAGTAACATCTTGGATCATAACTCTTTTTTTTCTTTATAATAATAATTTATTTTTTTTATTGAGAAAAGGAAAAAAAACAAGTTTCCGCCTCCTCCCAGCCTCCCATTTCCCTCCCCCTCCTCCCACCCTTCTCCCCCTCTGCCTACTCCTCTCCCCTTCCCTCTCCAGTCCAAAGAGCAGTCAGGGTTCCCTGCCCTGTGGAAAGTCCAAGGTCCTCCCCCCTCCGTCCATATCTAGGAAGGCTAGGCTCCCACCAAGCCAGCACATTAATTAGGATCAAAACCCCGTGCCATTGTCCTTGGCTTCTCATCAGCCCTCATTGTTCACCATGTTCAGAAAGTCCGGTTTTATCCCATGCTTTTTCAGTCACAGTCCAGCTGGCCTTGGTGAGCTCCCAATAGATCAGCCCCACTGTCTTCGTGGGTGGGTGCACCCCTCGTGGTCACGACTTCTTTGCTCATGTTCTCCCTCCTTCTGCTCCTCATTGGGACCTTGGGAGCTCAGTCCAGTGCTCCAGTGTGGGTCTCTGTCTCTATCTCCATCCATCACCAGATGAAGGTTCTATGGTGATATGCAAGATATTCGTCAGTATTGCTCTAGAATAGGGTCATTTCAGGTTCCCTATCTTCAGCTGCCCAAGGAACTAACTGGGGACATCGCCTTGGGCTCCTGGGAGCCACTCTAGGTTCAAGTCTGTTGCCAACCCTAAGGTGGCTCCCTTAATTAAGAATTGTGCTTCCATGTTCCCCTATCCAACCTTCCTTTATACCAATCCTCCTGTTTCCCCAAGTTCCCCTCATCCTCCCCTTCTCCCTTTTCTCTCCCCATTTCCCCTTACCCCCATCCCATCCCACCCCCAAGATCCCAATTTTCTCCCCGGCAATTTTGTCTACTTCCCATAGGCAAGAGGATAACTATATGTTTTTCCTTGGGTTCAACTTCTTACTTAGCTTCTTTAGGTTCACCAATTGTAGACTCTGTGACCCTTATTTATGGCTAGAAACCAATTATGAGTGAGTACATCCCATGTTCATCTTTTTGGGTCTGGCTTACCTCACTCAGTATAGTGTTTTCTATTTCCATCCACTTGCATGCAAAATTCGAGAAGTCATTGTTTTTTACCGCAGCTTAGTACTCTAATATATATATATATATATATATATATATATATATATATAGTGTATATATTCCACACTTTCTTCATCCATTCTTCCATTGAAGGGCATCTAGGTTGTTTCCAGGTTCTGGCTATTACAAATAATACTGCTATGAACATAGTTGAACAAATGCTCTTGTCATATGATAGGGCATCTCTTGGGTATATTCCCAGGAGTGGTATTGCTGGGTCCAGGAGTAGGTTGATCCCAAATTTCCTGAGAAACCGAAACACTGATTTGCAAAGTGGTTGCACAAGATTGCATTCCCACCAGCAATGGATGAGGGTACCCCTTCCTCCACAGCCTCTCCAGCAAAGGCTATCATTGGAGTTTTTTATTTTGGCCATTCTGACAGGTGTAAGATGATATTTCAAAGTTGTTTTGATTTTCATTTCCCTGATCGCTAAGGAGGTTGAGCATGACCTTAAGTGTCTTTTGGCCATTTGAACTTCTTCTGTTGAGAATTCTCTGTTCAGTTCAGTGCCCCATTTTTTAATTGGGTTAATTAGCATTTTAAAGTCTAGTTTCCTGAGTTCTCTATATATTTTGGAGATCAGACCTTTGTCAGTCAGTAGGTTGCCTTTTTGTCTTAGTGACAGTGTCCTTTGCTTTATCGAGGCTTCTCAGTTTTAGTAGGTCCAATTTATTCAATGTTGCTCTTAATGTCTGTGCTGCTGGGGTTATACATAGGAAGTGATCTCCTGTGCCCATCTGTTGTAGGGTACTTCCCACTTTCTCTTCTATCAGGTTCAATGTGTTTGGACTGATATTGAGGTCTTTAATCCTTTTGGACTTGAGTTTTGTGCATGGTGATAGATATGGATCTATTTTCATTCTTCTACAGGTTGACATCCAGTTATGTCAGCACCATTTGTTGAAGATGCTTTCTTTTTTCCATTGTATACTTTTAGCTCCTTTATCGAAAATGAGGTGATCATAGGTTTGTGGGTTAAAATTCGGGTCTTCTATACGATTCCATTGGTCGACTTCTCTGTTTTTATGCCAGTACCACACTGTTTTCATCACTGTAGCTCTGTAATAGAGTTTGAAGTCCGGGATGGTAATGCCTCCAGAAGATCCTTTATTGTATAGGATTGTTTTGGCTATCCTGGGTTTTTTGCTTTTCCATATAAAGTTGATTATTGTCCTCTCCAGATCTGTGAAGAATTTTGATGGGACCTTGATGGGGATTGCATTGAATCTATAAATTGCCTTTGGTAGAATTGCCATTTTTACTATGTTGATCCTCCCAATCCAAGAGCAAGGGAAGTACTTCCATTTTCTGGTATCCTCCTCAATTTCTTTCTTCAATGCCTTAAAGTTCTTGTCAAATAGATCTTTCACTTCCTTAGTTAGAGTTACCCCAAGATATTTTATGCTGTTTGTAGCTATCGTGAAAGATGAAGCTTCTCTGATTTCCCTCTCTGCTTCCATATCCTTTGTGTATAAGAGGGCGACTGATTTTTTGGAGTTGATCTTGTATCCTGCCACATTACTAAAGCTGTTTATCAGCTGTAAAAGTTCTTTGGTGGAGTTTTGGGGGTCGCTTATGTACACTATCATATCATCTGCAAATAACGAAATTTTAACTTCTTCCTTTCCAATTTGAATCCCCTTGATCCCATTATGTTGTCTTATTGCTATTGCTAGAACTTCAAGCACTATATTGAAGAGGTGTGGCGAGAGTGGACAGCCTTGTCGTGTTCCTGAGTTTAGTGGGATGGCTTTGAGTTTCTCTCCATTTAATTTGATGTTAGCTGTCGGCTTGCTGTATATAGCTTTTATTATATTTAGGTATGACACTTGTATCCCTAATCTCTCCAAGACTTTTATCATAAAGGGATGTTGAATTTTCTCAAATGCTTTTTCAACATCTAATGAAATGATCATATGTTTTTTTTCTTTCAGTTTATTTATATGATGAATTACATTGATAGATTTTCATATGTTGAACCAGCCCTGCATCTCTGGGATGAAGCCTACTTGATCATAATGGATAATTTTTCTAATGTGTTCTTGGATTCGGTTTGCCAGTATTTTGTTGAGGATTTTTGCGTCGATGTTCATGAGTGAGATTGGCCTATAATTCTCTTTCTTGGTTGACTCTTTATGCGGTTTGGTATCAGAGTAACTGTAGCTTCATAAAAGGAATTTGGCAATGCCTCTTCTGTTTCTATATTGTGAAATACATTAAGGAGTATAGGTATTAGGTCTTCTTGGAAGTTCTGGTAGAATTCCGCATTGAAACCATCTGGTCCTGGGCTTTTTTTGGTAGGGAGTTTTTTGATAACTTCTTCTAATTCTTCGCGACTAACAGGTCTATTTAGAGGATCATAACTCTTTAATAAATTTCATAAAAATATTAAGATATCTATAGGAATCCATTAAAATATGTAAAAAATTGTTTTCTTTCCCAAAGGTGTTATTCAGCATCAGTGACATAACTAATTTCCTTAAGTTAAAATAAATTGATATATGGCCTCCAAATGTTATATATTTATACTGTTAATAAGACAAATTGGAAGCCTGTTTGAAATATTAACAGAGCAATAAATATTTTATATAATATGGCATTGCAGTTTAGTTCTTAGTCTCTAGAAATTAAAAAGCTGATCAGAGAAGGGTATGTTGAGGATGGATCTGAGAAACAAATATGACTTAGGATAAGTACTGTTGAGGGTAAATGATATTCGAGAAGCCGGAAATAGCGCTGAGCACCTGGGCAGGGTGGAGTCCAGATTGAAAGATGACAAAAAGGACTTCTTACATGGCCATGGTATATGGGTTGAGAAGTGGAAGAGATGGCCAGTTCCAGGCAGCCTTTGACTATCAATAATTTCAATATTATGTTTAAACCACAAGCTAAAAGTCAATTATAAGTTAGTTGATTTTGAATTTTAGGAAGAATTTTGATAGACTGGGGACGGGGCTTAGTGGTTAAGAGCAGTTACTGCTCCTCCAGGTGCTATGCTCTGCACATCTTCAGGGGCAGCAATGAAATGAAGAAGGGACAGACCCACAGGCCCATGTATAGAAAAAGTGGATTGTTTGGATATGTTTAATCTGATGGAGCTACAGCTGAAACTCAAAGCATATTTATTTTATTCTTCTGAATTGAGGAGTCAAGTTTATTTTATACAACTGTTAATGGGTTTATGGTATTCAGCTGAATAAGGAGTAAGGTTTAGCTAATCTAGGTGGGAGGTCTCCATGGGGGAGAATCACGGACTTTAGTCATCCTAGAGAAGGAAGCTGTGCCCGATAGCTTTTGTAAACACTGGTACTGGAACCAGAGGAAAGTTTTGCTATCCCTCTGAGCTTCAATGAAGGGAAGGTTTTGCTCTTGCATGGGTAATGTAGTATTGAGGTTCTTGACATGGCAGTGAGTATGTTAGTGACAGACATTCTCTAAAAAACCATCTACATCTTACACATTCATTCAGGAATCCCTCCACTCCCCATCCAGAGGAACTGGGTTTGATTCTCAGACTTGACTGGGTAGTACATAGGCATCTACAACTTCATTCCTAGGGGAACTGATACTCTCCTCTGGCCTCCATGAGCATTGTGCATATGGTGCCTAGACAAACACACAGGCAAAACATATATAAACAAAAAAATTAAAAAGGCTTTCCATCTTTATATCAACAAACATAATATCCACAAACACTAAGATAATGATGCCATGGAAACTTCCTCACATTTTGTAGAGCACTGAGAGGGCAGATAATTTGACCATGTATGTAGCAAGACATTAATTTTCTATTTGGATTCTCTCTTTGATAATAATTTGAACTCCTCTTGACTTCATAATAACCCCAAGTAATAGAAAAATTAGTGCTTAATGATTCTATTTTCACTAGTGTGGACTATGAGGATAAGGGGGAAGGAAGAGTGTTTTTTTGTTTGTTTAGATTATGTTGAAACTAATGAATAATCACTGTGTAGTTAATTGGGGTTTACTAGAGAAGGAGACCCAATAGAATAATTATATATTACAAAGCAGTTTCGCTAGACTTACACAGTATAGTTTGGGCTGTCCAGGTGTGGCTGTCGGGTTACTGGATGCGGGATACCCACTATTTGCTAAGTCCATGCGGTCAGACACCTTAGCAGTCTTAATCTAGTGCAGAAGTTATGAAAAATTCCTGCAGAGTTGCTGTTCTTCAGTCCTCACTGAAAAGTCCAGGCTACTGACTCCTGAGGCATGGCAGCAACATTGGTGGCAGCAGAGTAGATGCGCTCATAAACAAGAAATAAGGGGGTGTTGGTGAACACAGCTCTACTTTTCTCTCAGGTCCTTTTCTTCACCTTGCGGTCATCACCAGAAATGCTTCCCACTCTTGGAGAGCCTCTCCCTTTTCTAGGAAATGTATTCATTGACCCATCTAGAGACATTCTTTTTAGGTGTGTCCAGAGTCTATCAAGTACAACCAATTCTAACCATCACACACAGGTTAGAATGTTCAGGCTTAGGGTATACAGAAAATAAACTAGTATATAAAAGCAAAAACTAAAAGCAGGCTAGGGTGTAACAGTAATTTATTAAGGCCCAGTGAAAGGATTATGAGAAGTATGCTTCTAAATTTTGTTCACAGCTATGAAAATTAAAAGCTAGGATTCTAAAGTTATTTCTACAATGTATACAGTTTTAGTTACTAATCAATTAATTCTATAGGAAATGATTGTGGTGCATGTCTGGGTATCTAGAGATTGCTTGCATGACAAGGGAGTTATTTCAGGCATCAAGAAGGATATGGTCTAGTTCAGGAATTTCAGTGATGTATCTGAGATGAAGTGTTATGTGGAATCTTTAGTACTCATATTGCAGGTTATAGTAATTTATTAATTCCTAGATAGCAGAATTCAATGCAGTCAGATAGCCAACTTCAATTTATATAGGTAGAACTTGGTATTTGTCTTAGCTACTGTTCTATTGCTGTGAAGAGACACCATGACCAAGGGAACTTTTATAACAGAAAGTATTTAACAGGGCTTGCTTGTAGTTTTAGGGGACCAGTTCATGACTTAATTGTGGTGAGAAGCAGACAGGCATTCTGGAGCAGTAGCTTAGAGCTGTGCTGTGAAAAGACACCATGATCAGGGACCTCTTTTAAAAGAAAGCATTTAATTGGAGGTTTGCATACTGTTGTAGAGGGAAATAGGTAGGCATGGAGCTGAGAGCTTTATATTCTACCCACAGGCATGGGGGGATTCTGGTAAGGGCTTTTGAGACTTCCAAACCCACCCTCAATGACACACCTCTTCCAATAAAGTTACACTTCCCGATCCTTATTAAACAGTTCCACCAAATGGTTAGCATACACTCAAATATATGAGACTATGGGGGGTCATTCTCATTTAAGCTCCTCCAGTATTTATCATAGAAACATAATAAAAGAAGGAATACTCCTATAGGAGAAATATGGAACAAGCAGAAAACTTCAGAATGATCAGGATGTGTTCCACTCTCAGAATACCTCTCTGTTTGAGGGCTGAAGACAGACTGGATGGATTTATAGGAAGCCGAAGGGCTTTGGAAGCAATACTAGGGAAAACCGACAACCATGACAGCACAAAGATGACACTGTCCTAAATGGAGAATTCTAGTACAGCAAGCCAGAGAGATTGCTGGGCCCAGATCACAGAATCCCCCAAAAACCAACAAGGAGATCAAGTCCCAGATGTAAAAGCAAAAAGTCTTTTTCAAGTTCAAATTTGGACATTTTTATTTATCATAGCAGAGGTTGGGCTGATGGATTTCTAAGGATCAGGACCCCTGATTGGCTGACATTTGTCTACGGTGTCTGTGTGAAAGGAGATAGGTGTATGCTGAATTTAGAGACATCAGGTGATTCTATCTATAATGGTTGGAATGTTAGAAATTTCCTTTGGAATGTTAGGTACTTTCCCCTTGGATGGTCCATTCCTGGGTGGTGCCTGGGTGGTATCAGTTTATGGTCTTCCCTGGAACCATGTATTCTCTGAGGGTAATCTGAAGCTCGGGCCTCTACTGAGCTTGTCATGGCTGGGCCCTACAAGATGTGGCCAGGATACTTGGATGGTAGTAAGATAATGAGGAGGGTGTGAGCCAGGTGATGGCTCAGGTAAAGCAAAGGTCTAGAATACAAAGGTGAAAGTGGTAGAGAAACTCCTGAGTTAGATTGGGAAGTCAGCATCGTAAAGCTAGCCTGTTTTTAATCTTGTTATTGCTATTTTTTGTTTTAGATCGTAAAATCCTAATTACCAAGACACATCAAGTAAACATGCTTTTTTCTAAGCTTAAAGAAGCCTTTCCATATTTCCATGGAATTCAGAGATGTATTAATTACTTTCCATTTCTGTTAAACAACACTGTGACTAATATGGTGTTGGTCATATGAAAGGAGAAGTTATTTTGGCTTATGGTTCTAGAGGGTAAGAGTCCCTTCATTGCCACTGGTCATGAAGTGACAGGCAGGGAGACAGGACCAGGTCAATGAGAGCTCACATTTTGAAGCTCCACTGTGAAGCAGAGAGAGCAGTTAGAAATAGTGTGAGTCTTTAAACTCTGGAAGTCTATTTCTAGTGGCACACTTCCTCCCTGTTTTGGGAAAAAAGCATGCCATTGGAGGTAGACGTTTTCTCATACCTTCTAAACTTCATTCAACAGCAGTACCAACTGGGAGCTAGCTGTTCAAATATAAAAACCTATGGAGGACATTGTCATCAATCACCAGAGGGGATGTACAGGCAAAGAACAATTGTCAAGTGTCAAAACAAATACAACTGATGTTTTCTGTTAAATATTATGAACTGATACATACACACAGACACATATGTGGTGTCCTAGGCACTATATATGTATTTTATAGACTTATATGTGTGTAAATAATTATAACTGACACTTTTAAAAAACATTATGAACTGACACCTGCACATACATATATATAAAATGTCTTAAGTATTATATGTGTTATAAATGTGTGTGAATAAATATTCAACATTTTTATTAAATATTATGAACAGATCCATAAACACATGATGTTGCCCTAATTATCATATATGTATTTATATGACTGTCTGTATATGTATGTATATATGTATATAAATTATACTCACTTAGTTCCCGCAACAATGCTTGGATATAAGTACCATCTTTATTTTTATACATTTGGAATCAGAGGTATAAAGAGCTTAAGTAAGTTGCCCTGGATTACATTGCAATTAAGTGGCTAAAATGGAGTTCAAACCCATGTTGTTCAAATGTTTCTATTATCCTTTTCCTGGAATAACTGTTAACTCTTAACTACTATAAAATTAAATGAACATTACCTTATATGCGTGAGGAAATAACAAGCCTTATGAAGTATTTCATTTAGACAGGATTTATTATAAGTTAAAAGCTTTTTATTCTGTTTTTAATTTTATATTTCTTATTCCTCATTTGTGCTATTAGACAACCATTAAATGATGTAAGATTTTCTACGTTTTCAACAATATACAGTCCAGAAAACCTAAATGATAATTAAATTAAATTATCAACCAAATGCTGTTCTATGTTTTCTGTAAAAGACACTGAAGTTTAAGTTTTACAATTCACAGTATAGACAAGGTTCACATAGGTTACAACATCACATTCCATTGAGAAGAACAAATAAGATCCTATCAAAGACTTGAATAAAAATATTGACTGATACTCATTTCCAGATTGGTTTTGAGAGAGAAAGTTCTACTCTTTCTGACATTTTTTGTGAAAATTAACAGAAAGACTACATTCTGTCCCCTTTGTATCAGAAGTTACTATTATTTGGAAAAGAGACAGATGTCTGAGCTGTTCATTGCAAACCATTGCTCTGGCAGTCACCTAACCAAGTAGGGCTGTCTTGTGTCAGAACAACTGCTGGGTGCTGTTTGTAATCATGGTGACCTCTCAATAGGAATGGGTATGTAGAGAGAACAAGTTCCTCCCAGATCTGGCCGTGACTGGGAAAGACAGACTGTTTCTGAAAAACTCGTTTTTTGTAGAAGCTCGAAAGAGCCTGAGCTCTCAGTTCTTACTGAAAACTTCAAGGCAGTGACTTGCTTTACCTTAACTTTCTCTTTTGGAAAAGCATAGATTTCAACATTTTTATAATGGTGATTTCTTCAACATGAAATATTTTTGAAATATTATGTAATAAGCTAAGTATAAATAAATCAGATCACACAAATTAGATTTTCTTTAAAATGAATCAGGATTTAAACAACTGGCTGTGTAATTGACCCCAAATCCTTTGGGATTTTATTGACTCCAAAACATTGAAAAGTCAAATTGGACTTTGTAGGCTACTGGAATGCAGCTATTGTTCCAGTGAGGGCAACTGATTTTCCAAGAACATAATTCTAGTTCTTTCTAGCCTTAAAAACATTTTCCAGTCAGTTAATAATAGATTATTATATAAGACAACAAAGCAAGGATTTTTTTTCTTGAATTTTTAAAAATAAAATACCATGTTAGCTTTATCTGCTGATCAACATAACTGGCTTCCATGTTCATTTATCGCTAAGTTCTGTGTCTCAATTAAAATCAACTTGCTTTTGCAGAATTGTTTAGAGTCAAGGGTGATGAGGTCCACAGGGAAGTGTGCAGGTGGAGAACCAGGAGTTTATACCCTTGAGGAGCCCTGCTATTTTAATCATGGAGATCCGACCCATAATGACTGACAAAAACATTCTGCCCATCACTGGTGACTGGCAGGTAGTGGGGATGTTTAAACTCATCGGGTATCTTGCTCCTTTATGTTTCCAAACATGTGCTAGCATGAATGTAGAGATGTGGTTATGAATTTAGGTGGCAGGTATATGATTATGAATTTAGGTGGTTAATAAAAACCTAATTTCCATTATTCGTGACAACTGAGATGCAAGGTATGATTTTTCCATTCATTGGATTATCTTACAAAGGCCTTTCTCCATGCTTATTAGGTCTTATGCTTATCTTGTCTTACTCAGGATAGTGACACCATATATATGTACAAACCACAAGCATACACACAAGCATGTGTGCACACACACAGCTAGAAATACATTGCTTCCTTTCAAACATTTCTCCAGTGTTCATTAGTCTTAGATTGGTAATAAAGCAGTGAGCTTTCTCACATCACATGTCTACATACATGCAGAATGAATGTCTGTATGAATACTTAGAACATATGAGATCAGACTAAAGTAAGATTCATAATTTTAAACTCTATCTGGCATTCAGACTGTTATCCTAATATGATTTGTAAGGTGTTTGTGTGTGCAGCTGATGATAGAAGAGACGTAGATCTGGCAAGCTGAGAATATTCAGAGTCATCCTTCCTACAGTCTCCCACGCAATGTAATCTGTGCTCGTATTTTTTGATTTGTTAAGGCAGTGAATCCATTTTATTTTCTTGTTGAGTTTTAAAAATTCTTTAGGTCTTGATAATTAGTAAGATAATTTATTTCAACTCAAATAAAACTATTTTACCTCAGACACAACAGAAATAACACTTTAATATAGACTAAATTAACATACTTTTTATTTTGCTCACTATAAAAAATAATAAGCTTCACAATGGTTAATTTATTATTGCAATCAGTCTGCCTGTGAAAGAAAATACTGGAATGTAGTTTTTAAATTATGTCAACAATTTTAGTCATTTGTGAAGAAATGTAAATGACATTACTCAGCACTAAATGGGTAAAAAGTTGTTTCAAACCAAATCAACATGTTTATCATGAACAATAATGCTGCTCGGCTTTAGTTTATTTTAGGATATATGCATGCACACACAAACATGTATATAAAATCACTGACAGGTTTTCTTACTTTCTGCGTGAGTAACTTACAGCCTTTCCCTATATTCAATACAGCTGGCTACTTCATGACCGAGGTTATCATAAGAACATGCCGTGGATGTGCTAATGGCTAGAATGACCTGATGGTAATGTTTTCCTGTTTCTATTCTTACCAACACTTTTGTTTCATCTGTTATGTACAGAGCCTATTGATTGAGCCAATAAATAGGAGTTAACCCTTCACGGTCTGAACACTGGTTGAGTGGTGTTACCACCGAGAAACATGGTACGATTCCAGATCCTACTGCATATAGTGAGACACACCAGGGCTCTTCAGTACAATACCGTCAAGCATACGACTCCTGATACTTTTATTGTATTCTTGACTTCCTAAGCTCTCTCCAGTTCAACTCATAATCTCTTATCATAACTTCCCTGCTCTATTTCATATGGCCTCGCCATTTAACTTTATGGGATGTCTTTACAATTGCTTACCCTTTTCACACAATCAGTTATTTGTTAGAAAGGTAAATATAGTTTCTTATATTTTTCAGTGAAGAACAATTTAGATGTGTTTAAACTGAGCCTTAGCCTAAATAAGCTCTCCCGAACGCCTGTCAGTTTCTGAGTGGTGCTAAAAACCAAAGAACTGAACTAAAGGAATGGACCTTGTACACAGTAGTGTATTTTTATTTTTCATTGACATAGATTACATCACACCCCGCTTCTTCCCTTCAATACCCCCAAGTACTCGCTAGTCTTTCTCATTCCCATACACAGGTGTTCTATAATTGGATGTGTTTTGAAATTACTGATAATGTAACCACGGTGAGCTCAGAGCATTAAGTAGGAAAGCTCTCTGAGCTACAACCAGGTCCCTCTGCTGTGAGTGGAGAAGGTACAGAATCAATCCCACAGGGCTGTGAACTTGCCTGGGGCCATGATAAGACCAAGTCATCCTTTCTCCTCAAGCAATCTGGGTTTCTTTTACTTCTTGTACCAGGCCTTTCCACATCACAGGAGACTACTGGCAAGGCCAATAACCCAACATCATTGACCAATATTTATGTTAAGAGCCATATCTGGTCGTAAAAATCTTTTTATTCCTTGGAGATAGGTCAGAGCCAGAGATCCAATTTATTGGCTTAGGTGGTACAAGTACCTCGTCAGCTGCTTGGTCTCTATGAGATTCAGCCGCTTAATTTTGTGCTTTATTTATTTTGTGAGGACCTCATAACAGCAACCTGTGCCCTCCTGGCCACACAGCTCAATTATCATCAGGACCACCTCTCAGGGCTCTGAGCAGAGTTTTCTCTTAACTCACAGCTTGTGTGGAATGTGGAGGCTAGGCCACAGGCCCTCTGCAGTGGTAGTCACCGGGATCAGATTTTGTGTCCCTTCTCTCTGGTTTGGTTTGAGCTGCCTGTGGGGTGGCCTGACTCTCAGTTGGCATTGCAGTGTTTTAACGAGGAGCAAACATTGTTTTGGAGTGCCACAGCTGAGGAGGGGCAGGGCACTGGCGGAAGATGTTGTTTTTGGCAGGAAGAGTGGTATGATCCACCAGAACAGCTGGTAAGAGAGCACTTACTGTGGAAAAAAAAATGTGTCTGCTAACTAGAAGCCTCCCCCTACTTGCTGAAGTTTCAGTGAAACATTGTGCACATTTCTGAAGCTGGAATTGTTACTTCTTAGAATCGTACAAGTGAGGAAACACAGCTGTAACTTTGCAAACGAAACGCCTGTGCATAGAATGTTTTAGAGAAATTCAGAGAGGAGGTTTTCACTTTGTTTGTTTTTCCCCATCTAGAGAAATTAAGCTTGAGATAGTATCAAAATTTCAGCTTGAATAATGAGTCAAATCTTAGACAGATGATGGATAATCTCACTGGAAAGCAGAGCCTTAAGGAGGGCGAGAATAACGTAGAAAGAGTCCAGTTCTGAACTGAAACTGGAGTCTAAAGGGGGGGCAGTAGGAGGGCAGGTTGCAGGGTGCTCCGTGAGAAAAGAGGTTGTTCTTTAGATCAAGAGAAGTTCTGTTTCTCTAAAGAAAAAAAATTACATAAATGAAAAGAAAACAGAATTAGTAAACTCAATCCTGTGCAAAAATGTACTTTTAATTATTCACCAGCAGTGCTACACGTTCAGCTTATTATTGAACACATCCACACTCTGCACATAAATGTCTGAGCACTCAATGTAGTACACATTATTTCAAATCAACATCCAAACTGAAATTAAGATAATATAAGAAGTACTAATGAAATTTTAATTTTGCTTGTATTTGATATGGTGAGGCAGACAGCTTATGAGGAACACAAAAATGTGTTTCTGAATGCTTTCTGCTACTGAATATAGGGATTTAATTCTCCTGTTTGTATGCACAAATGTGTGGGTATATTTGCAGATGTATACATACATACATAGGAAGAAATTAGTGGCATGATGTTGTTAGGGCAGGATATCTTCACAAATATTCTCACCAAATACTATGGTCTCTGACGGGAGCTATACTGTTCTATGACCCACTTCTTGTTCTGATAAGTACAAGACTGACTGGAGTTCTGCTTTGCTAAGAACCATAGGCGAATTTGTGACATTGATTTAGCAATCTGAGTATTTCATACATAAATTAACATTTCTTTCAGTTTAAGGGGAGGCTGTAAAGGAGCCCTTTCTTGAACTGGCGAGGAGATGGTAGCCTACACAGAGAAATTGAGAATTACCAAAGGTCTTTAGGCAGATACAAAGATGTACACCAAGGTTAGCTCAGAATTTGACTGATGAGGAGACATATGATCTATCAATGACACAACTTCAGTATCTGAGTATATACTGGGTGATTTGGAAGTTCTTGAAAACCTCTTTCTTAAATGCTTAAAATGTTTTCAGAAGTTTAATCATTTCTCTGAAATCTGAATTCTCACCAGAGAATATGATAATGTCCTTTTCAGTTCTAATCCATCTACTTTGATGGTAATTTGGTTGATATATAAGGTTCATGTTATATAAAACTCAGAACTATCCAACCTCATCATTTTGAAAATGCTAATTACCCCCATTTGGTTATTACACATGATTTAAATGAGATACTACTGTCACACTGTACCCCACCCTCAAAGTTTTGGTCTAGGGTGTGAGCACTACTTGTCTTGTTCTGGCAACAGAATGTTTAATTAAGAATGTAGGTCTCTTCATTTCCTTGCATCATGTTAATGCAATTTTTTTTTAATCTTACTCTTATCTTTAGGGTTGGAGTAATTAAGGAAATGGAAGTTAAATGTGGATGGTTTTCAGTATTCATTGGAACTCTCTGCTTCTGTTTGTTATTTTCACCTGCATCTTCATTCTCTTTATGTGTTTTCCTAATCCCCATGCACCTACCCTGGTAAATGGTATCCTTGTTGAAGCTGGTCTCTGACACTCTAAGTTGCCTTTGTCACAGTGTTTTATCACAGTAATAGAGAAGCAACTAATATGCATTAGAAGCTAACACTGTGAAAAACACAGAGAAAACACATATGATTGAAAAAGAGCAAATTCATATCTTTCGTTCAACCTTCATTCATGTACATATATGTTAATTTAGTAAAATGTAAGGAAATGCAGGTTGCATGAGATGCCATCTTTTTGTTATGCAGTAATTTCAAACAAGTGTATAAATAACAAGAAACCATTCTATAGTTATATTATTGCTACCTGCTTGAGAAAACCAGCAATTCATGGTTACAAGGAACAAATAAGTGTCCTATAACTCAGTAATTATTCTTGGACCTTATTGCTCATCTCTCTCTATACTGTTCTTGGTGAGTTACATATATTTTTCCTTCCCCATGTTTTGTATTTTGATTCTGTTCTTTTGGATTCAGTTAAAAACAGGTATGTGAAGTTATTTCTATTCTCCTTGTTGCCCCCAGTATTACAGGATCAGCTTGTGAAGAAGTCCTCATAACCCAGTATGGTAGTTTGAATGATAATGGATCATGTATTTGAGTGTTTGGTTCCCACTTGGTGGACTGTTCAGCAAGGATTAAGAGGTATGGCCTTGTTGAAGCATGTAAGTCACTTGGGGTGAGCTGTGAGGTTTCAAAAGCCTACACCAATCCCAGTTAGCTCTCTTTCTCTCTGCCTCCTACTTGAGTATAATATGTAAGCTCTTAGCTACTGCTCTTTCACCATGTCTGCCTACCTGTCATTATGCTCCTACCATGATAATGGCCTAACCCTTCAAAACTATAAGCAAGCCTTTAATTAAATGTGTTCTCTTATAAGGTGCCTTGTTCAAATGTCTCTTCATAGCAATAGAACAACAGCTAAGACACCCACACTTCAAATTGTATTCAGAACCCAACCACTTTCTGCATCTTCTATTGTTAATCTGAGTCAAACATAATTTTGTTGTTGTTGTTATTTTCCCTTCTGTTTTCATGTGTCAGTGGATGGTGTTTTGTTCATATAGAGCTCCTTTATTTGTATTTCTTGAAAGTGACAGAAAAAGAATATTATTGAGTTAGGAATTTCTACAAGTGAACTCTGAAAAGAAACATGAGGTTTTTATATTTATTCACTTTTAAATTGAATAAATTAAAAATTTCTTTGTCTTCTTACCAATATTTTCTACTTACAGCCTATTTATTATTGATGTTTCAGAATAAAGCCATTCTCAAAATAGTTGAGATTCATAAAAATTTATGTTCTCTCTGCGTGTGTGTGTATGTGTGTGTGTGTGTGTGGTGTGTTTTAAACTGTGTATGCCTTTTTGTATGAATGTGAGTATGCTTACCTTTGGAAGTCAGCTTCCAGAGTCATTTTTAGATAATATCTGCTTTTAATTTTGAGGCAGGGTCTTTCACTGAGACCTGGGACTCTCCAGTTAGACTAGGCTGGCTGAGGAACAAGCTCTGGAGAGCTTTCTGTCTCTGTATCACTACATAGCTGTAATTACATCTGGCTTTTTATGTGAGTGCTGGGATTGAACTCAGGATTCCTTTGTTGCAAGGCAGGTGCTTTACCCACTGAGATATCTCCCCAGCAACAACAATAACAACAAAGTCTATGCTTTTGGTCATACAGAACTGATCTGTAAGCTTATAAAACATGGACATTTTTTCTAATTCCTATTCCTTGATGTTCATAACATTGTTCATCTTCCCTCAGACTCCATTTCCTACTTCTGAATCATTTGTATTGTGAATTTTCTTTTTGTTTGTAAAATTCACTTTTTCTGGAAGTTCAAATATTTAAAAGTCATTTCAGTTAATATTAAATACTATATTATAATAAAAAAATTAATCTGAGCTCCTAGAACCACTTTTACAAATGAATAAGGAATTATGGAGCTTGCTAACATCTCCCAGGCCAATTTCCTGATTTTTGTAATGATCAAATGCATTTTCAAATAGAATTATTTTCTAAGCAGATACACTGTCCATGGAAAGTTGTTAAGAAGAAAAAAAATTGAAAATATCCAAATTTGCAATTTATTGGATTAAAATAAACTCAACCTCCTAACTCCGTTTTTATTGGGGCTCTTTGTATCATGTATAACAAACTTTTATGAGAATTAATTAATATAATTTATGATAATATTTTATTTAAAAATTAATTATTATTTTAGTTTGTGATGAATATCACAGAGAATATTTTACATGTGTAAAATTTAACATATGTAACACATGTACGCATGTAATTTAAAACATCATATGTAATTCTACTCTTAACACCTTGTGAAAATTTCATTTAATGGGTTTATTCATTATAAATAGTTAAATTTATTCTAATAATAGTCTTTTTCTTTTTGTCCTGAAACTATGATGCTATTTCTTAGAGAGCCTGAGAACTGAGTTTTTATTGAGATTTTATTCTTAGACCGAGGACATACTCAAGTGTAAAGGGCTTATACACAAGTGTGAAGAACTGAGTTCAGATTACCAGCACCCACATTAGAAACTGGATACAGCAGTAGGCACATGTCGTTCCAGCATAGCAGAAGCAGGAAAAGAAGCTTTTCTGAGATTTGCTGACCAGCAAGTCTAGCCAAATTGGTAAGCTAGGTTTAGTAGGAAAGCTTGTCTCAAAAAATAATGGAGAGGATAACAGAGAAACATATCCTGCTATCAACGTTTATGTATACACACACACTTGAGCATATAGACCTGCACATATATGTACACAGACACATGACCATGTAAACACCCTCCCATTTTTGTATGTTATCACAGAAAAGACATGGTACCATGATAGAAGCTAGCATTTGGGTTGCTAAGCAAAAAACATATTAGAAATAGTAGAGAAAATAATATTTTGAATGGAAATTGGTATAAAATCTATGCTAAAGAGTTCATGAAACCTTCAATTAACTGAGAATTTCCAGAACATAATTTTAAGAACAGAAAGAAATTAGGTAACTAAACTACTATTGAAGGGACTTATATAGCAACTTACGTTATTAAACTTAGCAACAAAATTTAACAATGTGTACTGGGAGACTTATATAAGATTACTGCTACTAACCTCATAAATGTGTGTTCAAAATCAGACAAAGTGTTTAGAAACCATCCTTTCGAACACCTTACATATCTACATTGTTGGAGAGAAAGCAACCAACAGAGCAGATGAGAAGTCATAGTTGCTGAGCAATGTCTACATCACAAGTATGTTCTTTATATGACTTAGGTATGATAAAAACATGTCTGTCATTGAATAGAAGCCAGTAAAAAGCAAAAAACCATATTGGGAGCATGGGGACCTTGCGGGGAGGGTTGAAGTGGGGATGGAAGAGGCAGAAAAAAATGTAGAGTTAAATAAAAATCAATAAAAAAGAAAAAGGGAATATAACTAATGTTAAGATGATAATCACTCAACTTCAGAGAAAATAAATTCGGTAATGTCAATGTGAAAATTTTTCCTGATGATATGAATCAGTAACCAATGCCCCTGTGTGCAGAGAGGTACCAAATTAGACTAATAAAATATTTCCTCAGAGTCAAAGTTATTATAGCTCCTTTTCTCACCTATTCATCAGAATGCATACAGCGACACATGTAGTTACTGCAACTATTCCAGTCGCTTTTCAATTTGGGAACACGTTATGATTTCTGTTAGATAGAGACATGGATAGTTGGGAAGACTTTGGATTAATGTCTAATTTACTTTATTTGCTTTTCTTCTTATAACTAGACAACTCTTTGTAGTTTTATAATTTTTGAATCATCACCTATGAATCTAAGGTCTTTAGAATGAGCTTCCCGAGGCCTTGTTATTAGTTAGCAAATTTAGAGAACCCGATGCGTCTTCCAAATCTCCTTAAGCAAACCAATGAAATGTGGGATTCGGAGAGGACTAATGTGGTGAAGCAGCGAAAGGAAGTGATTCCTCACAGTTCCCTTTGTTTGTCTATTCTTAACCACCATCCTCGGGAAGTGTAAATGAAAGTCGGGATGATTTATTTCAGAAACTAAATAAATAGAGCACACGGTTGCCTTTTCAGTTTGGTGTGTACCTTTCCTTCTGGTGTCCTTCCTCCCTCTGCAAATGCTATTTCAACAATACCATGGAAATGTCTCTAATTGTGGGAGAAAATGTTAATATAACATTTGCACAGTTCAACAGCTTCAAAGCTGTTTCATTGACTATGCTTAAAAGGCAACTTAAACACCGAGACCTCAAGTCCACATAAACGCCCGTTTAGTGGGACATTTGGTGACAGAGCCTTCAAAACAGAAACAAAGAGGACGGGAATCAAACAGCCCAGTATTTGAGCTTCATCCAAGTCATTTAGGAGCCCCATGCTTAAGCCAAGGATTATTAGTGAGACTATCTATGTCGGCCTGCTGCTCAGGAGGAAACAGCTCTCTATTAAAGAAAAAAAGGGGGAGGGGGAGAAAAGAAAATAGTTTAAAGCTCAGTAATTCAGGCTTGCATAAATCTTTAATGGGTTCTGTCTTCTTATGATTGGCTATGTGTTCTTTTCTCTGCCCAAGGGAGGCACGATATGTCTTAGAGGAGAAAAATAGTAACTCCATCTTGTGTGTTATATGATATCTGCCAGTAATCCTGAGGATTTGGGCTTTGTCTGCCGTAAACAAAAGGCCACCCATCCATAATGTGTCTGAGCGATTCCAGACTCTTCACCTTAGCAGGTGACACCACAAGATGGACGTGGGCAGCTAAACCCATTTGTACCTGCAGGCAATTTTGCTCCGAAGATAACTTAGAAAATGTAAAAACAAAAACAACAAAAAAAAGCATATTTCTCTTCTTGCAAGAACAAAGTGTGACCGGCACCCTGCAGTTGGATCCATTTCCTAGGCTTCTCTCTGGAGTCAGGATGAAACGTCAAACAGTTCATGATGTTTTTGTGAGCTGATGGAGAAGACATCATGATGTGGATTAATTTATTAGAGATGATGTTCATTTCAAGCCCTAATATGAAACATGGATGACAATTGAAATAGAGGGGGGAAATATTTATGATTTACATGTTAACGTTTCACAAAAGATGAGTAAAATTATGTAGAAAAGTCTATTTTATCATTTCACCCGCAGGGCATTGCAGACTGAGTTAGGTTCTGGGTGGTTAATCTTCCTAAATTGATGGATTTATTCACTCAGGTGAATGTACACCTATTACCTCTACGGGACTTTCCTCCACTCTGAGAGCCTAAGAAAGCCTGGCTGTTAGTGGACTACGTGAACTCACTGTCGAGGTTTTAATCTTAAAGAGCATCTGTTATATTTCTTTGCCATGTCTGATATAGTGAGTCTGAAGAAGTTGAAGCTGCTAATTACATTCTGGGGGGAAGAGCATGCCTTTATGTTATGACTCACTTAGCAGTATCAACAACAAGAGAAAATTCCCAAGTTGTCTGCATGAAGGAAATCATTGTGCAAGCTAGATCTTGCAAGGAAAGAAAGTATTTTGAACTGAATGCCAAAGTGAAGAAAGAATCCACGCTGGCCTTCGAGATCATCCCAAAGCAGGTACAAGTGCATGCTAACTGTAAATACCCAAGACAATTTCTGCTTTGCCGAATGCATTTGGAGGTGAAAGGGTAGATTTTAATTTTGAGTTATTGAATTTTAACAAAAGATTTGAAATTCATCAGTAGTTGGACCAGTTTCTGTTGTTATACGTTTGTGACATCCTGGAAATTACAGTCAATAAAAAAACTAAGCAAGGCTCATGAAAGGGATCACTGACTGACAGGTATACCATGTGAGCAGTTTTAGAGTCTGGATTTCAAATATCCATTTCACAATATGTGACCATGCAGAGCTGATACCTCTGAATAATGTTTTCTTAATCATCAAAATTATATTTATAATTTATCCTTGGTCTACGCATCATAAACTAACAGAAGGATTGGCTTATTAATTATTCACTGCATCAAGTGTTGCTTCACCATGCTCCTTCTAACATATGCAAATTTTATAAAAACAAGTTTAAAACATTGTGAAATTAGTCCTGGAACTCTCTTCTTAAGGAGATAAATTAAGATTTAGTGTATTTTTGAGTCTTTGACTGTTTTAGAAGACTTTAACATGTTAAAAGTGATGGAATGAGGATTTGTTGTGTTTATTCACCCGTTTAACTATTGAAAATATTACACCCTCAATTATTTTCTTACATTGCTTATTTGAGTTAAATTATCTTCAGTTTTACTCTGTACAGGATGAAATAAGTGTTATAGCATATTTATTACTTAGACCAATTTTTTAATTTAAATATATTTTAATCATATTCTTCCCCTTCTCTACATCCTTCCAGATCCTCTCATCCCTCATATCCACCCAACTTTAAGTTCTTTCTCAAAAAATAAATAAAAATCCAATACAATAACAAAATCACCCAAGATAAAGAAAATAAAATAAAACAACATCCAAGAACAAAGCAAAACAAAACCCCCACCAAACTATAACAAAATAAAAGCACACGCGCACACACACACACACACAAAAAAAAAACAAACTGTGAAATCCATTCTACGTTTGCAAAGTATTCCTGAACATGGGGGGTGCTCTGGAATGGTTGGTATAGCCAGTGTCACTCTGCTGGAGAAAGCTGACTTTCCTTTCTCAGCAGGTATAAATGACAGCTCAGTTGTCTTTTAAACTAGTGGCTAGGTTTCCTTTCATTCATTAAAGCATTAAAAAATATATATAACAAAAGGAGCTGGGCAAGACAATCAAACAGAAGGAAAAGAACTCTGGAGAAATTACAGGAATCAGAGACCCATTCATCTACATACTCAGGAGGAAAAACACTAAATTGGAAGCCACAATATAAATACAGAGGACTTTGTGTGGACCCATATCAGCCCTGTACATGCTGTTTCGGTCTCTGAGTTCATATGAGCTTTGCTCATGTTAATTTAGAGGACCTTGTTCTCTTGATGTTCTCCATCCCCTCTGGCTCTACCACTCTCTCTACCTCTTCTTCTGTGGGGTCCCTTGAGATCTGAAAGAAGTGATTTAATGGTGACGTCCTATTTAGGATTGACTGTTCCAAGGTCTCTCACTCTTTGCATAATGTCTGTCTGTGGGTTTCTTTATGCATTCCCATCTTTTGCATGAGGGAGCCCCCTGATGTTGGTTGAACAAGCAGTGGTCTATGAGTATAGCTCAATATCATTAGGAGTTATTTTATTACTACACTTTTTTTTTTCTTTTCTAAACTGGTATCATTTGATTTTACCCTAAATCCCTGGGATATCTAGACTTAGGGTCTTGGTAATTTAAGCAGTGCCTAGTATGGGTTCAGTCTTGTAGAGTGGACTGTAAGTCAAATTCAGTATTTACTCCAACAAGCTTTGTTCCACCATTGCACTAGCTTATCTTGCAGGTAGAGCATCACTGTAGATAAAGGATTTGTGGCTGGCTTGGCGCTTACACTGACTTTTCGATAGTGTAGAGTACCTTCGAGTCTCAGACACATTGAGATGTAGGCACCATCTTGACATCTCCCTGTTGTGTAGGAGTTGTCTTCAGCAATGGGGCCTTACTGTCAGTTTGCTATAGACTTAGCAGCAATCTGTGCTGTTCAGGGGGCCCCGTTAGCCAACAACTCAATTAGTTGTAACCTAATCCTGGTACTGGAAGCGTCACTTGGTAACAATTGTGTATATATTTTCAGAAATTTCTAATGTGTTAGGTTTCCATACTACTTTAGTGTTACTTGTAGGTATATGATTTCAGGAAGGACCACTTTTTATTTAATAATTAATTAGGCAGCTTAATCCTGGAAAGACTACATTTTCCTTTCCTGCCATTCCTTAGTTGCTGCAGTCCTTTGTCTAGGAATGGGACCCCACCATATCCTCCTGCGTTCATGCCCTTTCCGGTGTATGCATTTTGAAAATATCATGTTCTCTTCTGTGTGAGTGTCTCTGCTGATGAAGATAGAAACACTGGCTCAGAGAGGAAGCCAAATTGAAGTACTGCTGTTCAATCTCGGACAGCTTTCTACATCACATCTACAAATGGGGTGTGTTGGACCCAGTCAACACTTTATAGGAATGCAGCCATAGCACCCTGTGTGTTACCTATTTATTTATTTTTAAATTTATTTTTTTATTAAGGATTTCTGCCTCCTCCTCGCCACCGCCTCCCATTTCCCTCCCTCTCCCCCGATCAAGTCCCTCTCCCTCATCAGCTCGAAGAGCAATCAGGGTTCCCTGACCTGTGCGAAGTCCAAGGACCGCCCACCTCCATCCAGGTTTAGCAATTGCAGGAAACAATTGGTAATCATTTGGCACACTATTTTGTGGACCAATGCTGGCATTTAGGGATCATTTCTTTTCAAAAGTTTGCAAAGGACTTTATTTTAGTATTAATGTTTTCCCCCTTTGAGGGATATTAGGTAAATAAATTTCAACCTGGTGCCATGTTTCTAAACACATTCACTATATGTTTTCAATGATTGAAATTTGTTATAGCAAAAGGAAATTTGAGTAAATGGTTCAAAAATAAGTACACGATAAAGTTTCAATGCACAGTGAAATAAACAACTATGCAATACTTTTGAAACTTTACTTTAGTTGTAATTTAGCACTTGGTACTATAGTATATACAATAGTATATCAAATTTATCAATTGTGTGAAACTTGGCATACTACTGTATATACCGTAGATGACAAACAATTCGACAAATAAAGAAAAACAAAGAAAATGAATAAGGTAACAGAATTCTGGAAAAAAATAGGCCTATTGATAGAATTTAACATCATGGAGAAAACATGTTTTCCAAATAGATTATGATTTTAGCTAGGTCTTGAGATAAAATAACTTGAATATTGTTCTAATAAAATTATAGTTTTTACTTTTATAGTTCAATTTATATCTTCCATTTGGAGCAGGGTAACAATCTCAAATTTCTTTTTGTGAGAATTTCTTTGAAATGTCAAGATATTCTTAGTTCAGCAAAAATATTGTTTCTTTTAAAGATTACCCATAGTTTTGCAATATAATTTTTTTTTGATTTCTTGAGACGAAGTTTCCCTGTGTAACTTTGGGGCCTGTCGTGGAAGTTGCTGGCATTGAACTCACAGCTCATAAAGATCCACCTGTTTCTGACTCCCAAGTGCTGGGATTAAAGACATATGACACTACCACCTGGCGCTAATAATATAAACTTTATTAGTTAATCTTTTGTGGTACTGGAGATAGAACCAACAACCTCAAGCACAGTTTTTAAAAATATATAGCTACTCACTGTCAATCTGCACTGAATAACAAAAATAATGTGTTTTAAAAGGAAAATTAAACCATAGAGAACTAAAAGTTCTCTGCCCCCAAAATGGGGGTAGTTATCACCTTTTTTCTTTATTGGGGTAATATACTCATATCAAAATTTAGAATTTTAACAGTGTAATGATGTTTTGTTATTTTGAAATTTCTATTTCAAGCTTAATTGCTGAGTTTTGATAAACTCATTTAGATCAATATTTATGAACAGGAATGTAGGCAATCAATTCCTTTATAAACATTGAGCAATAATGATGCTATCCCTGACTTAGTAGTAATTTTGAGATATGTGCAATTAATTTTCTTGAATGTATTTATTTAAATAACTTTATAGTAATTATCCCATAGTTTGCAGTGACAATGGGAGAGGAAGGAGAAAGAGGAGGAGGAGATCCCAAAGATGCATGACTTCTAAGTCAACACTTAGTTCATTATCAAGATGTCATTGTTTGATCTTCCCAGTATTTTCTACGTCCTTGTCAAGATTCTTCTTGCTGCCTAGCTTCTCTGGGGTCATAGACTGTAAGCTTGTTATCTTTTGCTTTACATCTAATGTCCACTTATGAGTGCATACATATGGTGTTTGCCTTTCTGGGTCTGAATTATCTCACTCGGGATTTTTTTTTTCTAGTTCTAACCATTTGCCTGCAAATATCAAGATGTCATCTTTTTTTTTTTTTAATCACTGAGTAGTACTCCATTATGTAAATGTACTGGTGTTGTGGGAACTCCTTCAGTCAATAGCCTTTGAGATACTGGGCCACTTTGGGTGTGGTCTCATGTACTATAAATTAGTATGTAAAAGTGTGCACAGGCCCCTTGGCTGCTGGATTCAGTTCTAGTTTCCAGAGCAAGTGAAGGACTGTTGATCACTACTCTTCCTGTGAGTTTACCCCCTAATAAGTAAACCTTTCTTAGTGTGGAACTATTTAATACTGCAACCGCTTGGCACCCAAAATACTCCCAGTTCAAATAAGAACTTCAGAAAAACCCAACTGACTACTCAGAGATGATCTGAAATTGTACCAGACAGAAATCTTAAAACTTAATCAGCATTTTAGTTTTTATAGGATCCCATAGAAATAACATTGTACCAGTGAAGCTGGAAATAATTCTATAAGATGACATCCCCTCTCACAACAAAGTTTGTTCTCAGGGTTAGGGGTATCTATTAGGGGTTGATTTTAAGTGATATAGGGTTGGGAGTGAAAATTGAGTAGGCTCAGGGATCTCTGCCTATCTATCTATCTATCTATCTATCTATCTATCTATCTATCTATCATCTATCTATCTATCTATCTATCTATCTATCTATCTATCTATCTATCTATCTATCTATCTATCCATTTATCTATCTATAGTGTGTGTGTGCGCGCGTGTGTGCCTGTGCATGTATATGCTCATGTGTGTGCATGATTTAAGATCACTACACCACAAACAATTCAGATGACTTGGAGAGAACCTGGAAGATGATAGAACATCAATGTATATTGTGAATGTGTGCACATATATGTGCACATGTGTGCGCGTATGCATGGTGTCAGAATTCTTCAGCCTTGGTTCCTCTGCCTCATATATATGAATTGAAGATAAACTGGTCAAAGAGGGTTTCTTTCCCTTACATAAAAACCATAGTTAAGAACAAAATCAGTGATAGTTTTGAGCTGGTACATTTTAGATAGTTTCTTACCTAACACAAAGTAACCTAAGGGATGTTTTTGTCTCTTAGAAAGAGTGTCAGATCATCTGTTTTTGTTGTTTCTATGGGGGGAGCATTTCTTTATATCAAGTTCCTTGAAAGTTTCATACACATATAATGCTTTCTGATTACATTATTACCCACACTTATCCGTCTCCTGACCCCTACTATCAGTCCACTTTTCAAATTCATTGCATTTAATTTGACATTGTGACTCAATTAGTTTAACAAGTGCCATCTGTATGACCATTAGATCGGGACTGTCCATTACATCCTGGGTTGGTCATGCTGGGTCCAACATTGAAGGTAATTTCCCACAATCCCTCTGTTGGAAATTCTACAAAAGTGGGAGGTAGGACTCCATCTGCAGCTGACTGTATGAGCTCATTTTTGTTCAAACTCTGTGCAGTTATCCATAGTTCTTGAAAGTCTATTACTATAATGGCTATATATTCCTCAGTGGTTGGCCTTCTCCAGGTCTTCTACCTATATTTTAGGTTTTCACATTCTTACCTCCGTTTTTCTTGGAATATGGGGAGCACAGTGTAAATGCCTTATTTATGGTTGCAAATTCATCTGTCATTTTCCCTCAGCACCCTGTGCATCTGTTTGTCTGTGCACTCACAGTTCCCTAGAAAGAGGTTTCTCCAAGTACTAGGCATATGGGTACTTTGCCAATTTAGCAAATTCTTTCCTATAACCTATGACTTCTACCATAAAGGGCTTTTGTGTGTGCTTAAAGTATGAAGTGTATATTTATTCCTGTGGTCTCAAATTCAAGTGCGTAGCGTTGGTTACCCCATAGCAGGTATGCCACTATTGCACAAATGACCAAAGTTTACCTGGCAGTTTGATATTGCAGTTCACAGTATTCAAAGCTGGCAAGGCCATTGATGCTTTTTCTTTCCTAGCAACCTTATAGTAACTTCAGTCACTAAGAGAACTAGCTGGCAGGACCAGGGTAGGAGAATAGTGGATAGGGAGACAGTGAATGAGTGATGAGTGGGTGGTAGGTTTTTATCACTATTCAGGCTCAATTTCTTTAGAGAGTGCAATCAAAATATATGTTATCTTCAGTTTTTCTGTATATGTAATTGTCAAATAGTCTTGGATAATTGGAATATTTTTCATGATTTGTACTTTATGCAATTTCTTCTTATAGAATTTGACTTCAAAACCCTCCAGTTTGTCCTTGTTGCTACTACATTTTTCATATTCAGATTGCGAGGACTTGGGCCACTTAATCTCAGACCTGCCCTCCATCTGCCATCTACCTCAACTCTTTGCTCTAGATTCTTCTTCCCTTTACCTTTTCTGTTCAAGTTTTATTCTGCCCTGGCACAGTATCTTAAATATTGGTGTCCTCTCCTTTGAGCAGGTATCATGGCTCAGTTTTAAGAGTCCCTGGAGGCAAACTGCTACAACAGTAGACACTTGTCCAGTGGAGTTTATTTGGGTTTTCTGCCCCCATGTCTCCTTGGGACTCACTGTTTTCCTTGCTAACTGGTTGAGGTTGTGATGTCTTTTCCACCAGCAATCACTCTCTTCCTTTACTCTACCTTCTCCTACATAGACATACTAGCATGCAGCCCTTAAAAGGCCTGTGATCCATCTCTTCTTAAGCTGCATTTTATTTAAGTAGGGAGGATATACTTGTCACCTACATTTGATGTCATAGGCTTGTTGGCTTTGCTGCTAGTAGATCTGGCTGTTTTTACATGAGAATTCAGGGAGTTTAAAAAGTCATATTGCTGCCACCATTCACATCTTCTCTCAGTAACCTCATAATATATTCAATTACAACACTAAAAGCTGATTAAGAAGGTGTGTTGCTTTCATGAGCGATTCCATGGGTCTGAAAATCTATTCTTAGTGTATAAATAGAAAATTCTCTTTCATTTCTATTGAACCCAAAAGTAAAAAATAAAATCAATAGACAGCATTTAAGCACTTTATTAACTATACTTTTATTTGTCTTGGCACTTACAAGAGCTTTGAAACAAAAAAACAGAATATTGTGATAAATTCTTAAGAAATAACGAATTGTGTGTGCCCGTTGCTTTTCCTTTTACTGGTGTTGTTTTTACTTGTTTTGTTTGATGGTCAACTTGACACAAGCTAGAGTTATCTGGGAAACAGAACCTCAACTGAAGTATGTTGTCAGAAGGGGAACTAAGGACAGTGATTCCTGGAGGTCTTCATTCATTCTCACGTGCTCTGAGCAGCCCACACACTAATGTCTATCTAACTCAAATGCCACCTCTGCATTGGACCCTGTCCCATAGCCTACACAAATGATTACTCTCACCTCTAAAAAGTAATTCAGTTTATACATGCTTCTTTTATTGGGTTTATCAAGCTGTGAGATGTAGACAACTCTTCTGTTCTCCCCCTGGACACACAAACACATGACACAAGGGCCACTTGTCTGATTAACTCTATTTTTCAACTCATAGCAGTAATGAATGTCATCCATGCTTTGTTTGATACTATTTTAAAAAATAAGCAATGGATCTCTAAACTAAAAAGTATTTTCAATTTCACTCATTCTCTTCTGTTTCCTATATAATTGAATTTTAGAAGTAATATCAGAAATTAGTTCATCTGCTCCAAACCTTTTTGCCAGGTGAGAACTTGGAGGTAAAATTATCACACATTGAACTTCTGACCTGTGGAAGGGCAGCCAATGCTCTTAACCACTGAGCATAGAACCTTCATCTGGTGATGGATGGAGATAGAGACAGAGACCCACACTGGAGCACTGGACTGAGCTCGCAAGGTCCCAATGAGGAGCAGAAGGAGGGAGAACATGAGCAAAGAAGTCGTGACCACGAGGGGTGCACCCACCCACTGAGACAGTGGGGCTGATCTATTGGGAGCTCACCAAGGCCAGCTGGACTGTGACTGAAAAAGCATGGGATAAAATCGGACTCTCTGAACATGGCGAACAATGAGGGCTGATGAGAAACCAAGGACAATGGCACGGGGTTTTGATCCTACTTAATGTGCTGGCTTTGTGGAAGCCTAGCCAGTTTGGATGTTCACCTTCCTAGATATGGACGGAGGGGGAAGGACCTTGGACTTTCCACAGGGCAGGGAACCCTGACTGCTCTTTGGACTGGAGAGGGAGGGGGAGAGGAGTAGGCGGAGGGGGAGAAGGGTGGGAGGAGGGGGAGAAGAGTGGGAGGAGGGGGAGGGAAATGGGAGGCTGGGAGGAGGTGGAAACTTGTTTTTTTTCCTTTTCTCAATAAAAAAAATTTATCACACATCCTATTCATCATTGTTCTGTAGCATTCCATGGGAATTTGCAATAGATTAGCTTGATCTCCATCTAGTTTATTTTAGTGAAGCTGTGTGTGTTCTTTGAAGCCTTTCAAAGTTTTTCTCCTACTTTTCAGATCATGGATACTTGGTAACCAAAGAGCTTCCTTATACTCCCAAAATGAATATTTATGAAGACTTGGGATGTGGAGGTGGGGTGTCCTCTACCCAGAGCAAATATTTTGCCAACAAATAGGTTCATGGAGAGGCATTAGCTAAACTGTCAAATATTTAGCTCTGTTCCCATAAATTATATACACACATATATGTTTCTCTTATGCATTACAATTTTTCTCTGTTAGAGGAAAACCTTCTACTATAATATGAATATGTGTGCATTTTATTCACAATAGTACAGTAGTAGAGTTCAAACTAGGAAGGTCATGTGTATTACATAAACATTTCACTCTTTTATTTTTTCTGTTTAAAATTTGTAGACAACGTAGTGTGGTCTTACTGCTTATCACACAAAGTATATCCAGTTTGTGGGAAGCTATCAATCAATGTGTGTGTTTCCTCATATAACTATATTTTTGTGGTGTGAGAAAATAATATTCCTGCTTTCCATCTTCTTCACGAATATAAGAAATCATTAAGGAAGGCTGAAAAAATTGTAAAAGGAACTTTAATGGTGACCTCAGATATATCCATTGATTTCCATTCCCTGAAACAACGTGTAAGAGTCCCCGTTCTCCTCACTCGTGCCAGCAGTGGTTACTGTCATCTGACAATAATATGCTAGCTGTAGTGTTGGCCCATTTTGCTTTTGATTTCGCTTTTCCTAATTACTAACAAAGTCAAGTCTTTTCATGTATCCATTGGGTATTTATATATAGTCTTTTAAGAAATGTTTATTTATATCTACTGACTATTTTTATCAGATGCCCAGTTCCATTCAAACTTTATGACTGATTTCTTCTCTTCTGTAAACAGGACCTTAGCATTTGGATAGCAATTATCCTATCCAAATTGATAAATTGATTTGGATATCAACAACATTCAAGCAATAATGACTTTCAATTCATGTATTAAAGACTTTTATGAGAGCTTTATCATGAAGAGACATTGAATTCTGTCAAGTGTTCTTTACTGCTTTTTTTGAAATGTTTATAGTTTTTGTTCTTCATTCTCTGAATATATTATTCATTTGTCCATGCTTGAACTATCCTTGCATGCTGGAGATGAATACTACTTGGTCAGAGCAGTCTTTTCAACATGCTTTTAGACTTAGTGTATTAGTATTTTGTTGAAAACTTTCTATGTTCATCAAAGATATTAAGCAATAGTTTTGTGCTGCATTGCTGTCAGTTTTGATACTTTAACTTGACCTTATAGGATGAGTTTGGAAGAATTACCTCTACTTCAATTATCTGGAACAATTAGAGGAAAATAATTGTTGTTTAAACATTTCATATTGACTAGGAATGCCATGGGGATCTACTTGGTAAGAGACTTAATTACCAGCTCAATCCTTTTGCTAGTTTGAAAATTCTAATTCAGTGATTCAATCTTGGCAAGTTACATATGTCCAGGCACAGATTTAGTTTTTCTGTGTCTGTCAATTTGTTGACACATAAATGTTCAAATTATAAGTGTTTCTGTCACAACAATTGTACCATATTCTTGTTTGTCTCTGATTTGGATCTCTCCCCATTGTAGCATGATTTAAAATGTGTTGATTCTGTTTGTCTTTTCAGAGGATCCACTCCTTCCTCATTTTATTAATCTTTTCTTTTCCTGCCCATTAACTTTATTCTTGTGTTCTCTCAAAGTTCTACTGATTTTTGAACTTCAGTTATGAATTAGTTATATCTGGAGGTGCAATGGTACTATTTTGTGTTTTATGTGTATGTCCTTTGCTTGTACATGGGTCTGTGAACCACACATGCTTGTGTGTATGGCGTCAGAAGAAGGCATTGGTTCCCCAAGACTGGAGTTAACAGATGATTGTCAGCTGCCATGTGGATGTCCTCTGAAAGCATAGCCAGTGCTGTTAACTACTCAGATCTCTATCCTGGACCATGTTAAATTTTTACTTGAGACTTCTTCTTTGATGTAGGCATTACTTATCGTAAACATCCTGATTAGAGCTGGCTTTGCTCCATTTCATTGCTTTTGTGGGTTGTATTTTCATTTGTCTCAAGTTTTGTCATGATCACTTTAGCATTTTCACTGACTGACATTTGTTCTTTTGTATTTGTAATGTTTCTGAGTTTCTTCCTTTTACTGATTTTGAGTTTCATCCCACTGTGGCAGAAGACATGCTAGATATTTGCATTGTCTTCAATGAGCTGAGACTTGCTTCCTGGCCTAACATATGATCTGTCCTGGAGAATTCCATGTGTACTTAAAAAGAACACATATTTGCAGCTGTTGCCAGGAATGTCTGTAAGTATCTGTTGGGTCCATTTGGTCTAGAGCTTAAATATGACGGCTCTTTGCTGACTTCAAGTGATCTTATCATTGTTGAGAAAAGGATGTTGAAGTCCTCTCATATTACATTACAGCCCATCTTTCCTTTCAGACCTATTAACATTTGCCTTATGGATTTAGACGTTTCAGTGTTGAGTGCATATGGATTTATAATTGTTCTAGTCTCTTCTTGAATTTACCATTACATCATTATACAATGACCACGTTTGTCTCTCTTTAGAGTTTCTTACTAAAATTTCATTGAATTTTTAGAAGGATAGCTTCTTCAATGTCCATTTTCCTGGTGTATGTTTTCTGTACTTTTTGTTTCCAGTCTGTGTGTCTCAAAGGGAAGTTTTGTACAGCTTTCCCCTTGTCATTTAGCCTATTGTTCTGTAAGTAGATTGATTTATCTCTCTCACAAGGGACTGTGGATTCAATAGCTTCAATTAGTATATGTATTTAATTTCTTAAAAGTTATTTTAAAGGATTTGTGCTTATTTAATAAAGTTTTGAGAGACAAAATATGCATTGATAGATGTTGAACCAATGAACATGTCAATTTTTTCTTTTTTAAATTGATTTTTATTGAGCTCTCCATTTTTCTCTGCTCCTCTCCCCAAACATGTCAAATTAAATGAAGCAAAACAAACATCCTCCATCAAGTTAAGATGTGAGTTTATGTAGATATTGATAGCTTTCCTCCACCTTGCTCATTGGTCATCTATTTTGCACGTTACAGTAGAAGAGGTGGAAATTTTGGGTTTTTTTTTCTGCATTACTTCTTTTAAAACCTGCTCAATTTTCTTACCAAAACCTGCTCTACGCAGTCTGAAGTATCTGGAAGAGAAGTGTGTTAGTACTTTGAAATGACCCCAATTAATAAACTTGACAACTGCTTCAACAAATGCAGTCAAAAGTGGAAAAGGTCCGTTTCTAAGTGGTACTTCTGAGAAGTGGGAACACATAGTGGAAAACATAATCACACAAATTACTTATGAAAAATTCATCTTGAAAACTGGTCCTACACAAACAAGTTAGGTGTAAAATTCTATGGTTTCTCTAATGTCCACATGGGTATGATATGATTCAGCTCCATGTTGGTAGCCAGAGTTGATGAGCAGGTGTTGTGAAGGAAGCCTGAGGAATATGAAACCAAGTCAAGTTCAGTTATCATGATTACTACATTGTTTAAAGTAAAAAGAATAAGTTGTAAGACATCTCTTGGTCTAACTTCAAAGGTATTGCAAGTTAGAGGGCACAATAAAAAGCAATATTCAAGATTCAGTACTTTGATACTTAGCTTATCGATCTCTTCATAGTTCTGGATGAGTCTCAAAGTAGGCAATAGAGTGTATTTTACACTGGTTTTATATATCCCAGGGAGCATTATGGCTCCACCTCTCACTATCCTAACAAAGGATAACATAAAAGACAAAGGGGTATTTCTCCACTAACAATCTAACCATGGCTACAAACCTCTGTTGACCATACAGAAGGGTCCCTGTACTTTAAAACTCAGACTTAGAGAACCAGGTCCTATAAGTACTGAAAGTGTTAACTCAATTCATTAATGCAGACAACGTTCATAGATTTCCACCTTGGAAGAGCAGATTCTGTCATCCCTTTAATAGAACCCTGCTGGAAATCAAACACAATTTTTATTCTGGAGAATGATCACTGTGTCTTGTTTAATTCCCCCCTAACAAATGTCAGCACTAATGTATTACAGATTATTCAGTCAATTTGATGGTTCCAGGTGAAAGAAAGGAACACAAATCTCTTCTTTTAGTGTAAAAAGGGTCAGCAGGATGACTTCCCCTGCAGGAGCTGAGATGAGGCTTGACATGAATCAATCAAGAAGGCTCAATTTTACAGTTATAGTGCCTAATGCCTAAACATGAGCGCACGGGTGGAAATTAGCACCCGATTATGAGCATACATGATCTTCCCCTGGAAGACAATAATATTGGCATTAAGCTTCTCAAGAGGGAAGATGCTGCTGGTTTTTAATATGTCTTAAATTATGTCAGGAAAAACACTGGAACATCACACAAAAGCCACAGTCAGTGTCTATTGCTATCTCATAAAGCTGGAGATCTTTACAACAATATTGACACAGGAGCAGGCAAGCAAATGTCAGCCAATATAACATATGAAATACTTAACGTAACCAATTTTCACCTGTCAATCAGCTGGGAATAATGACTGATGCAAGGAATCAATACACCACAATTGAATTCCAGCTCACAAACTTGTTTCGTTCTGTGCTATAAAAGACTGTCAAATGTCACACCCCAAGAGATGCAACAGGATTCCACAGATTTATTTATTTCAAGCTCTGAAGTCTATTAGCAACAGTGCCCCTTTGCTGTATGAAATGGAGCTTCGATGACATTCATTTCAGATCTGACAACTTGTTTTTTTTTCTGACAAATTAATGATAGGACTTCCTTAGTCACTGCATATTTCTTTTGCTAACGTGCAGTACAATCACGCTCAACAAATTCTTGGGATTTCAGAAAACAAATATTTGACATAATTTGTCAAGTAAACTACTTACTCAACAAATTAATCTTAATCAAGTTATTCTATATGTGAAGAAATGGGAGGGTATGATAAACCTCGAGCATCTACTGAATCGGGACCTTAGCATTATTCAGATGCCTGACCACAAATTATATCTATGAGTTGGTCTTCAACTAATACCACGAAACTCATTTTTCCACAAGATGATAAACTTTTAGGGGAAATAGATTATATGAACATGGCTGTGTTACTTGAAATGCAAGGGACTGATTTTTAGCTTGTCGTGTTTTGAGATGATGGACTGCACATACTTCTTAAAATGTCCATGTGGGATTGATCAGTTTTTGAAATATTAACTTTTGTGTGTTATATTAATTGGAGATAGGCTTTTCATCAGTGGTGAGAGATGGAAAGAGTCATTGTCTAACTACTCTTAAAAGAAATACTTCATCTTATCAATACTACTATTTTGTATATTGATAAAGGTTTTCCCTAACAAAAGAAGAAAGACATTAAAAATTAATGTGTGTTTGTGTTTGTATAAAATACATAGTAATGATCTCCTACCACAGTATTCTTCTCTTTCAGATTGAGGAAAATACAAGTTAAACTCTACCTTCTCTAAACAAAAGAAACAAGCTAGTTAAACATGGCGGTTTAATGCATATGCCAGAAATAGGGAAGTTTTGAACCTCACTCAATGGCCTTGAGGTCAGAGGAAAGTCAAAGCTTATTACACCATAGTAGAAACTCACAGAGACAGCTACTCAATGAGCTCAGTAACACCAGGATCCTTAATCTCATCAAAATTTGCCTGTGTCTCTTTGCTAGACATACACAGAGCCAATGTATGGAACCATGTGGTACAGGGGCTGAGCTGATACTTGGAGTCAATTTTAAGACAATGTCACTATAATTTGATCTGGCTGAAGGTTAGACCTTTAAAGGGAAAGTTTTCTTTTAGATACACTTGTTATATAATAAAGCCCATGGGAGAGTCTGATGTTTGTTTATGAACAGACCAGCAAAAACAATGTGTGCATTGTTTATTAATAGGAATAAAATGTGGCTAGTGCAGAGTTTCTCATGTGGCTTGAGCAGGCTGATTAGACCCAGAAAGAGCAGCATGGCGGACTCCGTGCCCTTCATTTGTTCTTCACTGTGGGTGATTACGTCGAACTGTGAGAGCTCTGGCTGGAACGCCACCAGTGTGCTGTCTAATTCCAGCTGCTGAAGCCCATAGGGCTCGCTGGTGACTTTAGCAGGGGATAAGATTATAGGTCACAAGAGCTTCTTTATTTCCCACCTGTAGCTCCGAACAACATTTTATTAAGGATTTTCACATCTTCTCTCTCTGACCTATTGGGGTCAAAATCCTAACAGCCATTACAAGACCCTGACCAAAATGGTATTAACATAGAGTAGCAATTCTAAAGCCATGTTCCTTCCATTAGAGCCCTATTATGGATGGTTACTGATATTTTTACAGGGCTCTGAAGATAAACACTATATATTATTATGTAAATAGAAAGGGAGCCCTTAATACAGTTAAATATTTAGAGCTTCGTGTTTGCTTCCCAGAAAATCCACACCAAGCTATTGTTATTTGAGGGTTTAATGTTAATTTAAAAAACAAACATGTTGGGGAGTGGCCCGCGAACAACTTCTTGATTTAAGCTTTCTTCCATCCCATCCTGTTTAGGTGGTTTCTTAATCGCTCTCTTGCTCACTCTGTCTCCAACATAAAAACTGAAGGGAGGACTTTTAAGTGCACATATAGTATACACACTTATTGGAGGATATAAATTTGCACTCACTGTCAAGGATCATTTTTGAGATGAGTTGTATGATTTCTTGCCTGGATAGTTTTGAAGAGTAATGGGATGATATTCGTGAGGCACTTAGAAAATCAGGAAAGGAGGTAAGTACCCAGGCCATCATGACTCTTCTCTCAGAGACATACTTTAACTGAACATAGGTAAACACGGGAGCACAAGGGTTTCATGCCCATTACAATGCTTGAGTGAAATTAGAGAACACACATGAGTCATTGGAATTTCTTGACATATGCTTTCTTCATAACTTTCATATTTTCCTAATGCTGTTTTATGCCCGGCCAATGCTGCCTTTTTTTTTTTATTTTAAGAGACTAAACGCATTTTTCAGACACTGTGCTATCAATCCTAAATCAGTTTAGCTCCAGATAGTTTGAGTATCTCAAGAATTTTGTGTCTTTTGGGTTTCATCCCTAAATCTGCTCATTCAAAGAATGGGCTGTATTAAGCAAATTGATTGTGGCGCCTGCTTTATTGTTTTCCCTGTTAGTCAAATTTGACAAAAAGGAATCAGGTTTTATTTTTCTCATAGTCAGATGGTGGACTGGAGAACACTTTAACAATAATTGTGTTTATATGACACCGATCAGAAAGGAGTCAATCCAGTGTTTTCAGTTGTCTTAATGACAAATTGAATTGCCTGCAGATAGAGCGGATTCTGTCGATAGTGGAGGAATGAGTGGATGTGACCATCAGAGTGGCTGCAAAGAGGACCTGTTATTCAGCGGAGTTATGGCCTGTTTATTTGTCACCAAATAGCCAATGGGCTGTTTGTATGGAGGGATATTTCTCTAGCCTTCGGTTATTCTTCATATGCATCTTCCATGGACAATAGAGAAACAAATACCCTTGTAGCCTGTAATTATTAAAATGGGTCAGATTGAGGAAGCATCAAAATTGTTTTAAACTATCTCTTTCAAACTTTGGACTTCATGTCAATTATTAAGAATGCTCATAAGTGTCTATGGTGAGATAAACAATAACAGTAATGCAATACTGCAGACAAGGGGCTTGCTCTGCACCTTGCTCTGAGTGGTGCAGCAGTTGGCTCCATTTCCTATGGACGATTGAAGGTGGAACACCCTGCACCTTGTTTGTGTGCATGATTAAGCACCTCCTGCCCAGCATCAACTATGAGGAAGACTTACAAAAGCTGATTCATACAAATCATATATTCCCAGCTATAAATTTATCAAGATAAACCAGGATCACATGGACACACAGGTGCATCTAAACTACATTTGAGAAAGCAGGATGATAAGCTCACCAAAAATACCAGGATGAAGGATGATACAACATGAGCGTACCTGGATCATATTGATGTGGAGGCAGCCAGCATTAGAAAGCAGTAGCATCCTCTCACCTATTAGCAGGCCAGGTTGTGTATATGTCATTGGACGTACAGGTTATATTCTCTGACTATCTATAGCTAACTATACTGCTGAACATAATATCTCTACTTCACTCATACTCAAATCTCCATTCTTCTCGATCCTTTGTGACCAGAGTCAATTTTGTGGCTAGAACTGGACCTGAGCCTGGACACCTTTGCTAATATTGAGCCACCTGTAGTGCTGGCTTTGTCTTCAGTAAGGCAAATTTATTCTTTTCTTAGTCCCTCAGAGACACTTAGACACACCACTGTGTAAAGTATGATGTGTGAGCTGAGAGTTAATATTACTAACTGCGAAAGAAATGAAATAAAATGACCTATGTTTGTCAATGCCCCATATAAAGTCATGATTATTCCCGGACATAAAGCCAACAAAAATGTGGCACCACTATGTATTATTATTCTATGAATATTGTGGTTTTTGGAGAATGACTTTGTAGATGATCAGATTTGTTCAAGGAGATAATAACTAAACTGATATAACTGTATCCTTGGGAAGAGGGGAACTTTGGGCACAGGTAGAAAAGATACCAAGGACTTACAACCCCCAAAAGGAAACAGCACCAAGCACACTTCATCTAAGACTTTTAGCTAAAGGGCTAGGAGGCAATGCATTTCTGTTTCAGTTACTAAGTCTGTCCTCTACTATGGCAGTATAAAAACAGTTTTGTGTATAGCAAACTTGTAGTTCCAGTAATTATTGGACAATATATATATGTCATCTGAATTTTTGTCTTTCTCTTAAGATATAAAAACACAGGATGAAATGACAGAAGACCCTCTGAGTATCTAGATAGTTGTTTCTTCTGATGTTGGGGTGAAAAGTGGCCCAAGTTGTCCTAGAGAATCTGATATGGGCTCTGTTTCAGTAGTGTTCATAATATTCTCAGTGTTATGGAAAGTGCAGGATTATGTATGCTTCTACATTTTGACATCAATATGGAAACTTTTTGTTGTTAGCTGCTTCATCAATAAGACAAAGGAATATATTTCCACCCAAATCCAGTGACAAATCTGAATGAACGAGCTCAATAACGTGTGACGAGTGTAAAAATTGAGACAAAGAAGCTGAGCCATCTCATTCAGACTCGCTTAAGCCAAGACAGTGATAAAAACTTTGAGCTTGTGTTTAACAGGGCCTATCTGACTACCAAGGACCCAAATCAATGTCATTGTAATGAATCGATCCATCCCCAAACACTTTCATTTCTAATACTAAATATGCAAATTAAAGCGAATCAGAACCCTGAAAATGTACAGTGAACCATTGGTGAAGGGAATGTGTTTGGTTAATACTTCTTCAGTTCTAGAAGGAAATTTCATAAGGATAGTACTACTTAATATTCTCATTTATGTCATATTGGATTATTGTATTGAGATCATTACTAATCCAGAGAGACCTCACAAATCATGCATACATAATTAAATGCTAGAAAAAGTATGGAATTCACTTTTGTAGACATGAGTTTTTCAATCTCTCAATTTCTTTATATTTATTTTTCTCTCACCCTTTCCATCTCTCCCTTGCTGTCTGTATATCTCTCGTTTCTATAGAGTTGTCTTGAATAGAAGAATGCAGACTGGCCTTCTGATTGGTAGCCTGACAAGATTATTTTCCAAATAAAACTTTCTGTCTTGTACTTAGCATGCAATATATATTGGGTTGGAAAATGATACTTTCAAATGCTCTTTTCAATACCAAAAGTAGCCTACTCACTTTATTAAAAGATAATATTAAAAGGTTATGTAAAGGCAAAAGATTAAATCATTTAAAGTAAAAATAAGGGCTCCGTGCAACTCAACTCTTGCCTGAATTTTTAAAACTAAAATGAGTTTATTTTGCTAAGTCAAGCAGCAAGATGGAGGAAATAGTTCTTTCTTTTTTTGCAGTCATGGCCCTCTAAAATCACTGTCCAGGAATTTTCCAACACAAGCATTTTTATTCTCCTGAGACCAAAAGTATGCAGATAAAGTCAAGATAATGTCGCAAGGATTCCACAAATGTAACTAAGTTTTACATAGAGAGATAAAACAAGCCCATGAATTTAGTACCATATTTGAGGACCATAGCCTCATGAAACTGTCATTCTGAAGTGGGAAAAGAATCTGCTTGGCCACTTAGGATCATGCCGTGACAACTGTTCTGCCCAGGCTGCCATCGAAGTATGCCAGCCACACTTTCTGCCAATCAGAGGAAGGGGGAAAGGACTTGAAGAAATCTGATTTTTCCTACAGTGCTCATGATGCTACACAGTGTTCCCAGTAACGCTACTGACTCACTAAGAAGCCTGAAAAGTTTGAGTCAGGAATGTGGCCAAATTAGAAAATTGATCCAGCAGTCATTGCTTGAGCGGCTAATTCTCGAGGGTGTCCTGAGCACTTTGCCAGCCACATGTTTGACTATTTTACTGAAACCAGAATTGTCATAGAAATCAGTGTACCTCAGTTTGAAATGGCTCACTTCACAAAGATCCCTGGGTCATTTGGCAAATACCACAGTTGAGCTCAGATTCAGGCAGCTCTACCAACGGAGGTAAGACAACACTGGTCACGTGTGTGTGTGTATGTGTGTGTGTGTGTGTGTGTGTGTGCTTGGCTTCTAAAAAGTATATTCCAATTAATTTACAACATAATGTTTTATTGTCTCCAGTATTTTATTAATCATTTATAGCTTTTAAATGAGATCTGTTGTATGAATTACAGGTTATATACCACTTAAGGCAGACACAATTAATTTATGAAGAGGTATCAGATTTGCTAGTAACTTCCCAAATTCATTCGTTTGACTCTTCTTTAGAAATATTGAAGTAGGATAAATAGCATTTATCTTCTTTGTTATTTTTTCAGATTAATCTATAACACATCCTAATGGCTGAAGAAACTTTATAAATTGTGCATAGAATGATAATGTTTCTTGTTTTTTGACTGAAATGATTGTAATGACATTTATAACTAAAGAATATTAGGAGTTTTGTACTTGTGAGGTCAAAATGTTTTATTTCTAAAAATGTAGAGGTATAGCCAGACTCTATCTCAAAATAAAACAAAAAATATAGAGATTTGGGATACCCAGGAATAATGCAGGCTTGATGATGTTTTACTTTGACAAGTAGGAATATTATCTTCAAAAATATATAGTAAGTCCTGGAGAGGTGGTTGAGTGGTTAAGAACACTCAGTGCTCTGTCATAAGACAGGAATTCAGAACCCACAGGGACACCCACAACCTTTTGTAATCCAGTTCAAGAGCTTCTAACACCTTCTCTGACCCCTGAGGACACTGGACACAAGTGGTGCACAGACATACATGGAGGCAAAACGCTCACATATCTAAATTCAAAATAAGTAAGAAAACGTCATAAATGTTTAACTGTATGCCTGGGGCTTGATAGAGCTGCAAGAGACACCCTTCTCATGCGGTCCTCTCCACAGCCTTCAGTTGCAAGGCGGTTCAGGTCAAGCTTCTACACAGTTGTGGATCTGTGGCTGTTAGACAGGCAGTTCCCTGATGGAGAAAATAGAAGCTTGTGAGGGCTGGATGGGGATAATCTTGGAAAACTAACTGTATCACCTTTGCCTGACGTTTGTATTTTGGGAAACTAAAAAGTGTATCTTCCACCAGGAACAAAGTGTGGATAAGAAGTGTGCAAAATCCTCAGAGTTATTCTGGATTTTTGTTTTTTGAAAATCTTTCAGGTGATACTGACTTCATCTGCATCTACTGATTAGACTAAAGATATGACATATAGTTTCCCTGATTTCAATTATTGGGGGGAGGGGAGGAGAAGAAAGCACTTTTTGAATAGAAATTTTCTCTGTTGAAAGAGAAATTCATAGGGCAAAATCCATATGGTTTTATTTTTTTCCTTTCACTTTTTCTTTATTATTTGTCAGAAATAAAATAACACGAATATGAAAAGCATGCTTTTATAAATACATATTATTGTAATATAGTGCAGAAAATATTTAATACAAAGGTGAAACAATGAACTATACTTCAAGATGAGTTGATTAAATGAGTGAAGACATTGGCAGATCTAAAGCTCTAATCTAGATTCCTTAGTACCAGAGTATCACGTGATATTTTTTCTTCGTCAAGTCTGAAGTAATATATAAAGCATACAATTAATTAAAGCAGTAAAATATGGTATTTTAGGGTTATATCAAATTCCAAAATCCTGACAAAACCAAGCTGTTATGGTTTCCCTTTTTAGCTTGATCAGAGCTCTGACACAATTGCTGCAGCAGACACAGAAGGGCAGGGCAGATTTTCTGCTGGTGCAAAATCTTACTTCTGTAGTTTTCACTCAAGGTCTTAACATTTTTTATTCAATGTGCCATTAAGTAGCAGACAAATTAATTGCATGAAAAGACTTATTTATTTTTAAATTAGTAATCAGTTCATAAAACCACACAACTTGATGAAGTACTAGAATAAAAATACTTGGAGCTGAGGTTGGAAGAGCTGTCGAACGTGCGGGAGCTATGGGCACAGATGCTCCAGATGAAACTAGCCTGAGGGATGTGTGCCCAGTACGGAGCTGGGGCTCCGAAGTGTTCACATTCCTCTGATAACATGGCAAGCACAGGAAGACGCTACTGAGGGTATTTTATCATGTAATTTGTAATGTCCGTAAGGTCTTTTATTTAAAAAAAAAAGATTATGTTATTGGAGCTGTAAGAAAAAAAATTCCCAGTTGCATGGCACTAAGTCCTCCTGCAGAGTCTTCCCATGCCTGTAGAAAAAGCACTTGATAAACTCCAAAGCCCATTAACCTCCAGATGACTGGAGAGCATGGTGGCAAATGTTACCCTCCTCAGTTCATAGATGGATGAACTGAAGTACCGAGAGGTTAACTGATTTTTCCAATTCACAAAGCAAGTCACGGCATGAAGGGAGGTCACACAGAATTCTTGACGCTGCTTCGCACAGGGCTCTACTCTCTGGACCAACTGATTTATTAAATAAACTCCTATTGATTATAATTTACTGGATCATGTCTCTCAGCATTTGTCCAAATGATTCGCTCAGGATGCAGCTACAGTACCAAATCTCTAGAAAGATACACAACTGCTTGCTTTACTCAGACATATACTCATAACCATTGAATTAATGGAAAATCTGATTTTTGTAGTGATAAAATTATAAAAATGTGACCATTTGGACATCATCAATAGTTTGTGTTCAACGATAAGTAAGATAAACATTATGGCTTTGATGTGCCTTCCTTGAGGGAATTTTCAAGAATGCTAAGAGTAAAAAAGATTGCATGCTTTTCTTTAGGACTTTAATGAAAAATCAAAATAATATCTACTTTTTCTTTAAACCAGTTACACTTGCTATGATCCTGTTAAATTAGGTGATAACTACACAGTTTCCCTTTCATTCTGTTTTACCTCTTATTGTAATTGTAAGTTCTATTTACATGTTAAAATAAATAATTAGCAGTACCTGAAATATATAAATGTGATTAGCCGAAATAAAAGTTAATAGTATAAAGAAATAGATATTTAAATTGTATATAAATTTGAAATACCGCAGTTAATGATTCACTGGTATGATATCCTAAAAGCTATTCAGATAAATAGAATACTATCAAACTAACAAAGCGTTAATGATGCTCCTGTGTGTCAGTTTGATTCCTGCACAATGTAAAAAGAGTGGAACTCGTTTTTAGTGTGGAACATCTCTAGAAAACCCTAGATTAATGTTTTGGGGGAGTTTTGGATTTTGTTCATGTGGTTTCAGACAATATCAGACTGTGAGTAAATGCCAATTACCTCAATGTCCTTGGTTAATGTAAGGTTCTTGGCTGTTTAATTATAACCAGAAGTACTTGAATGAAGAATGGGGAAATGGAAGAGGAATGGATGAAGAGAGAAAGTGTAGGTAAGAAAGATGAAGGAAACAGTAGTTACTGCTAGACAGAAGGAGAACTCAACAAAAGAACACCTACCACACTCTGTTGTTGAGGCCATCACTTCAAACACTGCTCTCAGATATCTTGATGCTCACAGTTTTTAAGTTTTGCATTATTTGGTGTGTGTGTGTGTGTGTGTGTTGCGTGATGCCACAGCACCCATTAGAGATCACAGGTGAACTTGTAGAAGTCAATTCTTACCATGTGGGTCATGTCTGTTGAACTTGGGCCATTAGTTTTGACAGTAGGCATCTTTGCCCACTGAATCATCTCACAGGCCCCTGTATTGAAAATTATAGCCAAACTTGAATACTGACTGTCACAGAATTCATCTGTGTTCCAAAGCCATACTTTCACATACTCTTTCACAACTTTCTGCACAGTAAGTATGGCAAGTACCGGGATCACATGTTTTTAGTGCTTACTTTCCTTTCTCTACATCTGCAGCCTCTATTTTCAGATCTGGTTCTTGGGGTACAGAGGTACTGGGTACGAATCTCAAAGGTCTACCCTTGAAATGCTCTATGGTACACTGTTTCTAGGGGTATTTTTGCTTCTAGAAGGATATTAAAAAACCGTATTACAAACTGCACTATGATGCGCAGATGCAAAAGAGATTGAGTCTTGTGATTAGTATGAGGAGAGTCTCATATTATCTAGATCTTTGTCAGTTATTTGATAGATCCAGGCCAAAGTCTGGTTAGAGTCTTTGGAACCCAAACCAAGGATACATCAGGGGCTTTTCCATGAGCTTGCTTTATTGCTTGTTTCCCACATGCTCAATATTGATGTTTGAATAAGAGTTGATAATGATAGCCAAATATCTGCTGATGGAGATCTAGCAGGAGAAAATCTTTGAGAACCGACAAAGCCTCTAACAGATATAGCCCACTTACAGCACCCCAAATGTCTCTTATACATGCCTTTTTAGTTATGGGTGGTTCATTTCATTTTAAGGAAATTTCTTGCAAATTTAAACATTCTCGTCAGAATACCTAAAATGGAGAATGTGGACCCATATGGTTTTGGCAGACAAATGCTAGATATTTCAAAAGACCTTACTTTGTAAGTAGCTAGAAAAGCTGTGTTGTTTCAAGTGCTACTTTCCCAGATTGGTAGTGACATATTGTCAGGCTGTGGATCCTTTAGGAAATAGGACATAGGTGGAAATGGACTATTAGATGCAGGCCAACCAAGGTGGCAGCCTAGTCCTGGTAGGGTGCACTATCTGTCTCTTGGCTATCAATCATGTGAACAATTGTTACATAGAGTGGGCCCCTTGTTTGTCCAGGCCACCCGGCTAGTTTACACCTGAAATAACCACACAAAAACTGTATTAATTAAAACACTGGTTGGCCATTAGTCTAACTTCTTATTGGCTAACTCTTACATATTAGTTTAACCCATCTCTATTAATCTGTGTATGGCCATCTGGTAGTGGCTTCTTGGAGATTCTAACTAGCGTCCTATTGTTGGGAGCAGTGAGACCCCAGATCCTAAATTTCTTGTCATCCTCTGATCTGAGTGCCTACAGCTGCTCTGAGCACTAGACCTTCAGGAGTTCCTGATGGCAGGAGAGTGGTTTCTGGTGGGTTTGCCTGGGGCGTGGCTATCTCTATATAATCTGCCCCTGAACACAATAAACGGGGCATTCTTGGGGAATTTAAGGATGACCCATATCGCTGTCTTTCTTTCTGTGGGTGTCTGTGTATTTTAACCTCCAGCCCCCTTGCCCGAAGCTCGAGAACTGGGTGTAGCTCACAGAAAGCACAGACACGGGGGCGTGGTATGCGGCAGTCCTTCTCAGGCGGAGGATCCATGGCTTCTCACACTCTGCATTTCTTCCTCCTAGTATTCAGTTCTGTTTTCTCCACCTACCTAAGTTCTGCCCTATCAACTAGGCCAAGGCAGTTTCTTTATTCATTAACCAATGAAAGCAACACAAAAACAGAAGGAACTCCTACACCAAACAATCATCACCTCATGCCCCTACTACCATGAGTAAGCTGCTTAGTCATGGCCCCATCAATGTGATGGACTGAGCTCTCTAAACCATGTTTCCAAACAAGGATTTTCTCCCATAAGTGGTTTCTGTCTGTTTTTTTTAACATAGGGATTCAAACCTTACTGCCACATGTCACTTCTATAGTTGTCTATGTCTTTGTGATGCTTCCTTCCTTCTGATTACCTCACAGTAATACAGAACAAAGATTTCCTCCCAGATAAGACTTAGTTATATCTGTTAGTACAACCGTACTGTCTGATCATCACTGTTTATAGTACAAATCCACCCTTTCTTGTTTGTCTAGAGCTTCATTATGTTTTGCCCAATCACAGTATTTCAGATTTGAGGAAAAGCAAACTCCCTTACCCTTAGCTCCTGAACTGGTAGACAGTGAGTTTCTCTGGCATCTAGACAAGGAAGTCTATAGCCTTCATGATATAATGGCAACAGGTTGGTTTAATGGTAACCTCTTCGTGAGAATCCAGGTGATGTGACAACCGATTTTTACATGTTAGGAACTTTGTAAAGACTTTCAGAGTCTCCTTTGTGTGAGTAATCAAATCATTATATCTTAAAGGCCAAGACCATTAATTCTTGAAGGATTAAGTAACTGTATTTTCTTCCTCAGGTACAACTAAGGACTACAGTGTAAGTATAAGGCTGAGCTGGCATCTAAAGTAGGATACCATTCTTTTTCTGCCATTTATATTACCTCCCAATCAGAAGAAATAATTTTCAACACTCTAAAGTTACAAATCAAGGGCCCACTTATTCAAGGGTCCAGGTGGACTGCACAAATCCTGCACATGGGCTTCAAGGCTATAGGGATGTATAAAACACTTGGTTTGCAGCATTGGTTGTTGATACTACTGTGATCTAGATTGAAAGGTCAAGTTGCTAAAGATTTCTGTGTTTAGTCACTATACATGTAATGAGCACACACACATATAAAAGCTTCAGGCATCTAAAATTAATTTGCCTACAAATTTCATTTAATTTTCCTTTTCAAATGTATCTCCCTGCCCTAAATTCAGCAGGTTTTTGAAGAACAGGCTCAGTTTCTGGCCTATAGTTTGCATGTTAAATTGACAGAGAACTAATCAATCTGAGTTCTACATCACCTCTACCTCATGAATAGGATTAGAGATGAGCAATGAACCAAGCAGCCATTGAGATGAAAGCCATAGCTTCTTCTAATGTGCTTGGCTTTTAATGTGCTTGAAAGTGACTTACAGAAAAGTCTGCTTGAAATCAGTTCAGCAGAGGAAATCAGAACTTAGGAACTGGGAGCTGCAGAAAGCTCAATGACAAAGGCTTCTGTGCAAGCTCATGAATGAACCACATGTGAACATGGTCTTGTACTGGAACCTAACCCCATACACATGTGGTCCTGTGATGGAACCTAATGAGCCACCCATGAAGATGGCCTTGTTCTGGGATCTTTATACTGTGTATTCAAGAGGCAACATTTCTTCTCACTTCAGTTTTTCACCTAGTACTGATGGAATACATGCTCTCTGTGATTTTAAAAATAAATGACAACCATTTCTCCCCTCTGTGTTTTACGTGTTGGATATTGTCACAGATTGCTAACAATAAAAATACCTGGAACAAGAAGCATTAATCAGCTGCACAGCCAGAGATGACTTCCTTTAGATACAATTAAACACATAAATCCAGCAGGTAAACTACAATAAACACAAACATATCAACAATAAGTCAGGAGAAAATTAAACTTCAAATTATTAAGAAACTAACTCTAAATAAGAGAATCAAAAGGCATAAAAGTACAGCTAAATGTTCCAGATTGTGCATTTGAATTAGTCATTTGGGTTAAGCATTAATTCTTGCAGTAAATGTACAACTAAAATGTTCTCAAGCTTTGAAATATATGCTTTAAAATAGAATTTGGATGCTCGTAAAATAAAATCTCAGAAAAGACAGCCTTTATTCTTAATTCCCTTAATCAAAATAATGAAACCTATAATGTAAGTCATAAGGTTGGGAACTGGGGACAGATATTACTTACCTATAACATGGATACAGGATTCTTGAAGTTTCTTCCCTATTGACTAGATTATAGTGCTGGAAGCCTCTATGTATGCAACCAAAAGAAACAAGTTAACTACACTCTTACGAAGCTGTGAACCCTGCAATTTACAATAACCACCAATCCCAGGGCTAGATATTTTCATTAGTACAATAGTGGCATGAGTATTATGGTAGCAACCAATCATTTTCTGCTTTAGATTTAATGCAGGACAGAACTTATTATTGATACCATTAATCAGATTAAAATCCCATGGCTGGCTATATTTGAGGCCCTCAGGAAGATTCTAATGTTATAATTTTTCTAAATATATATATATATATATATATATATATATATATATATATGGTAAAAAACTACACCCAAATTCTTATCTTATACCCATATACTAGTGTATCCTTCAACACTTGCTAGAGCATTTTTGTAGTATATAGTGATTCATACAGAAAGCTACAACTGGCCAGTGTGCAAAGAATCAGAAACTATGGGATGTTCAGCTCTAATTGGGACATCTATATTATACTTTCTCTCCCCCAAGTCTCAGGGGCCATTATGTAAGAGAGATTTAGGAGCTCATAAGAGTCAGAGGCAGTGAATACCAGCAGAAAAAAAGCACTTATCAAAAATGGCAAGACCAGTGCACGAGCTTCCAGTGGCTAGCATTGCACTACCAAGACTTTCACAGGATCAAACCATTCAAAAATACTAAAAAGGATTCATAAAGGAAGGGCTTATGAAGCCCTGATGTTATCTGAGGAACACTTAGCAATTATGGATACTGGGGCAAGGAAGTCAGTTTTCTTCAGGTATACATTACCAAGACTATACCCATGCTCTAGTAAATGGTCTCACCTTAGGATAAATTCAGGAAGCACTAAGTGAAATCAGAGACTCAGATTTTTTTCCAGAGCACGTGAAGTTAGGAAGGAAAGTAGAAGATTATGAGAAGAGAGAAAGGAGGATAGAATTGATCAAATCACCTTATGTGTGTGTATGAAATAATCAAACAAACATAAAGATTATTAAAGCACAAAAGCAACACACAAAAATTCACAACAGTCTTATGTGACAAAAATCAATTATGGAAATAAAGATAGTTTATAGACTCAGCTAAAGCAAATAATAAGCTTCCTAAAATGTCAAAAGAAGTTCTTTGGTAGTGAAATTGCTTTTTTTTCTATGTAACAGACTTTGTTTAAAAATACTTTTTCAATAAGTTTATTTACATTATTGATTAGTTATAGCTACTTTTGCCATCAAAATAGATTTCTTCCAAAATGAGATGAGGCAAGTGAGACTAATTTAGTTTATAGGGTATAGGAACTTAAAATTAGGTGAGTTGAGATACACTTGAGGGTTTTAAACAAGAGCTTAGAGATACTTAAAAAGACATACATATTTTATAGGGTAAGAAACAGGTTACCTTTAGGATTTTTCAATGCCATGTTTCCCAATATAGTCTGTTTTCCTTAGAGTAGAATACTGATGGAGACAAAGCACGGTTGGCTGTAATAAAGTTAGTACAATGTCCAGCACATCTCTTCTTTTGCTTTCTGTTCTGATGTTATAGTACTAAACACAGGTATTCAATGGACAGGCATTCATAAGGAAAGCTATACAACAAGGTAAAATGCAAAGACCTAAGCATAAATATAATTTGACATATTAAATATATGTGTCAGTAAGTGTTGCTTTTTTCCAATTTTATTTCCTTTTTGGGGTGAGGAGAACATATAATTTTATGCTGAATTATTGAAAAAAAATTCTGCCTGCCCTTACTCTGCTGGAATTTAGTTCTGAGAAGTATAACACTTGATGTGTTCTCATAATCAAATTCTCTCTCCATTGAATCAGTCAGTGCTGTGAAGATAAGTAATCCATCAAATGTTTCAGCCATGTTTTACCAGGGACAATGTCAGATAGAACCACGCAGTGTCTTAAATTATTTTACTTTGTGTCATCACAGGAAGAGAGGAATCTTGGAGAACTTCAGGGTTTCTCAAGCAGACTTTACATTTTGGCCTGAAGTTGTCAGCCACATGGGATGTTAGTTTTTTGTCAACTTGACACAAATCTAGAGTTATCTGAGAAGAGGAAATTTCAGTTAAAGATTTGTCTCCATCAGATTGCCCTATGAGCACCTCTGTGGGTCATTTTCTTGATTGATGATTGATATGGGAGAATCCTGCCCACTGTGGACATTGCTGCCCCTGGGCAAGAAGTCCTGGGTTTAATAAGAAAACAGGCCAAACAAACCATGGAGAGTTCAGTAAGCAGCTTCTTCCTTGGCCTCTGCTTCAGTACCTGCCTCAGGTACCAGCCTTGAGCTTAGGCTCTGAATTGTCTCACAATGAGCATGTAAGTCAATAAACTCCTTGCTTCCCAAAGTTGCTTTTTGTTCACACTGTTTATCGCAGCCACAGGAAACTAGGATACAGAGCAAGCAGCCCCTCCCCCTCTCTTTTCTTTCTTTGCCATATGAAGTCAATGATGTTTATAGATTCTTTATGAGCAAATGCATCAAGTCACCAAAGATGAAGGTACGGGGGATCAGGAATGTGGCATAGCAGAACTGTAATTGAGGCTAGTCACATGATTCTTTCTTCGACTCTCATCTCAGTTTGAATGTTTCAAAACTTTGGTTTCATCCACAATATTTCTGAAGAATCTTCAATCAACTTTCTTGTAGTCTGCTATTTTGGGACTTCATACGATTTATTTCATCTTTGTAAAAGAGACAATTATAGATGATTAATTATTATTTTTTGTAACCTTTCCATAATCTTTTCTTGTGTTGAGTAGAACCCATTTTTTTCTTCAAGGTGAGACAGTAATGGCAAATGTTACAATCTCGGCTTGGTTTCCCCCAAATGTATCTTCCACCATTTGTGATCTTGACATGTCTTCTACAGATATTTGAGAAGATGTAGAAGAAAGGATAGGGTAGCTGATTAGGTCTATATTGGGATTTGCCACAGATCTCATTCCTTCTTCTCAGTCTATCAATTAGTGTCTCTGATATTAAATAAGGCAAGGTCTGTCCAAAAGGCAGACCTCTTTGCCTCCAGGGGTCAGTGTCTCCTTGAGAATCATTCCTCAACTTGCCTAGAGGGGCTTGGAAGGATTTCTCATGTACTGAGGTGAGAAGAAGGCTTCAAGCATTTTATTTGCCTACAGAAACCACTTCTAAGTTTTTTTTTTTTTTAAATGTGGACTGAATCTCAAGCAAGTTTCTTCCTTTGATTGAGGTAGAGGGCTTGGGAGGGCGCATGCAATTTCCACATTTCCACGCACTTTTATATGTCTTTGAAACCTAGACAAAGACTTTTGCCTTAGGCCACTAAGGGAGTGAATATCACAAAAGGGATTAACACGCTGTACTTGGTAGCATCAGATCTTGTATTCAGGTATTAGGTCATACTTTTAATTCAAATAACTTCACATATGTTCAAGTCAGAATCATGAAGGCATATAACAGGGGAGAAAAAAAAAGCTTTAATTTAAGGTGACAGTACTGTTGCAGTTTATTTGAAAGACCATTTCCAAGTAGTACATCCTCCATGATAGTATTGAACCATTCTATGAGGCTGTCCCCTGAGTAACTGTGTGGTAAGGAAAATGTGCCCTCTATTTAGGAACCCCTCCTGCCTTCTACCTGGCCTTTCAAACTCACAGTAATTAATACAATGAAAGCTTCCCTTTTCTGAAATTGTGACTTCAGAAGTAAGAATTTAATTTGCAAACCTTTCTGCAGCTCATTGAAATGAATAGCTACTGTTGGTTTGAAGTGGCTTATTTTGGAGAATATCACAATGCAGATTGACTAAAGATGACTTATACGTCTTTTATAGTTAGAAAAAAAAAACTGTTTGCAAAACCCCTTCCAAAGTTGCAGATGCTTCCTCTGTTTAATGAACCGATGCTCATTCACACCAATGGGTATGAAATTGAATGCCACATGAGCGTGATTGGCACTGAAGGACGGGTTTTAATGCATAGATGCATTATCTCAGAAGGTTGTTTTTTCACGTGATCCTAATCCTATTACACCTCAGTTTAGTTTTTCTTAACCATAATTTCTGTTGTGAGATAAATAACCAAAGGATTGACATTTATATCATTAAATTAGTTAATACATTTTAAAATGTTTAAGTTAAATGAACATTTTCTTTCATATTTAATTTTAATTTTTTAAATAAAAAATATTTGGATCATACTTTTGTCCCATCTTCAACGTCTTTCCAGACCCTCCTGCCTCTACTCACCCAACTTTATCTTCTTTCTCTTTCCATCCCTAAACTATCAAAACAAAAAGCTCAAACAAAAATGAAAACAAACAACAACAAAGTAGCCCAATATGGCAAAAAAAAATGCTGAAAAAATAAGCACACAAAAATCCCTGCAGTCGGTTTTATGCTCTGCAGCTACCCCTGAGCATGGGCGGGGCCTGGCATGGAGTGCGGTTGATTGAGTGACAGTCCTTTGGAGAAAGCTTGTTTTCCCTTTTCCAGCAGGAATCAATTGTAAGTAGCTGCTTGGTAAGGGGTGAGCTTTGTGTCTACTTCCTCTTCACTGTGTTGTGTGATTTGAACCTGCGAAGGTCCTGTATGTGCTCTAACGATCTCTGTCACTTCACACGTGCATCACGTGTCGAGAAGGTGGTGATGCCTTGGACTCATCTACCAAGTCTCGGCCTTTCAATACCACAGTTTTCTCCAGGGGTTTCCACTCGTAATCAGGTTAAGCAATTGTCCGTGTTCATCCCAATAACCAGTGTGTGCTAATAAGGAAATGCGCAGCAGGCACATTGCCACCTGTCAAGCAGAAGTCTACATGACTCCTGCAGAACTCTCAGGCAGTCACAATTTATGAAATTTAATTTAGAAATTCAACTTTATCACATAGAAGGACTCTGTGGACTTTCTTGACTACATTGATCAATTTGAATAAATTAAGTGGCTCTTACTATAATTAAGTATGCCTGTGAATGTTTGGCTTCCTTAAGAGTAGGAGAGAATTAATACCAGGATGTATTTGCAATGTATCTGCTTCTATACTCAGTACTCAGCTTTCTTTCTTTTTAAGTAACCTAACTAACTACCAAATGAATTACAGAATCAAGAAATCATAACCATAAAATTTATATGAGTTTGATATTCCAATGTAAGTATTACAACCTACTGACCATAAATATGATAACTTAAATAGAACAATCATTGACATGAATTGAGATGAAGAAAAATGCAAATTGAATGAATTATGTTACAAAAGAAAATGAAGAGGCAGTGCACTGTAATTTTTGGAGCCTTTACCTGTCTAAAAAAGTCATTAATTTAACTTTTCTTTAAAAATTAACTTACTCCATAGGAAAAAATATGTCTTCAACAAACATTTTAATTTTTGAAAAGAGAAAAAAAGCCTGGAATCATAGGCAAGAAATTACTAATCTTAATTTATTTAATTAGATTAAATTCTGGTAGAAAAGTCCAATGTGTTCCCACAAGATTGAATAACGTGGTGATGACGTTCATGCTGGAGAGTTGGCCCAGTGGTTAAGAGCCTTTATTTCTTTCCCAAAGGACCTGAGTTTGACTCCCAGCACCCACATAGCAGCTGACAGCTCTAATTCTTGTCTCAGGAGATCTGAAACCCTTTTCTGATCTTCACAGGCACCAGGCATGCATGTGATATACTCCCCCCCCACCACCACATATAAGCAGGCAAAACACTAATTAAAGTAAAATAATAAAATAATAATAATATCTAAAGTGTAAATTAAACAGGAATTCAGAGATTAGTATCATTTTTCATAGATATTTTTGTTCATCATTGTTCTCTAATGGATTAATACTTCTAAAATTTTATGCTATTAGAAAAGTATCCCAAATAAGAGAGGTAGAACCAGAACTTTGGAGGCATTGACAATGATTCCTCTCTTTAGAACACAGCATAGCTTGTATACATATTAAAAGAAAAGTCAGTGTGCACTATTCAGGACTCCACATGAAGCTGAATAGTATGTGACGAAATAAAGAATACCGAAAGAATAGATACAGCAAAATGCATAGCATTGTATGTTGTAGAGAAGAAAAATAAACACACTAAGAAGACAGGTACATTGTAAATCCACTTTGAACACTTAGAATTGCGTTTATTTGCATCGAAGCTTGAACATTGTTTTCTGCCTGTGTGGGGAACCCAGTACAAGTCCCAGTAGTTGACTTAGCTATTTATGAGGGAAGCTAGACTACCATTCTCATTAATTTACCAGGAGCTTTAAAGCCATTAGCCATGCTTCCCTTTGATCATTTCGTACTGTTGCCCCAGGACTCCTTTCTGAAAACTGCCCATTTACCTTCCCCATATTTTAGGATGTCATCCTCGATCTTGCAGTCATGTGGTGTGTTTCTTAGGTGTTGATCTGTGGCCCACTAAATCATTTCCATTTTTCTTTAGTGGATCAGGATTAAGGGTTTCCAGCTTGTGCACACACTTAGATGTTTTGGAAAGTGTGTTTCGCATTGCTTTCTGTGCCGAGGGCAATGTGGAACAAAAGAAAGCTTAAAAATTAATATTTTCTGTGTCTTTAGAAATAACTATTAGGAAACTTGTTGAAAGAATGGCAATTGCTTGGGATACAGCCCACAATAAGAAGAAAAATAACCACAGCTGCCCCATAAAAAAAAATCCAGATTATGTATGCTATCAACTGTCGCCCTGAGAAAGCACATCAGACTCTTCTTGCCAGAAGTTAAACATCATGTACACACACACACACACACACACACACACACAAACACACACACACACACACAAACACACACACACACACACACACACAGAGAGAGAGAGAGAGAGAGAGAGAGAGAGAGAGAGAGAGAGAGAGAGATTATATGAATATATTCTGGACACAGAAGAGATAGGTTTTGTGGTTTCTGTAGACAGCAAAACACGACCCTATTCTTGTGGGAAACTCTTCTCCTCCTACATTAGGTCTAATTTTATTTTCATTGTTGGCTGTTTCTCCACAATAATTTTTTATTGATTTTTATTGAGCTCTACATTTTTCTCTGCTCTCCTCCCTGCCTGCCTCTCTTCTCCCCTCTTTCCCTGTCCCCCAAGGTTCCCAAGCTCCCAATTTACTCAGGAGGTTTTGTAATTTTTAATGGAAATTAAAATATAAAGACCAGAAATCAGGAGTCTTTTAAAAATTATGGGTATGGTTGCTTTTCTGCATGTATGTATTTCCAACACATGTATGCCTGGTACCAGCAGAATCCAGAGGACACTGGTTCCCCAAGAACAGATGGTTATGTCACCATGAGTGTGCTGGAAATTGAACTCGGGTCCTGTGAGCACAGAGTTCAACTGCTAATCCAGAAGCCATTTGCAAATGGTTGCTTCTGGGAGAGAGAAAATCAGTTGTCTTCAATGGAATGCCACTGGGTACATGAACCACCTCCAGGCAAGTCCTAAGCTCAGAAGCAGCTGGCCAACACAAAATAGTCTCCAAATTATTGTTAGATTATTCTTTTTTTTTGGTTTTTGTTTTGTTTTGTTTTCAAGACAGGGTTTCTCTGTAGCTAGCCTTTCCTGGGACTAGCTCTTGTAGACCAGGTTGGCCTTGAACTCGCAGAGATTCGCCCACCTCTGCCTCCTGAGTGCTGGGATTAAAGGCGTGTGCCACCACTGCTCAGCTAGCTTATTCTTTTTTTTTAGTATTTTATTTATTTATTTATTTATTTGAGATTTCTGCCTCCTCCCCGCCACCGCCTCCCATTTCCCTCCCCCTCCCCCAGTCAAGTTCCCCTCCCTTGTCAGCCCGAAGAGCAATCAGAGTTCCCTGACCTGTGGGAAATCCAAGGACCACCCACCTCCATCCAGGTCTAGTAAGGTGAGCATCCAAACTGCCTAGGCTCCCCCAAAGCCAGTACGTGCAGTAGGATCAAAAACCCATTGCCATTGTTCTTGAGTTCTCAGTAGTCCTCATTGTCCGCTATGTTCAGCGAGTCCGGTTTTATCCCATGCTTTTTCAGACCCTGGCCAGCTGGCCTTGGTGAGTTCCCGATAGAACATCCCCATTGTCTCAGTGTGTGGGTGCACCCCTCGCGGTCCTAAATTCCTTGCTCATGTTCTCTCTCTTTCTGCTCCTGGTTTGGACCTTGAGATTTCAGTCCAGTGCTCCAATGTGTGTCTCTGTCTCTGTCTCCTTTCATTGCCTGATGAAGGTTAATATTCAGGAGGATGCCTATATGTCTTTCTTTGGGTTCACCTTCTTATTTAGCTTCTCTAGGATCACGAATTATAGGCTCAATGTCCTTTATTTATGGCTAGAAACCAAATATGAGTGAGTACATCCCATGTTCCTCTTTTTGGGTCTGGCTTACCTCACTCAGGATAGTGTTTTCTATTTCCGTCCATTTGCATGCAAAATTCAAGAAGTCATTGTTTTTTAATGCTGAGTAGTACTCTAATATGTATATATTCCATACTTTCTTCATCCATTTTTTTCCATTGAAGGTCATATAGGTTGTTTCCAGGTTCTGACTATTACAAATAATGCTGCTATGAACATAGTTGAGCATATACTTTTGTTGTATGATAAGGCCTATCTTGGGTATATTCCCAAGAGTGGTATTGCTGGGTCCAGGGGTAGGTTGATCCCAAATTTCCTGAGAAACCGCCACACTGATTTCCAAAGTGGTTGCACAAGTTTGCATTCCCACCAGCAATGGATGAGTGTACCCCTTTCTCCACAACCTCTCCAGCAAAGGCTATCATTGGTGTTTTTTATTTTAGCCATTCTGACAGGTGTAAGATGGTATCTTAAAGTTGTCTTGATTTGCATTTCCCTGATCGCTTAGGAAGTTGAGCATGATCTTAAGTGTCTTTTGGCCATTTGAACTTCTGTTGAGAATTCTCTGTTTAGCTAGTGTCCGGTTTTATAATTGGGTTGATTAGCCTTTTATGGTCTAGTTTCTTGAGTTCTTTATATATTTTGGAGATCAGACCTTTGTCAGTTGCGGGGTTGGTGAAGATCTTATCCCAGTCAGTGGGTTGCCTTTTCGTCTTAGTGACAGTGTCCTTTGCTTTACAGAATCTTCTCAGTCTCAGGATGTCCCATTCATTCAGTGATGCCCTTAGCTAGTTTATTCTTAAAGAGAGAAAGAACATACTGATGCGAGGGTAGGAAATGGGAAAGATCTGCAAAGGGTTGGAAGATAGAAAAGAATATGATCACTTTAAACTTTATGAAAATTAAAAAAGATATTTCTGTTGAGATTCCAGTTTTTACAATGTCTTCATTTTATATCCGCCAGTCTATATGATAGGGCTATGAATACCTATTTTGTATGTGAACTTAAGTTTATCTGAAACAAACTATTGTAGATACCACAATATTTACTACTCAAGATAAATTCATTCATATTTATAATCTCTTATATCGTATTACAAATGACAGCTCAAACTTCAGATCTGAGAGAACTGTTAGGTCAATATAAAAGGCATTTATAGACATGTCTATTATTTATAATTATATCTGACCAAATTGGTTACCTAGACACAAATAGCAAGAGATCATTTTTATCTGATTATTCTTGCAGTGATCTTTGCTATGGTTGGGTAAGAATTGTGAACTCACTAAGGTGACCTGAAATGAAGTATGACAGAGAGTTCCACCAGAGATATCTATAATAAAAACAATTGTGAAATAGGTCATTGCTGATTAAAATTTTGTGGATTAAAATAGATGAAGCAAAAACAGACAGTTATTGATTGATATATACATGAAAGCATGAGTCTTTGACATCCAAGGACTCAAATAAATTAGAGGATTAGTTTGATGCCATCTCCCCAAATTGTACCTAATTCTCTGTGTGGAATAAAGTTTTATAAAGAAACCTAGAGCAAACCCTTCCTTCTAAAGTTATTCTAGGCAGGGCATTCCTTTACGGAAGTAGCAGGGCACAAAGAGGAGAAGCACAGATAACTTAATTAAAGAGTTTAATTCTGTTGTATAGTCATAGGAGAAAATGTGAGAGGAAACACTGAAAACTGTTCAAGTTCTCAGAATGCTTGTAAGATTGCAGCTAACGTAACTTCGGTTCAGGAAGCTTACCATGTCTGAAAAAAGCTCAGAACATCTTTCTATGATAAGCTTTCTTCCGCTCTTTGAAACTTCCTTCATTGCTTTTACTTTCAGTGTACATGCCTATTTCTGCAGGAGTAGGATGCCTACCTGCCTACCTCATAATAAACTTCCTAGCATCCTACCCTCTCTCCTGATTTGGTATGTGCTACTCCTCTGCCAGAACTAAGCCCATTCAGTTTTATGTTTCATTTGTCTACCGTCAGTTTACATGGAATTTGGTATGGTTAAAGATAAGGACGGAGCTTGTTTGTAAGCTGTTTGCTATATCCTCAGTAGTTGAAATAAATACAGCACCTACTAGATGTCCAGTGAAAAGCTGAGTCAGTATAGGAAATGGAAGATCAATTTGAATCTTCTTAGGTAGTAGAAAATTGCAAAGTGCATCCTATTGCTGCCAACAGAGACAATTCATAGTAATTAGAATGGGAAAGTTTATTATAAGGAATCATTAGCTGTAATAGGAAGTTAGAACAATGACCATTTGGTTTATAATGATAAATGGAAGAACAAATGGCTATTGATGGAATAAATACCACCACCAGTGCTATAATAGGATTCCCAAGGGAGAGACACAGACTCTTCGCTAAGGGTCTTAGCACTCAGACCCTGTTGAAGAAAACATAGCCCAGTTCCCAAACAGCACCGTGGTGCCCAGGTGGATGCACTTGTAGAAGAACAGCTACCATCTGGAGCAGCAAGTAAAGCTATCCACAAGGAGCCCAAGGCAAAGGAGTGAGTGCCTTCTGGATTCTGTTGGCTTTCTTGTTCTGCAGGAGATGGACAATGGAGAAGTTTCAAGGATCCTGGTGCCAAAGAATCCATCTGTGTTGTAGTCATAAAGAGGGAGGCAAGGAGACAGGGAGGAAAAAAGGGAGGAAGGAGACTTAAGTCAGAACTAGAAGGCAGTATCTCAGCCTATAGTAATGATTCCCCAGAAGACTGTATCAATATAACCTCAGCACAGGAAGTCAAAAAAAAAAAATAAAGGGCTCAGTCAAGGGGCTCAGCTTCTTTTTCACAGTGCAGTCATAAAGGGTGAACCTGATACTGCAAAGCAATAGACTGATAGATGACACAGTAGAAATATGTTCTATTGTTGCAGGTGCTCTGCACCTATGAATAAAAGGTAGTTATTCTGGTATCACGAATCACATAACCAGATGTTGATTGATCCTTCACGGAATTAAATAACTAGACATTTAAAACGTCTAATTCTGATTATTTTAACAAAGCAATGGCATTTAACTGGGAAAACACTTCATTTATTGAACTATTCATAACTCCCAAGTTCCTACACGTTTCTTCACTTCTTGATAGTCTTTAATGACCATTTCCCGATCCTTCTGACAGAGAATCCAAGCAATTTATGCCACTGACTTAATAGTACATTTGTTTGGTATAACTTGTATCTTTATGAACTCACCATGAAAATGGCTTTCTGCATGTGGGCAATGATTGTGTAGGTTGGTTTGTGTGTAGGGCATTGGCAGCGTGACCAGAATCTGACCCTCGCATGAGCTGACTTTTTGGAACCTATTCTATATGGTAGGTTGCCTTGCTCATCCTTGATGCAGAGGAGAGGAAACTTGGGTCCTCCGTAAGAATAATACATGCCCTTAACTGCTGAGCTATCCTTTCAGCCTTTATTAATTATTTTCTAATTTGTACATTCTATTAATTGCATAGCTTTATTTCCTCAATGGAAAAAAAATAGCTTCAAAATTATCCTGATGCTTTTTAAGTAATCTTGTTTTGATTTCTAAATGTTCAAATTGATATAATAAAGGTTTTAGATTAGCTAAAAATATATCTGGGATTTTAGTGAGAATTATTTTGACAGAAACAGAATTCATGTTTATTGAATGCTTGAGGTAGTCAATGATAATGTTCTTGTAAACTGATTCCCCTCACCAATAATATTTAGTGCAGTTAAATGTTTAGAGAATTAAGGACCAAAAAGTAAGTAAGTAATAAATGATTTTCCACGCAGATTTACTTATTCAATGTCTTTTAAAAATACCTATAGTTTAGCACCTATGAGTGCAAATGAATTTATAATTAAAAATTATGGTTACTATTTTAATTATTTTAGTAGTATGTAGTTTATTTTATTTACTTTTGCCTTCATCACTATGCTTTTCCTTTGTTCTTAATGTATTCCACCATTTATTTATCACTAATATAAAAATGTAGAACATTTTCCATTCTTTCATTTTTTTTCAGCTAGTTTATAAAACTTATAAAACATCTTGCCTTCCTGTGGCCATGGGCAGTTTTCAATAGTGATACTTATATCTACATGGTTTTGTTTGGCAGCTACATTGTATTATGTTGCCTCTAGACAGACAATTTTTCTTTGATGACACTAATATTCATCCAGACATCTTTGTTTATTTTTTCAGCTGTTCTTTCACAATAATTTTAATAAAAATAGTGAAACATTTCCAAGTGACAAAGACTGCTGACCTGGAAAGGCAACACAGTGTGCCCAAAATTCACTGGAATGATCTTCCTTATAGGCTCTATAATTGGGGAGAGCTTCTGCACCAGCAAAGATTACTAACAGGGCTGCTGCAAATGACTGTGAGCTCCTCTTGATGATGCTTACCGACACATGAAAAATGTTTTCTGACTTATTCAACTAATGTCAGAACACACTTTGCTAAAAGTCTTGGGTTACTGAGACAAAACATTAACCTTTGCTATGGGTCATGAACATCCCACTTAAGAGAGATACATAATTTCTTTCCCCTGTTTAAGTTCAACTACCTAGAGGGAATATCGTGAGATACTTTTTGCATGAAAAGTTTTATTTTCCAATCAAGTAAGCATACGAACTTAAAATGGTGATAAATGTAATATTTTACATTCATATTTTGGGGTTTGTACAGTAAGTGATAAAAATTATTAATTTGTTTTTCTTGCCAGGTAAATTTATATGTGATTCAAAAATGCTAAAATTTAGTGTTTATTTAAGTTGGTAAGTGTAAGAATTAGTCTCATATACAAGATATTAGACAGCAAATAGCTAAAGGTCTAGGAACTGTATATCAAAATTCAAGGTAGCTGTCATTAGATATTAGTGGTATTTATTAACCCACAGAGCCAGTAATTGGTTGGGTAAATGGACTTCTCTAGTCATGACATGTTGAAAAACAAAGGTAAATTCAGGAAGATATTCAAAGTTTGCCTATAAAACTCTGTGCGTTTTTGTTATTAGATTTTGTGTTTTGAAGCATGGTCTCAACACAGCCCAGGTTGGTCTGAAACTGCTAAGTCACCTCCAGTCTCTCAAGTGCTAGAATTAGAGGTACAAACAATCACTCAGGCTACATAAGCATATTTTATGATTAATTTAATTAACCATCAACACTCCTTACATTTTGTGTAGACATTGAAATTTTAATCTACAGTCCAGTCACAGTAGCAACCTCAAATACCGGATTCTCTACCAAATTGTGCACTGAAGAGATTCAAAGAAGTTCCAATATGGCTATAGCAATCTAAATATTTCTTTTTTAATGGTTTATTTATCTTTAGTTTATGTTTATGTGAAGGAGTGTTTTGCTTGCAGGTGTGCATATGTACCAAATGCACAGATTGCCTGCACATGATAAATGAGGCCATTAGATCTTGGACATGGAGTTACAGATGGTTGTGAACCACCCTGTATGTGCTGGGAACTGAAGCCTGGTCCTCTTCAAGAGTTCTGAGTGTCCTTAACCACTGTACCATCTCTACAGCCCTTCTAAGCCTTCCCTTAATTATTGAATCTTTGCAGGGAAGCTTACTTGCTCTTAAAGTTATTGCTAGTTAATTTTATTTATTATCTTAGATAAGAATAGTAACACCGTGCTAAACACAATCTTTAATAACAATTTCTGAGTTGCCTTCTGCTCTTAATTTTTTTAGCATAGTGAAAATATCCTGAATTTTATTTCAAAATTAGTTCTCTAGGTTGTATGAATATCAATAATGTCTTCAATGGATGGTCATCAAATGTTTTGAGATGTTTTGAGAGCCTCAGATGTCTTTGAATGTCTATCAGGCTGTTGTACAGGACAGATGACACCAGTACTTCTCATAGAAAGAAGAATAACCTGGTATCACTTCCATAGTTATGTATATTTTATATCAATTCATTATAGACCATACATTTAAAAAAAATAAAATTGGGTTAATTACTAAAAGTACAGAAAAACAAAGGAAATAGAATATATGTAATATATATATATGTATGTATGTATGTATACACACACACACACACACACACATATATATATATATAATACATAGATATTAGGTTTAATTGGCTTAAAATCATACTCTCTAGTTTCCTTAAACATTTGTAAGAATTGATTCCCATTTTTGTCTTTGGGAATTAAAAGTAAACGATATGACTTGGACTGTTTTGGTGTGTGTGTACTTATTATGCCAGCTCATGTGTGTGTTTATATGTGAACTTGTGGAGACTTTTTCAAACATTGTGCTGTGTTCTGTGTAATTAAAATGCTTCCATAAATTTATACAGCTCACTTTTCTACAATGAGTTGACTCAATTTTTTATATCTATTTATTCTGCTTATTTTTTTTTGTTAAGATTTCAAGGCAGTTCGAGTTTTCTAATAGGTTATGAATTTAAACTTAAATTAGGTTTATTGCAAAAATGGAGAAGTAAGGGTAAAGGTGTATAACATTGATATTTCAAGGTAAGAGAGCAAATCATCAAAAGAGCTTCTAATAAAACACATTTATACTTAGGCCATTTGGCATCTTTTTACTAAAAATGCCTCTTTATTTAACCAAGTCTGAAATACTATAAAAGTGAACAGCCATTTTTAAACAGAATCATCACATATCATCCCTAGAAAGCTAAAATACATAACAAAAAGCTCAAGGAAATAAAAACTCTCTTACTTCATTTAAAAATGAGGGCTAGAGTGCAGGAAGTTTCACCGTATAGTTAGAGACCACACACAATCTGCCAGGCGTCACACATCACAGATAGTTAATCAATGCATGTTTAATAAATATATACATGAATGAGTAGTAATAACAATAATTCTATTTACATAAGGTAAAATGAATTGTCATGTGTAGAACTCTCTCATTCATTCATTTGTACACCATATGTAACAGCCAATAAATTAGTTACACTAAATAGAAGGCTCATTCCAGTCTCTCAGTAACCTTGTAATGATGCTTTAGATGCACACAAATTCAAAGTAAACGTATTCAGGATATAAAATACTATGCCTTCTGTGAGTTGAGTTGCCCTAGTAAGGTCTCCATAGGGTCCTGGGGAAAGCTGAACTTGATGACTGGTAGACAGTACTGGGAGAGCAAAAACCAAGCAGAACCCATAACTTTATAGAGATGTAGGGTTCAAGGTGTACAAGTAAATATAAAACCTCTAAGGTTGAGCTCTTTCTTGGAAACTGTTTGCTAAACTGCTCAACCTAAGAGATTTTACATTTTAATGCTTCCCACTCATAGAGATGGTGACTGCTGAACATCAGTATGCTGCATTTGGTACAAATTGTGCCTTCACTTCAGTTTTCAAAATTTCTCTCAGCATATGTTATTCAGCTAAGGTGGAGAACTACCAAGTTTACTTGGTCTGCAGGATGTACAATCTACTCAAGGCAGTGTCCAGGGACTGCTTCGGTTCCTTCTGGATTATGTTGACAGTATAAAAAAATAAAGACAATTAGACACATACAAAATTAGCAGGAATCACACCATAAATGGATGCTTTGTGAATAATGGAGGGCAAAAATGCAATTTTGTGCATCAACCACAGTTCTGTACATGACAGAATAAAGAAAAATCAATTAAAACCTAGGTAGCATCTACTCTTTCTTTCTTTAAGCCTTGTAATTTTATTAACATATCATAAGCTAGCTAATAGAAATTGAATTAATGCATAGGAAGAAATTGGCCTAAAAAAGAAGAGATTCAATTTTTGTCTTCACAGTTGTCATTTTTGTTGTTGAGTGTCTAACCTTTTGTCATTTCAATAAAATAGTGTGCTCTACATAGTTCATGCTCAAAAACATTTAAAAAATTAAAAAATCCCAATATTCATAATTTAAAAATTCTCCAACTTAGCCTTTCAACATCTCCATCCCACATGGGTGGTTAAGATGTTTACATTATAGAATGACTCATATTTCCAAAAGGAATTCAATACCATAGCAGTTCTCAGAGGGTAAATTGAGGCAAGCTGAGTGAATTGACCCAGATGGGGGACATTTACAGAAACAGGTCTGAACTGACAATCTAGGCTAGAGCAGGCCTGAGACAGCAAACTCCAAAGGAGCTGAACAAAGCCCATGAGCGCTGAGCAACCTCCTGAAACATGGAGTGACCAATGGGGTAACTAGAACCATGGCACTGACTGTACCACGGGGAACAACCATCTGAGCCTAGGATTCACTGGCATCGAGAAGGTTAATCAACAGAATCACAGACAGCCCCAACCACACCTTTTAGAGTAAAAGATGAGTAGGAACACATAGAACACCACAAAGAGCAACACGACACCAGTAAAACCTAAAGACCCTACAGCAGCAACACTTGAACAACCAAATATAGATGAAGGAGAAGAAAATGTCCTAAAAATAACATCAGGAAAATGTTTGAAATTCTTAAAGAGGAAATGAGAAAATCTCTCAAAGAAATGGAGGAAAATACACAAAAAAATGGAAGACATCACAAATCTCTTAAAGAAAACCAAGAAAAGCAATCAAACATATGAAAGAAACTATTCAAGACTTGAAAACTGAAATAGAGACAATAAAGGAAACACAAGATGAAAGAATTATAGAAACAGAAATCATGCGAAAACAATCAGGAACCACAAACGCAAGTGTGAACATCAGAATACAAGAGATGGAAGAGAGAATCTGAAGCACTGAATTGACTACTTTGCGAAGAAAGGAGCTGTCTTGACAGCCTAAAATATTTTCCTAACTAGAAAGATATATTACAACCAAACAGTAAGTGTGCCTGGATGTTGTAATAAGAGCGGCGACGGGGCTGCGTCCCCAACACCCCAGCTGCCTGCTCGGCTAGCTTATGCCCCGAAATAATTACACAGACACTGTATTCTTTTAATCACTGCTTGGCCCTTTAGCTCTAGCCGTTACTGGCTAATTCTGATATCCCGATCAACCCATCTCTAATAATCTGTGAGCACCGGTCTTACTGGGAAGATTCTAGCCTAAGTCCATCCTGGGTCGGAGCTGGGGCATGGCGTCTCTCTGAGGTGTCTGCTCTGGAGAGGAGCGCTGTGGAGTCTGAGCTCACTTCCTCTTCCTCTCAGCGTTTTGTTCTGTTTACTCCTCCCACCTATCTTCTAACCAATGAAATAGGCCAAGGCAGTTCCTTTATTAGCCAATGACCTTCCTCCATCACCTGGAGGATAACATAGAAGGGTAATAACAATGTTTTGTTAACATAGACCAGAGCTAGGGTGTTAGGTTATCCTAGTGAAGATAATTCAGTCCTAACTAAATTGAAATAAGGAAGTCCTCTTCAGTCAAATAGAACAGGGAGAGAAAATGGAATAAACAGGTAAGGAGATAGATCCCAAAGCGACAATAGACCCAACCAAGTATCTACAATTTCATATCAAATGACACTGCTGATTATTCATGCATGAGTCTAACTTTAATCCAACAAGCTAAAAGGTAAACATGACACTTGATTTGTCCACACAACAGAAAATTGTCTCTCTGTAAGCTTCCCATGAATTCTAGAAAAATCTCTGTAGAGAGGGTGCCTGAACTGGCCTTTCCTTTTAATCGGATTGGTGATTATCCCAGCTGTCACCATAGAGCCTTCATCCAGTAACGGATGGAACCAGATGCAGAGATCTACAATCAAACACCAGGCCGAGTTCTGGGAATCCAGTCAAAGAGAGGGAGGAGGGAATATATGAGCAAGAGAGGTCAAGATCATGAAGGAGAAATCTAGAGACAGCTGAACCAAGCTCGCAGGAACCATGAATTCTTGGCCTACAGTTGTGAACCTTTATGATACCAAACTAGGCCCTCTGCATGTGGGAGGCAGTTATGTGGCTTGGTCGGTCTGACATAAATCTAGAATCAATGCTTGGTGCATGAGCTGGCATTTTGTAGCCCATTCCCTATGGTGGGATGCCATGCTCAGACTTCATGCAGAGGGTGAGAGGCTTGGTCTTGCCTCAGTTTAATGGGCCAGGCTTTGCTGACTCCCCATGGGAACAATTACCCTTTGGGAGGAGTAGATAGCGGGAGAGGAGGTGAGGGAGGAGGAGAGGTGGGAGGGAAATTTGTGGTTGAAATATAAAATTAAATAAAAAATAAATTAAAAATCATAAAAAAGAAAATCTAGTTTAAATTATGTCTAGCCATAAAATTTCATGCAGATAAAAATTTTAGAATACAATATTCTTGTCCCTATACCAACATCCTGAAGTATCCTAGAGCATCGTTAGGCTCATACTTATTTATAGGACCATAATTATTAGGTTTGTGACCTATTCTTTGATACTTGACATAAGATTAAATTGTATCTGAGTAAACCCAATATATATATATATATATATATATATATAATGATACTTGCTGTGTGCATAAATCCACTTTAAAATAATATTTTTTTTCATTATAAGTTGTCTGGATCTTGTAGCAGAGACACCTATCCACCAGGCACTATCGTTTTATTTCCCTGATTCCAATGGAATGTTATGTCCAAGATTTAATTTCTAAAAGAGTTTTTGAAAAAAGGTTGGTTATATCCTCGTATCTTATTTTATGTCAATTGTAAAATGTGTTGCTATACATAGAATTTACCATTTATATGTGCATCTATCTATTTGGTAGAATTAAAAAAAGAATTAAAAATGAGAAGGTTTTTGATGGATGATTTTCAAAACCAGAGTTTTCTCAGAAAGCAATATGAGGAAGCAGAGCAGGCTCTTCATGAGATTGCATTATGATCTAGTGACCCTGAAAATAGGGTCAGGAGGAGGTCTCTCTGCTAACTGGAAAACTAATCAATATAATTCAATATAAGGATTGGCACCCCTAAGTCACACAAAGTCTCTCCTTTTCTGGTCCTTTCTTGGATCAGCCTTGTTCTGTCCTGCCTCATTCCCTCACAACTCACTCCTTGTCCACACACATATTATCCTGAATTAAACAGAGTACCAAAAACAAAGTCAAATATTTACTGTGATGTATGAAAGAATGAAGAAATTCTAGTTGCTTGCCGTTTTCCTATCTGAGATACTGGAAGTGAGATTTAGTCTTAAAATGAGCTGCACTTTATTTGACTTAACCCAACAGTTAGTAGAAATAACTTTTGTATCTGGTAAAACAAACATAAAGAAGCATGTGCTTTTCTAAGAAATAGTAGGTAAATGTATAGAAATATGTATTTTCCTGGTACTTGAGCTGTTGAGAGTTAAAGCTAGGTTAGAAAAGAAAAGTATTTATTTGACTGTGAACTGGTCTGCATTTGAGTGAGATCAGGTACAGTTACCAAGAAGGAGAGAGCATGACAAAGGGAAAAGGTCATTGGTGACTAATTTTCCGAAAGCTATCAGCTTGTGTAAGTAATAGGCCATTTATTGCCTTTCGATGTTGTCCTGACAGTGAGTTAGAAAATCCATAAGAATTCCCAGCCCTAGCCTTTATTAAGGCATAGCCCTGGATTAGTTTAATGTGCAATTTAAAGTCACCACCTGCCAATACATTGCTTACTTTTCTTAAATAGGACCATTTTCCACTCCCCCTCTGTCCCTGATCAAGCTGCCGAAAAGAACAACAGAAAAGAAGTTTGCTTTATTTGACTATGAAAGTCATATCCCAATTTCAATTTCACATTTAGTTCTTCTATTGTTCATATTCCACTAAGATTTTCAGCCCCCAGAATAGATGCCGTTTTCATGCAAACTCATCAAACGTTAAAGGCAAGTTTCCTTCACCAGGCCCAGCCACGTTCTGCCCAGGTGGACCTGCCTGTAAAGTCAGCGATGTTTAATGAGCCATGGACCATTTCATTGAATTGCAGGACCAATGTAGTTTTGAAAACTCAAAGTGTGTTTTAACTGAAAACATTTTTTCAAGTCCCTAGGAAAGAAGGAGTCAGCATGGCAACCTTACCCAGGATCAGACTGATAGCTGATAAGGCAGATAACGCTCCTTTAGGGCTCAGCAACACGTGTGCATTATCTCTGATCTTTTAAACAACACCATAAAACAGGCTCCAGGACTGTCTGAAGAATGAAGACTATAACTCATGAGTTTAGTAAGGTAGCCAATGGTCTCAGAGCTACAAGAAGCAGGCCAGTTTTATTATCACTAATGCAGTCCTGTTGCTTTCTGTGTGATGCTTGTTGCCTCCCAGAAACATAAGTGAGAGAAAGAAAACCTTTTGAGTATTTGGTAATGCTTTTTACCTTTTATAAATGGTGTATTTGCAATTATCTAAGACATTAAAAAAAATCTTCAGTGTTTCCTACAATTGAGTCAGTGCTGTTTTTGCCAAGTATTTTGTTTGGCAAACAGCTTTAAAGCATGCTTTAGTCTAGGCTGACAGGAAAAGGAATGTTTTTTAGGCAGAGAAATGAGAGATGCAGTTTAACCCTTAAAAACTGAGAATCAGAACACGGAGAAAGGTGCTAAAAGAAGCAGACAAACACAACGTTGCTGGTGCTTCTTTGCCAATTCTATTCCCGACCACCATTTATTATTATTAAATAATTTAAGGCAACTTTTCTGGGTCAGATTATTATGGTGGTGCTTGCTTTGCTCTAACTGTGAAGACGACGATGGTGTGTGAATCTGGTTTTGGTCATGCTGGCATACTAATCACATCTAAAGTATCTACAGAGCACCTCCTAAGGGTCTGTGTCTTTGTAGTGACTCATGGGATATACAGCCTTCCCCCAAATCCTCATGAATGTGGAAACTGTAAAACAGGTGTTAAGATGAATGGAACTCTCATCCCTATGATTCGCAATAAGGTGGTGCTAAACTTGACACCAGAGACCCAAAGACTAATTTCCAGTCTAGATTCCCAAAGAAAGAACTTCAGTAGCAGATGTTACAGGGAAAGTTCTACCTCTACACATTGGTCCTGAAAATGGATCTTGCTTTTTGAAGAACCTCACAAGGTTAGAAATTGATCTCTACTACTGGGAGACACTGACATTCAGAGTCAGGGTTATTCCAGAGAAACTAAAGTAGGTGGTTGTATATATAATAGTGAGGAAACAAAATTGTTGGCTTCCTCTACTGACACTCAGACACACACACACACACACACACACACACACACTACACACTCTTAAATGTGTGACCTTTCTTATGAAGTTTTTTGAGCCCCAGGACCAACCATGAAGTAAAACGAGGGGTCTAAAATCCACTCATCAAAACTACAGAAAGACTCACAGGTGACCACTAAGAATAAAAACATGGAACTCAGTAGCTAGATTAGACAGTTAAGTGTTTGCTTTGCAAATGGGAGGTTCTCGGTTTGATCCCCAAGGCCCACATAAAAAGTCAGCAATGGCATGCAATTCTAATCCTAGGAACGTCAAAATGGGAGGCAGAGACAGGTGGCTCTCAAGAGCTCACTGAACAGCTGGTTTAGCCCACGTGGTGAAGTTCCAGGACAACAAGAGACCTTGTCCAAAGAAAAGGTAGAAAGTGCTAGAGAAATAACATTCAATCTTGTCCTCTAGCCTCCTTTGGCATCTATATGCATATGTATATGTACACACACACACATACATACATATGTACACATATATGCATTCAGACAAACACATAGACATATACTTCCAGACATACAGACAGACAAATACAAATAAAACTGTGTCTTCTGGGGTTAAAAATAACCCTACGAGTGACCAATGATGGTCCCTACAAAGAGCCCAAGACAAGATCCTTCTACACAAGTCATCTTTAAACCCTGGACAGCTCCATGAGGAACAAGCCCAGTGGAGACCATCCCAAAACAGAAGAGCTTCCCTCTGTCTGTCGTTCTCTCGATATGTCTGACCTTCACAAAGTCTTAATCAGCTAAGAACTGAAGAGCAGGTGAGAGGAAATGTCAGAGGAGGTGGAAGAGAAATGAGAGACGGCCTATTTTCTTCAGTCGCCAACCCAACACAGTATTTGGAGCAGAGCAGAAGAGATTTCATATTGAATTAATGTCAGAGAGAAAGTAAATGGAATACATTACTTTAAATAGTCACCAATACTCTTTAATTTTTTTTCTTGAAGTACTGCTGAAGGCACATAAAAACTCGAAACAGCTAGTGTTTTCAGTTACTTAAAATTAGGTTAAAACACAATCAAGTTTTAACATGGTAAGCATAAAAGAATTTAGTGGCTTTAGCTACCATTCAGTGGTAGATTGCTTGACTATTATGTGTGAGACCTTGGATTCAATCCCAACATAGAAAAAGACAAGCAAATAAAATAATGTAAACGAAAAAATATACTGTCAACTTTTATTTTTGGCACATTTATGATCAGACAGAATTAGATCAACTGTAACATTATAATAACTTGAAGTTTCAGCACAATGAAAAAGAAAAACAATACGGGAAAATTTTGAACTTCCTCTATAAGAGGGCGTTCAGAAAAAGACTTTATTCACATCTACAAAAAAAAACCAATTTCGAAATAAATAAATGAGATGTAAAAGAAAATAAATTTCAATGAAATATATAAAAAAACATACTTTAAAATAGTTATTGTGAAATAATATCCAATTATCACACCATACTTTTTGATGATACAGACCACAATTTTAATAACTTGATAAAGTGCTGCTTAAAATATAACATCTAATACTGATGAACTTACAATATACTGACCCTCATTTCTGATATTATTATACTTTTATAGAATTTATTTGAAAATCAACATCATTAAAAAATTTACTCACCTACATTTTTCAGTAGCCTTTAATTGTTAGTACAACTTTCGGTTCAGAGAGAGTTGGAAATTTAGAATGTTTCCTCATGTTTTTTATAGTCCCCCTCCCCCCCGCACATATGTATCATGGAGGTAACATCTGTACTGTATGCCACAACTGATGGTGTTCATCACCCCACATCTCCATTAGAACCTGATGTTTGCTGCTTATTGGCTCTGTCTGGTTTCATTCCTTTTACTAACGAGTAGAAAAGGCCTATTCGCTAGAACTTCTCAAATTTGCCTAAGGGTGATTGTGTGTGTGTGTATACTTGTTTTTTTTTATTTTTTAAAAAAATTGATTTTTTTTTTAATTGAGCTCTACATTTTTCTCTGCTCCCCTTCCTGCCTTAAGAGCCATGGGACCTGTTTAAAACTCAGTTCAGGTTTGAGAAAGAACATTAGCATAGTGCATTTAACAGAAGTATGCTGAGTCAGAAGAAATATCTTTGTTCACATTAGCTTATTATTAAGTGCCAAACATTTAGAAAATTTGCTATCATTGAACACATTTAAGGTTTATAAAATATTTAGACATTTTACATAGTTTGTTTAGCAAAAGCAAGTGGGGTTATATACATGCTTTTTCCTGTTCTACATACTTTTCTTCAAATCAATAAACAAGAACTTGCATGTAGATCAAAAATTATTGTTAATTTCATATCATCATAATTAACGATTAAAAAATCTTATCAATCGTAATTTAATTTGTTGCCAAGTTATTGCCCTTCCCTTGCTGTTATGAGCATCCCTGAATATATCTTCCTATACCAAATATGTACTGCAATTTAAAATACATGTATGCACAAATATTTATATCATCAAGTATCACTTTAGTTGCGACTATTGATTAATGCAGATTATTTCTCAAAGTCAGCTTGCCTTATCAAAATTGAAGTCAATGATCAGTCCTCGTCTACAGGATAGCATTTAAGTACACTGGTAGCAGAACATGCATGGTTTCCTATATCAAGAGTTTTTATACCAGTCAATTCCTGTGTATCTTATAGTTTTCTTCTACGTGTGCAATTTTAATATTTTTCTATGCTTGAGAAGCCCTTTGTGATTCTACACAATGGAACGTTAGAAGGATGAAAATGCACAGCCTCACTGCACATTAGGAATGCATTAAATGTGGTCTGGCAGCAAATTTACTCTTCTTAAATTATTTCTAGGTGAAACACAACATACTGACAACAGGTTGCATTTGCTACTGACTTGACAGCTATATTATACTAGAACTGGCTAAAAGACTCACTTTGCAATGTGTGCTGTTTAACATAAACAAGCAGAATCAAATTACTGTATTTTAAAAAGCTATACTCTTAATACTCAAAGTTTTCTAAAATGCATTTATGTGATACATGTTTTAGAATAAATTGCTTAATGGGTATACATATTTTTATTTGTGCTTTCCCATCTTTATATACATTGTTAATTGGTAAAGAAGGACAAAATGATAAAAGAGGATATGCAGAATGTATAGATTGTTCACCAATGAATTCTAGAACAAAAATCTTTCCTTGTAATTTATTCCATGTAATACCAAATTAATATGTTCATAGAATTTGTAGACATCTCTTCCAAACAATCATTTTTCAGTATTTCCAGTGATTGAGTGGCACCCATATCAATTCCATTCAAAAGCATGGAGCACAAATTTCATCTTCAATAGTTTTATCATGGTTTGCTTTATACTCGAAGATTATCCCAAAAGCGTGCTGATTTTTCCCTTGAATGTCTCCTTTAGATACTGACTCATCTCTCCCAATTCCTTCTTTTGTCACCTTGATATAATTAGTCTCCACTTCATCCGGGGCTTACTGAAACCTCGTAAAAATATTCTCCATAATGTTATTTAAGTAGTTGCTTCAGATTATAGCTTTATGTTCCTTTCTTTTTATTTTATTTTTAATTTTTTAAGAAAGAGAACTGTCTTTTTTTATTATACATACCAATCCATGTTCCCACTTCCTTCCCTCCTCCCATCCTTTCTACTTGCCCCCTCTCCACTCCTCAGAGAGGGTAAGGCACATTGCTTTAATGAAGATCCAAGGACCCCCCCCCCCCCCATACTACATCTACACTGAGCAAGGTATCCCTCCAAAGAGAATAGGTTCCCCAAAAGCCTGTACAAGCAGTAGGGCTAAATCCTGGTGCCACTGCCCCTCAATCTGCCTCAGCCATGCAACTGTCAACCACATTCAGAGGGACTAGTTTGGTTCTATGCTTATTCCTTCCTAGTCTGGCTGGAGTTGGTGAGCTCCCATTAGCTCACGTAGCCTCTTTTCTCATATTCTCATTCCTCCCACTCTTCAACTGGAATTTGGGAGGTAGGTCCAGTGCTCTGCTGCGGGTCTCTGTCTCTGTTTCCATCAGCTGCTGGATGAAGGTTCTATAGTGATATTTAAGATCTCCTGAGTAAATTTGCACCATGCCAACTTTGAGAGAGGGTTGAAGGGGAGGGGAGAAGCAGGGAGGGAATCAGAGAAAAATGTAGAGCTCAATAAAAATCAATAAAAAAAGAAAAAATATATACATCAGTCTGACTACACAGCAAGGCCAGTTCGGGTACCCTCTCCGCTATTGCTTAGGACCTTAACTGGGGTCATCCTTGTGGATTCCTGGGAATTTCTCTAGTGTTAGTTTTTTTGCTAGCCTCATAATGGCTCCCTCATTCAAGATAGCTCTTTTCTTGCTCTCATCTCTATCCTTCCTCCATCTCGACCATCCTGCTCCCTCAAGTTCTCCGCTCCTCTCCCTTTCTCCCGCCCTCTTCCCCTCCCATTCCCAGACGATCTAGTTCTACTTTCCAGGTGGATCCATATATGTTTTTCTTAGGTTTCACCTTGTTATTTAGCTTCTATAGGGTCATGAACTATAGCCTAGATATCCTTTGTTTGCAGCTACGATCCACTTACGAGTGAGTCCATACCATATTCATCTTTTTCATATTCATCTTTTTGGGTCTGGGTTACCTCGGGATGGTGTTTTCTGGTTAAATCCATTAGCATGCAAATTTCAAGATGTCTTTTTTTTTTTCTACTGAGTAGTACTCTAACGTATAAGTGGCCACATTTTCTTTATCCATTCTTCAGTTGAGGGGTATCTAGGTTGTTTCCAGGTTCCGGCTATTACAAATAATGTTGTTATGAACATAGTTGAACCAATATCTTTGCACTATGACTGAGCATATTTAGGGTATATGCCCAAGAGTGGTATTGCTGAATCCTGAAGTAGGTTGATTCCCAAATTTCAAAGAAACCTCCATACTGATTTCCAAAGTGGTTGTACAAGTTTGCGTTCCCACCAGCAACAGATGGGTGTTCCACACCTCTCCAGCATAAGCTATCATTGTTTTTTTTTCCTCTTAGCCATTCTGACAGGTGTAAGATGGTATCAGAATTGTGTTAATTTGCAGTTCCTTGACGGCTAATGATGTTGAATATTTCCTTAAGTGTCTTCTGGCAATTTGAGATTCTTTTGTTGAGAATTCTTTGTTTAGCTCTGTACCCCATTTTTAAATTGGATTATTTAGTACTTTGATGTCTAATTTCTTGAGTTCTTTATATATTTTGAAGATCAGTCATTTGTCTGATGTGGGACTGGTGATCTTTTCCCACTCAGTAGTCTGCCTTTTTGTCTTATTGACTGTGTCCTAAGATTTTCAGTTTCAGGAGGTCCCACTTATTTATTGTTTCTCCCAGTATCTGTGCTACTGGGGTTATATTTAGGAAGTGGTAACCTGTGCCCATGCATTAAAGGCTACTGCCCACTTTCTCTTCTCTCAAGTTCAGTGTGGACTTATTTATACTGAGGTCTTTAATCCATTTGGACTTGAGTTTTGTGCATGGCGATAGATTTGAATCTATTTTCATTCTTCTGCATGTTGATATCCAGTTATGCCAGGACCATTTATTCAGATACTGTCTTTTTTTCCACTGTATAATTTTAGTTTCCTTGTCAAAACTCAAGTGTTCATAGGTGTGTGGATTAATATCCAATTCTTCAATATGATTCCACTGGTCAACCTCTATGTTTTTACGCCAATATAAAGCTGTTTTTTTTTTTTTATTATTGGAGTTCTGTAATAGAGTTTGATGTCACAGATGCTGATGCTTCCAGAAGTTCTTTTATTTTACAGGACTGTTTTGGCTATCTTGAATTTTTTGTGTTTCCATATGAAGTTGATTATTGTTCTTTCAAGGGCTGTGAAGAATTGTGTTGGAATTTTGATGGCGATTGCATTGAATCTATAGATTGCTTTTGGCAGGATTGCCATTTTCATTATGTTGTTCCTACCTATTCAAAAATCATGGCAGATCTTTTCATTTTCTGGTATCTTCTTCAATTTCTTTCTTCAAAGGCTTAAAGTTCTTGTCGAATAGGTCTTTCACTTCTTTGGTTAGTGTTACCCCCAAGATACTTTATGTTATTTGTGGCTATTGTGAAAGGTAATGTTTCTCTGATTTCTTTCTCAGCTTCTTTATCATTTGTATATACAATGGCTACTGTTTTTTGGAGTTGCTCTTCTATCCTGACACATCAAGCTGAGAGCCAACATCAAATTAAATGGAAAGAAACTCAAAGCGATTGCACTAAAATCAGGAACAAGACAAGTCTATCTACTCTCTCCATATCTATTCAACATAGTTTTTGAAGTTCTGGCTATAGCAATAAGACAATAAAAGGAGATGAAGTGGATTCAAATTGGAAACGAAGAAGTCAAACTTTCCTTATTTGCAGATGATATGATAGTATATATAAGTGACCACAAAAACTCTACCAGGGAGCTCCTACAGCTGATAAATACCTTCAGCAATATGTTCCTTTCTTTATAAATCCCGCTTAAGAATCTTTATGTTGCACTTCACCATATAATTTTGAAGGATCTGGATGACCCAATTCCTGCCTGTTTCTCCAATACCATTTTTAACCAAATCCCCTATTGCTTTTGAAGGTCATGAAATCTTGGTTTTCATTCTTGTTCCTGAATGTCTCAAGCTCTTTGGCTTCAGAACTTTTTTGCTAGTTATCTCTATTCTGAGAAAACTCTCTAATTCCCAATGTTTTCTATGAATTCTCTGCCCTTTACTTAATTTCTATTAATTGTTATCTTAACCTAGGCATTGCTTTCCAGGTAAGGCCTTTGGCAACTTTCCTACACTACTCGAAGTTTCTCTATGGAACTCTTTTCATGTAGTATGACTTTCACCAACACTTAGTTTGACTTTATAATAACATATTTGTTTTTATGGTTATTATACTTAGCACTAACTACAATTGCTCCATTAGTTACCAGAGACTTGAATATTTTTCTTTCCAGCATTCCCCAGGAAATTAGTACAATTTCTCTCATGTAGTAGGAACTCAATAGGTTTTCTCAGATAATAGGTTTTCTCAGATAATATATTCATATTTTTTGGGTTGCTTACATACAAACTGAGAAAATGCAATATAAAAAATGGTATTTAGATTAATAAAAATTGCAAACATTTTTGTAGAAGTTGTCTTATGAAGTCTTTATTAGATTTCATGAAGAAACAGAATTGACATCAGAATACAATGCACTAAAATTTACTACAAGAAGGTACAGCCACATAGTAAAACCTTTTTTTAAAAAATTCATTTTTGCTCTCTCTTCCTATCCCATCCAGCTTACATCCAGATCCCCCCACCCCCTGTCTCCCTCCCTTCCTCCCTTCTTTGGCGGCATAGCACCTCCCAGCTCAGCCTGCTTGGGCGCAGGGACCGAACCTGAAGTGGAGGGCAAAGGGGAGGGCGGTAGCTCCTTTGTCTCCATAGCCTGCCTGAAGCAAGCAGGGTGGGCCCTTTGTTTGTGAGCTAACCAAGCAGCAAGGAGATCCTATCTGGACACCAGGAGAAACATCACTGGGGAATGACATCACTGAAGACCTGATCCTGTAAAAGAAGATCGATAGGAGAGTATTGGTAGGAAGAGATGGGGAGACGCCAATGCAAGAATTCACCCAACAATCTGATAAACAACACGAAACCACCAGAAGCCAGCGACCTCACAACAGGAGGACATGAACACCTTAATCAAGAAGAAGTAGAAAAAACTGACTTCATGAAAGTGATTGACACCCTTAAACAGCATATAAAAAATGCCCTTATAGAAATGGATGAGAAGTATAACAGAAATTTCGAGGAATTGAGTAAATCAGTGAATGATACCCTAGGAAACCAAGGAAAAACAATCAAGCAGATAATGGAAACAGTTCATGACTTGAAAACTGAAATGGAGGCAAAGAAGAAAACACAAACAGAGGGCCGGCTGGACATGGAAAATCTAGGTAAATGAATAGAGACTACAGAAACAAGCATAACCAGCAGAATACAAGAGATAGAAGAAAGAATCTCAGATTCTGAGGATAACATAGAGAAAATAAACGCACTGATCAAAGAAAACAGAAAGTCCAACAAACTCTCATCTCAAAACATTCAGGAAATATGGGACACAATAAAAAGACCAAACCTAAGAATAATTGGAGTAGAAGAAGGAGAAGTGCAGCTCAACGGTTCAGAAAATATACCTAATAAAATTATAGAAGAAAACTTTCCCAACCTAAAGAAGGATGTACCTATGAAGGTTCAAGAAGCATACAGAACACCAAATAGGCTGGATCAAAAAAAAAATCCCCTCGCCATATAATAATCAAAACACAAAATATACAGAATAAAGAAAGAATATTAAGAGCCACAAAGGAAAAAGGCCAAGTTACTTATAGAGGTAAACCTATCAGACTTACACCTGACTTCTCTATGGAAACCATGAAAGCCAGAAGGTCCTGGATAGATGTACTGCAAAAACTAAGAGACCATGGATGCAAGCCCAGACTACTATATCCAGCCAAGCTTTCATTCACTATAAATGGAGAAAACAAAATTTTCCAGGATAAAAACAAATTTAAACAATACGTAGCCACAAATCCAGCCTTACAGAAAATAATAGAAGGAAAATCACTAACCAAGGAGTCCAACAATGACCACAATAACTCAGACATCTAGAGACCCTTCACCAGCGCAACTCAAAGAAGTTGCTACTACTACTACTACCCTACTACTAAAAAAGTGACCGGAGTTAACAACCACTGGTCATTAATATCACTTAATGTCAATGGGCTCAACTCACCTATAAAAAGGCACAGGCAAAGAGATTGGATACGAAAACAGGATCCAACATTCTGCTGTCTACAAGAAACACACCTCAACCACAAAGACAGGCACTTACTCAGAGTAAAGGGCTGGGAAAAGACTTATCAAGCAAATGGACCTAAGAAGCAAGCAGATGTGGCCATACTAATTTCTAACAAAGTTGACTTTAAACTTAAATCAATCAGAAGAGATGGAGATGGACATTTTATACTCATAACAGGAACAATTCATCAGGAAGAAGTCTCAATCCTGAATATCTATGCCCCTAATATAAAAGCACCCACGTACATAAAAGAAACATTGCTAAAATTCAAGGCAGCCATCAAACCGCACACACTAATAGTAGGAGACTTCAACACTCCTCTCTCACCAATGGACAGGTCAATCAGACAGAAACCTAACGGAGAAATTAGAGAATTAATGGAGGTAATGAAGCAAATGGACTTAACAGACATCTATAGATTATTACACCCAAAGAGGAAAGAATATACCTTCTTCTCTGCAGCTCATGGAACCTTCTCGAAAATTGACCACATACTCGGTAACAAAGCTAACTTACACAGTTACAAAAAAAATATTACTAGCCACCTGTGTCTTATGAGATCACCATGGATTAAAGTTAGAATTCAACAACAATGCTACCGCCAGAAAGCCTACAAACTCATGGAAACTGAACAGTCAACTACTGAACCATACCTGGATTAAGGAAGAAATAAAGAAAGAAATTAAAGTCTTCCTTGAATTCAATGAAAATAAAGAAACAACATACTCGAACTTATGGGACACTATGAAAGCAGCCCTAAGAGGAAAGTTCATAGCACTAAGTGCCCATTTAAAGAAAACAGAGAAAGCACATATTGGAGACTTAACAGCCCACCTGAAAGCTCTAGAAAAAAAAGAAGCAGACTCACCTAGGAGGAGTAGAAGACTGGAAATAATCAAACTGAGGGCTGAAATCAACAAAATAGAAACACAGAAAACAATCCAAAGAATCAATGAATCAAAAAGCTGGTCCTGGAGAAAATCAACAAGATTGACAAACCGCTATCCAAACTAGTCAAACGGCAGAGAGAACATTTGCAAATTAATAAGATCAGAAATGAAAAGGGGGACATAACCACAAACACAGAGGAAATTCAAAGAGTCATTAGATCTTACTACAAAAGCCTGTATGCCACAAAACTGGAAAATGTAAAAGAAATGGACACTTTTTTAGATAAATACCATTTACCAAAATTAAACCAGGACCAGGTGAACAATCTAAACAGACCTGTCAGTCGCGAAGAATTAGAAGCTGTTATCAAAAACCTCCCAACCAAAAAAAGCCCAGGGCCAGATGGTTTCAATGCGGAATTCTACCAGAACTTCCAAGAAGACCTAATACCTATACTCCTCAATGTATTCCACAATATAGAAAGAGAAGGGTCATTACCAAATTCCTTTTATGAAGCTACAGTTACTCTGATACCAAAACCACACAAAGACTCAACCAGGAAAGAGAATTACAGGCCAATCTCACTCATGAATATCAACGCAAAAATCCTCAACAAAATACTGGCAAACCGAATCCAAGAACACATCCGAAAAATTATCCATTATGATCAAGTAGGCTTCATTCCTGAGATGCAGGGCTGGTTCAACATACGAAAATCTATCAATGTAATCCAGCATATAAATAAACTGAAAGAAAAAACCATATGATCATTTCATTAGATGCTGAAAAAGCATTTGACAAAATTCAACATCCATTTATGTTAAAAGTCTTGGAGAGATTAGGGATACAAGGGTCTTACCTAAATATAATAAAAGCTATATACAGCAAGCCAACAGCTAACATCAAATTAAACGGAGAAAAACTCAAAACCATCCCGCTTAACTCAGGAACACGACAAGGCTGTCCACTCTCTCCATACCTCTTCAATATAGTGCTTGAAGTTTTAGCAATAGCAATAAGACAACATAATGGGATCAAGGGGATTCGAATTGGAAAGGAAGAAGTGAAACTTTCGTTATTTGCAGATGATATGATAGTGTACATAAGCGACCCCCAAAACTCCACCAAAGAACTTTTACAGCTGATAAACAGCTTTAGTAATGTGTCAGGATACAAGATCAACTCCAAAAAATCAGTCGCCCTCTTATACACAAAGGATATGGAAGCAGAGAGAAAAATCAGAGAAGCTTCTCCATTCACGATAGCCATAAACAGCATAAAATATCTTGGGGTAAATCTAACCAAGGAAGTGAAAGATATATTTGACAAGAACTTTAAGGAATTGAAGAAAGAAATTGAAGAGGATACCAAAAAATGGATGAACATCCCTTGCTCTTGGATTGGGAGGATCAACATAGTAAAAATGGCAATTCTACCAAAGGCAATTTATAGATTCAATGTAATCCCCATCAAGATCCCATCAAAATTCTTCACAGATCTGGAGAGGACAATAATCAACTTTATATCTAAAAACAAAAAAACCAGGATAGCCAAAACAATCCTATACAATAAAGGATCTTCTGGAGGCATTACCATCCATGACTTCAAACTCTATTACAGAGCTACAGTAATGAAAACAGGGTGGTACTGGCATAAAAACAGAGAAGTCGACCAATGGAATCGTATAGAAGACCCGGATTTTTTCCCACAAACCTATGAACACATCATTTTCAATAAAGGAGCTAAAAGTATATAATGGAAGAAAGAAAGCATCTTCAACAAATGGTGCTGGCACAACTGGATGTCAACCTGTAGAAGAATGAAAATAGACCCATATCTATCACCATGCACAAACTCAAGTCCAAATGGATTAAAGACCTCAATATCAGCCCGAAAACACTGAACCTGATAGAAGAGAAAGTGGGAAATACCCTACAACAGATGGGCACAGGAGATCGCTTCTTAGGTATAACCCCAGAAGCACAGACATTAAGGGCAACATTGAATAAATGGGACCTACTTAAACTGAGAAGCTTCTGTAAAGCAAAGGACACTGTCACTAAGACACAAAGGCAACCTACTGACTGGGAGAAGATCTTCACCAACCCCGCAACAGACAAAGGTCTGATCTCCAAAATATATAGAGAACTCAAGAAACTAGACTTTAAAATGCTAATTAACCCAATTAAAAAATGGGGCACTGAACTGAACAGAGAATTCTCAACAGAAGAATTTCAAATGGCCAAAAGACACTTAAGATCATGCTCAACTTCCTTAGCAATCAGGGAAATGCAAATCAAAACAACTTTGAGATATCATCTTACACCTGTCAGAATGGCTAAAGTCAAAAACACCAAGGATAGCCTTTGCTGGAGAGGCTGTGGAGGAAGGGGTACCCTCATCCATTGCTGGTGGGAATGCAATCTTGTGCAACCACTGTGGAAGTCAGTGTTTCGGTTTCTCAGGAAATTCGGGATCAACCTACCCCTGGACCCAGCAATACCACTCTTGGGAATATACCCAAGAGATACTCTATCATATGACAAAAGCATTTGTTCAACTATGTTCATAGCAGTATTATTTGTAATAGCCAGAACCTGGAAACAACCTAGATGCCCTTCAATGGAAGAATGGATGAGGAAAGTATGGAATATATACACACTAGAGTACTACGCTGTGGTAAAAAACAATGACTTCTCGAATTTTGCATGCAAATGGATGGAAATAGAAAACACTATCCTGAGTGAGGTATCCCAGAGCCAAAAATATGAACATGGGATGTACTCACTCATAATTGGTTTCTAGCCATAAATAGGGGTCACGAAGTCTACAATAGGTGAACCTAAAGAAGCTAAGTAAGAAGGTGAACCCAAGGAAAAACATATAGTTATCCTCTTGGCTAAGGGAAGTAGACAAAATTGCCGGGGAGAAAATTGGGATCTTGGGGGTGGGGTGGGATAGGGGTAAGGGGAGATGGGGAGAGAAAAGGTAGAAGGGAAGGAGGGGGTGACTTGGGGAAACAGGAGGATTAGGATAAAGGAAGGTTGGATAGGGGAGCACGGAACCACAATTCTTAGTTAAGGGAGCCACTTTAAGGTGGGCAAGAGACTTCACCCTAGAGGGGCTCCCAGGTGCCCAAGCTGAGGTCCCCAGTTAGTTCCTTGGGCCGCTGAGGATAGGGAACCTGAAAAGACCCTATCCTAGAGCAATACTGACGAATATCTTGCATACCATCATAGAACCTTCATCTGGTGATGGATGGAGATAGAGACAGAGACCCACACTGGAGCACTGGACTGAGCTCCCAAGGTCCCAATGAGGAGCAGAAGGAGGGAGAACATGAACAAAGAAGTCGTGACCACGAGGGGTGCACCCACCCACTGAGACAGTGGAGCTGATCTACTGGGAGCTCTCCAAGGCCAGGTAGACTGTTACCGAAAATGCATGGGATAAAACTGGACTCTGTGAACATGGCGAACAATGAGGGCTGATGAGACGCCAAGGACAATGGCACGGGGTTTTGATCCTACTTAATGTGCTGGCTTGGTGGGAGCCTAGCCAGTTTGGATGTTCACCTTCCTAGATATGGACGGAGGGAGGAGGACCTAGGACTTACCACAGGGCAGGGAACCCTGACTGCTCTTTGGACTGGAGAGGGAGGGGGAGAGGAGTGGGGGGAGGGGGAGAAGAGTGGGAGGAGGGGGAGAAGAGTAGGAGGAGAGGGAGAAGAGTGGGAGGAGGGGGAGGGAAATGGGAGGCTGGGAGGAGGTGGAAATTTGTTTTTTTTATTCTCCTTTTATCAATAAAAAAATTCATTTTCTCATATCTGTTCTAGTAAAAGTACTTCACTGTTCTTCCTGACCTTGATGTTTGCTGTTAAATGTTTATTGATGACTCGAACACAAATCATATGGCAGGCAAAGATAGCCTAAGCATTTAGGATGCATGTTTATTCTTCATGTATGGAGAGAAGCTTTGTTATTTTTAGGACAGGACTCAAGTACATTGAATAAATGAGGGTAGAGCCTACAGTCAGAGTAAAGAAACAAAGGGTCTTGATCAGAAAGTCCACTGGGAGGATATCTAATTGCTATGAAGGTCCTGGCGAGCCATGACGGGTTTTTTTTTAAACTAGAAAGTATTACAATATGTGATTATTAACTAATCACAGGCTACCTCGGAGTAAGAAAAGAAAGGAGTAAATCAAGGAAGCTTCTGAGTCCTTTTAGGGTTCAAGGTGAAACGCGATAGAAGGTGGGTAGAATACAGCAACGGTGAAAGTCCAAAAATGAGAACAGATTTTTGAGGAAGTTGGCAAAGATACTCAGCATTCAACCTTGGTCACATGACATTCACCAACTGGTACTCTTCACTGAATAAAGGACTGAGGAAAAGCCAGGAGTGGAAAACGATTAAGAGCAGATTTGGAACAGGGTATGTATTAGGTAGTTTTATTGAATTGTGGGAAGAAGCTAGAAAACTAGTTTAGGCTGGCGAAACCAAAGTAAGTAAATCTTCATTTGCAACCATGTTTTACTTGTAATTCACTTGTTTTAAAATTGTCATCAGAATTTAAAAGTATATGAATAGTTAAAACTATTAAGATATCAGGAAGGAAAAGATCGCAAGTCTCCAACCTAGATCTATATTGTATTTGACATAATGCACTTGCAAGGCAGATCTGCTCTCTGCCTTGCCACAAGTGCCGCTGCTCTGAGTTAGCCTATATTCATTTGCTTTATTTTGCAGGCTTAGAACATTAATTGCTTCTGGCTTCGATATTGGCTCTGGGTCAAGTTCCCTTAGTGGGGGGAAGTCTGAGTCCCCTTTACATGCTCCCAACTGGATAATAAAAGGCATTATACAGAAAATGTGCAAGATAGAGTTATATTACCCCAAATTTCCTCTGGTTTTGTCAACTTGAGACACTCTAAGGAGGTTCTGTAAATCTGACGGGAAGGAAAATCTTTGAGGAAAGCTTCCAAGACAAAGTAATTTTATTTTTGTACAGTTCTGCAGTTACATCTGAAAGCATATTGTGCTTTTTATTGTTTCAATCTATCCTCACAACTGATTTGGCTAATTATTAGAAATTAATTTCAGGTTTTATATATGTGATATAAAATAGAAAAATATTGCTGGCATATATTATGAATAAATAATACTTGAATTGTGACACTTATATCAGTTTCCTCCCGCTTCTCATTCTGCTCCAGTGTATACCAGAGAAGGCTATTACTCGGAAGGGACTTCAGATGGAGTCTGTGTTTGATGATAAAGTAGTTGTCAGTCACTAACATGCATTGGGTAAGAGAGAGCCCTTTGTATTACCCACTGAAGCACTTGGTTGATTGGGGAAGACATATTCCCACTGCCAATCTCCCACCATGTGTGTCTTGAATTTGTTTCTTCATGCTAGAAGTATTTCTTAAGCTTTGCCTCTTCTGCATGCACTCAAATGGCTAAGTATTAAAACACAGAACCGACTTTGCGTATAGCATTATTTTAGTTAGTTAAAAACGTGCCGTTCTCTTTTAAAGTTTCCCACTTATTTAGTGCCATTGAAATTTGACTTAGACTATATAAACATCCTTAGGTTGCGTTCTTGAGGTCCTAGGCCAATGTGAAGACCATCACTGTTGTTGTGACACTAAGAGACATACATCTCAAGGCTAAGGCCAAGCACAGAGAATGGAGCCTCCTCAAGGCAGAGAAAGAGATTCCTGAAGGCTTGGACCTGCAAAAGGTAGAGAGGAAAGATATGGATGGACAATAAGGATGGAGGGATCACTTTAGATATCTGTAACCACTGAAGCTTGGCGGGGGATGGAGGGTAGAGTCATTCACCCTTAGAAGAGGCCGAACTTGCTCTACTTTTTTTTTTTTACACTGGGAAACCCTGACCATTTGTGTTGCTGTTTCTACATATGAACATATGTCATAATTTCAGCACATATATCTGCATTCTCCAACATAATCTAAAATCTTTGTAAAATTTGACTTGAAATCAGTAAAGAATGAGTCTAGTTCTGACAATATACACATGTTCTCCAGAAAATCATTTTCAGACCGAATTTCCTACACATGTGGTATCAATTTCTCAGTTCTGACACTGAGATCTTTAAAAACCATACCAAGGAGACAAGTAAAACACATGTATGTCCACTATACAACATAACTGTTAGGAGTTCACCCCTGCTAGGCTTCTGGAGAACTACACAGAGCCTGGTCTGGAACTGGAAAATATCTTAGTAGCACAAAAGAAAACAATACTACTTGGAATTATTTTAAAATCAAGCTGCTTATCATAGCTCCAAGACTAATAGTGAAAGCTCTCCAGGAATATTTTTTTAAAGGCAACACCGAAATCTTCACTCGTGGGAATTATTTACTGACAAAATGTAAAAACAATGTACTTATTTTATTGAGGAGCAGTTCCACTGGTCACTTACTCTCTGATTTCCTTTTGAGGAATTAAGTAAAAAGGACACACTGGTCAGCAAGCAGATTTAGCGCACCCAGCTGAGATACCACATCACAATGAAGGTGACAATTCTGGGAATGCTGGGACAGGTGGGTATCAAGAAGGAGCAAGATAGATTTTCAAGTAAATGTTTCAAAAGTAAAATCTAGAACAAAAGAAGATCAAAATTAAAACAAATCTACAATCTTAAAATATTTACAAGAAAAAAATAAGCAGGCGGCACAATTATGACATTAATTTAGAGAAATGATTCATTTTATTAGGTTATTTAAATTGATACAAGATCAATAGGGACCAACATGGCATTCCTCAATAGTTTTGTTCTGGTTTATTCGCTTCTCTCATCTACTTTTGTATACAACTACATTTATTTCCTTCCTCATTCTCAAATCCCCTTCAAGGGAATATTTATTTCTTTTTAAAATGTATGTGTATTTGTGTTTGCTTCCATGAACTTATGCACACCACACATGTGCAAGAGCCTATGGAGGTCAGAAGAGGGCATCAGATTGACTAGAGTTGAAATTATAGGTGCCTTTAAGTGCAACATGGCTTCTGGGAATCAAACATGAGTCTTCTGCAAGAGCTGTAAATAGTCTTTTCCACTGAGTCATCTACCTGGCCCTAAAGAAGATTTCATATGTATAGTTAAGAATACTTATAGAGGCAAACCCTGAAAAATTGCACCCCATCATGGCTAAAATTATACCAGAAAGCTGAGGATCAAGAGTACAATGACAAAAATGAAAAGATAAACAATGATTGAAATACGACACTTTTTACTCTGTATAAGCCAGAGTGAAGATCCCATATACAAGTGATTCCCATATAGGTGAAGGAAAAATAACTGCACCATATATTTAAAAATGAATAAAATGGTTTTTAAACACAATCCCAGAGAACCTAGGCAACAGTGAGGACCCTAAGAGAGACAAACATAGATCTAATCTACATGAGTAATAGAAAAAGACAAGATCTCCTGAGTAAATTGAGAGCATTAGGAACTTGGGAGAGGGTTGACAGTGAGGGGAGAGGCAGGGAGGGGGTCAGAGAAATATGTAAACCTCAAAAAAAATCAATAAAAAAATTAAGTGACACAAGAAGACATGAAAATGAATAAAATGTATTGACAATCACCTAAAAAAAGCCCTAAGTGATTATTTAATGTATCAACCAACCTCATAATAAATAGAAAACTCACTCTTAAACATGTACCTTCTAGAGTTGAAGCTCTGAGCATGCCAAACACCATTGTTCTTGGAGAAGGAAATTTAGCTGATTACTTATTCAGTGAAGATAAAATTAGAAGTGAAGCATGATTGATTAATAAAAACTCAGAGACAGATATTGTGGTTCAACCTAAAGACCAGAAAAGCAAAGCAGTCACTGGCTCTTACCTCTACCTCAGTCTGAAAATGGTGATCTACCCCAGGAATTTCATAACGAGACTGAAACTGAAAGCTGTCTCCTCCCGTTTTATACTTCTCTCTAGTTCTGGGATTAAGGGAGTGCACCACTACTGCCTGGTTTCTATGGAAAGCTAGTGTGGTAACTGGGATTTAATGTGTGTGTCATTGCTGCCTGGTCTGTAAGGCTGGCCAGTGTGGCTGTTTTACTTTTCTGATTCTCAGGTAGTTTTATTTAATAAAATACAAATGAAATGCAACTACAGAGAAGTGTTGCTTTATTATAATATCTAGTGAAAGTAAAAAAAAAGGAAAGAAATGTTTTAAGACACAGGGGCTCAATATGTACATATTGTACCAACTGTTTCAATGTTGGAACTGTAGAAAAAGAGAATGAATAACTAATACAACAAGTTTAGTATTTGTTGGCCTCTGCTGAGGAAAATGGAGGGAGGAATTAAAACAAAGATTCAAATTTTCTGTACTATTTAGGAAAAAGTTTGGATTACAGTGTTAAGGGTTTCATTATGCTGACTTTTGGTAGCATGAAATGGCTCCACAAACTATGATACGTTCAGTGTCCAAAAGCAAATGAATTAGGTGATGCATTTATTATTTATAGCTATGAGTAGATAAAGAATAGATTAGATGGATAGTATAGTTTATTTATATTTCCCCCAAGATCATTTAGGATAAATCGACAATGAAGGAGCCTCATTAAATCATCATTCTCTCTTTTTATTTATTTATCCTTTTACAATTCATATACATATGTACTAAATTTTAGTCTTTCTGTTACCCTCTCACTCAATCCCTATTCTGCTTAATATTTTTGTTTCCTAGTATGTGGGGGGAGCTGTATTCCTATATATAGATGATATTGATCTGTGAACTGTAGCTATGGTGTAGATACTTGTGTCACCTCCAAATCCATATTGAAACATATCACCATAGGATGATATGGAACATTCAGACTTGGGGTAGTGGGTCGGGCTATCAGGAAAGGAAATAGAACCCTCAGGCATGGAGATGTGCTATTATGAACTATTATCTAACAGTAGTTCTCAATTTGTGGGTTGTGATACCTTTGAGGGTTGCATATCAAATATTCTAAATATTAGATATCAAAATTAAATTAATAATAGTAGCAAAATTACAGCAATGAAGTAGCAACAATATAGTTTTATACTTGGGGGTCACCACAGCATGATGAACCGTATTAAAGGGTCCCAGCCTTAGGAAGGTTGGGAACTACTGCTTTAGGATGTCCATTCATTCATTTCTCCCAAGATTTGAGGATCAGTCAGGAGACACCATTTGTGAGAATGTTCTCTTCTTGGGCACTCTACTGCCACTGTAGTCTTGAATTTCTCATTTTCCATATCTGGACAACATAAATTCAAGTTCCTTATACACTACTCAACTTATGTTATTTTATGAAAGTGGTCAGAAAGTATTGAAACATCATAATTAGTAACAACAGATGATGCTCACATCGGTCTTGGTTATCATTTTTTAAACCTTTGTGAAGCGCATGACAAAGGCTTCAGGTTAGAATTTCCTATCACAATGGCAGATGGGAATTGTGGTAGGGTTACTCAACAGCAGCGTTTAGCTTTCAGGTTTTCATCGATGAGAAAGTCTTAAAGTTTAAACAACATCATTACAAAAAATAAAAAAAATAGTAGACGTTTAATGCTTTGGTGTACAGACATTATGAATTTGATCTAATTGCCAAATTAAAAAAAACCTTATCCTTCCACAATTTAAAGTAATTTTCTCCCACTTCCTAAGTTGCGTGATACATTGTAATAGTTGAATTTGATAATTGTGTGTTCCAAGGAGATTCAAACATTTAGAATTGAGTTTTTACATGTCCTTTTGTTTGCAAAACTGGAATTACTACTTAGAATGGAAATGTAACTTCCAAATAGTAATTGGCTTTCTCCGAGTAAAGTGTTAACAGAAGCTGTAAATATATAAAGTAGATCCACGTAAGCTACTCTGGCTCAAGTGGCCTGAAGTTAAATACTGTCTCAGACAATGACAGCTTTTGCTGTTTGATGACCCACAGGAGCAGGGCTAGAAATCAGAGGTCCAACTTCCAGCAATGGTAGAAAGAGTTTTGGAGGACTATTGTTTTTGCAAACAAAAATTACACATTCTTGGACAATGAAGCATAACCTGTAGAAATATAAATTCACCCAGCTGATATAGAAATCAGTCTGGAGTTTCCTCAACCTAATAAAAGTAGAAAAAACATATGATTCCCCCATAATGTTTCTGGGTACATTCCTGAATCTCTTCAAGTAAATCCATTGAAGACATAGTCCCTCATTCATGTTCATTGAAGAAGTATTTAATAACCAGATTATGGAACTAGCTTAGGAGTCTATCAGCAGATGAACGAATAGGAACATGTAGATTATATTATATATTTAATACATATAATATATCAATTATATATTGTAATGTGATTATATAATACATTATATAACATTAACATATTATATACAATATGCAATAGTATTACTAGTTTATATGTAATATATTATACATTATAAAGAATTAAGAATAAAATTGTGCCTTTCTTAAAAAAGTGGATGCAACTTGAAATCTTGATATTAACTGAAATAAGCTGGGTAGAGAAATATAAGTATCATATATTCTCTCACTTGAAGATTCTAGATTTCATAATATATGAAATTGCAAACACACACACACACACACACAGAGAGAGAGAGAGAGAGAGAGAGAGAGAGAGAGAGAATGAAAGCAGACTTATTGAAGAATTAGGGGAAAAGAAGAGATTATGTGAATATAAAAACAACATTTGAAATGATTTAATGATATTAAACCTCTACTGTGTACAATAGATAAATACTGATAAAGAATAGAGCAAGATAATTCTGATCGAGTTTAACTTATTTTAGAAATACACCATTCAAAAATTAATCAGTTCTGTCAGAAACATGAATAGAATAGAGAAAATATTATTTAATAGTTTCTATAGATGCTGAAAAGAAATTTTTAAATTGATTTTATTGAGCTATACATTTTTCTCTGCTCCCCTCTTTTTTTTCCCCTTCCCTTCAACCCTCTCCCATGGTCCCCATCCTCCCAATTTACTCAGGAGATCTTTCTTGTCTTTTACTACTTCCCATATATCTTAGACTCACATATGTCTCTCTTAGGATCCTCAATGTCGTCTAGATTCTCTGGGATTGTGGTTTGTAGGCTGGTTTTCTTTGCTTTTATTTTTAGAATAATAATTTTAATATTAACAATAATATTAATAATAATAAATTATTTTTAGAAACCACTTATGGGTGAGAACATATGATAATTGTCTTTCTGTGTCTGGGTTACCTCACTCAATGTGAGTTGATCCATCCATTTGGCTGCAAATTTCAAGATGTCATTATTTTTTTCTGCTATGTCGTACTCCATTGTCCATTGTGTAAATGTACCACACTTCCCCTATCCATTTTTCAGCCAAGGGACATTTAGGTTGTTTCCAGGTTCTTGCTATTAGGAGTTTAAATGCTCATCCGTAATTACAAAATTAGCATGTTAGATATAGGCGGCAAACTTAGTGTGCTGTATCATATATAAAACACCCAGATGCATTGATCAAGAAGAGAGAAAAATTATCCACTTTTCCCACTTTCGTTGAAAAGTAATATAGAGACACTAAATAGTGCCATATGCCGGAATAAAATAAACAATGTCTCAATATGGAGAAGGTCTCAATATGGTCCTCTTTCCTCAACCTCTCCTTGTAGCATTTGTCACATAGTGACCGCAGTTTGAAGTACTATTTTACAGACAGGGCTAAATGAAACAGTCCATGTAATTGACTTACAAAGCTTTTTTACATTTTGGAGTTGTATGTATGATAGATACATTATTATTGGACAGTAACCCACATAGAAGAGAATGGAGAATGGGAAAGGAATCATCAGACGATCTTTTATTATTTAGTTATATTTTAATGCTACTTTCTTAGTATTCTCATGTACATCTATCATCTCCATAATATACATTTTCAAAAACTGTATATGCTTCTGTGTTCTGAGTTGTTTGAGATTTTAAACAGTAGGCCGTGCTGGATTTTATGTCACATCAGATTCTTAGTGAGGGAGAGGTCAGAATTTCTTACCAAATGTATAAATGTATACACAGAAATTTTGCATACTATGACATAATTTAAGACTATTATTATTGCCTTGTCAGATTTGCTACCAAACAAGAATTTTTAAAAATAGATACCCGAGCTTAGATACAAAGAGCAAGCAACTCATTGAAAAGTAAGTCAAACTTCCTCCAAGAAACTATTTTGACACAGTAAAAGTTTGCTTTACATTTTCTGTTGTTTTTCCTAATAATGTCATAATTCTGATCACATTAAAACTAAAAGCATTTGCTTCTTTGTCTCTTAGCTTACTAACCCTCTGTACAGCAAGTTTAATTGGTTGTTTATTTTAGTTTTTAGAAGAGTTCATCTTTTCAAACCCAAAGTCTCTATAAAGAATTAGTTTTCCAAATACAGAGATCTCGAGACTCGAAACAGATTTAAACGTTTTATTTAAGCACCCATGTTTGCATCTTTTAATTGCTTGGATAAGTTACTCATTGCCATTATGTAGCATAGCCCATCACTGGAACGGGGATGTTATGAACTTCTGACCACGAAAGCAGAGTCAGCCATTTGGCAAATCTACTTAGGATCTGTTTTTACAACGCGGAACTTATTTCACACCACCTTTCTGTTCAGGTTTACATTGAAGCTTCCCTCCCCTTGGGCATGAGTAGCAGTGTGTTATGACACTGGCTTCAATAAGCAACTTTTTATGGAGTCTAATCATGTGCAAATGTGTTAAAATTGGTAGTTTTTAGCAAACAGTCATGGAACATATTACCGTAAGGCATTTGTTCATGGCGTGACAATGATTGGCCCTTGGCCACTTAAATGTTTTATTTAATAATGTGGGAATTTCAGTGTGTTTTCCTTTCATTATTTTTAACTTGAAAACAGAAACAGAAAGCCCCTTCTTTAAAGTTAAAACTTGACCGCCTACGGTCTGTCAAAAGCAATCGAAGTATCTGGATTTTGGAGCAGGGTTTTTGCAAGATGTTAATTTAATATACCAGCATATTTCATGCATGCTTTTTATATTTTATATGCTTGAAACTATCTCCACACTGGCCACCCAGTCATGATAGACTTATTTTCAATACTGCATACTGAGAAGCAAAAATACCTTTTCCACAAAAGTTGTACAAATATTGGGGTCAGACAAAAAGTCCTTCCACCCAATGCCATGCATAAAATTCTAGATAAGCACTGACACACGGCGTTTAAGAACAAGCTTTGATGTCCCATAAACAATGAAGGTTTTTTTGCTTCTGTCTCTTGAGATATCTCATAGTGATGACTTCCTTGGAAATATGCAAGGTGTTCTACACATCTTCTCACTAAATGAATTTTCAATAATCGTTGAAAATCATGTTGTGTTTTGAAATCTGGAATTTTCATCAGCACGGCTAGTATAATATTCTTCTTGGTGTCTACAGGGTAGAAAAATATTCTTTTAATGTATTCTGATGTCAAAGAATAAAAATGTTTGTTGTTTCCAACATAACTCAGTAGTGTTATTGAGTATCCATAAACATCTCTCTCAGCTTGACCTCAGAGGCCTTTCATGAGACTGAACACTTCAGCCAATTTAGAATTTGTTCCCGTTCTATTAAAAAGCAAAAAACAAATATAGAGAGCCAGCTCAAGTTTAAACATGCACTGTTAGATTTGTTTTCAAACTTTGAGATCTCTATTTAAAAAGACTTCTGTTCAGTGTACAAATTATATACAGAATATGTTTGTGTCCATTTGTAAATTCATTTAGAGAATTCAAGCCATTAGTTCAAATTCATAAGTGGAATAGGAAACTTACAGGAAGGCTATTTTATTTCAAGACTGAAGTACTTAGAATTCTTGATCCAATTGTGTGTGTATGTGTGTGTGTGTGTAGGTAGATAGCAAAGATGACGAAATGTATTGTGACTTTTAGACTTGAGAAGCTGAACATAATCAGAACTCCACATGTATTTCAGATGTTGGTAGTTTGGTAGACACCATTTAACAGTAAACTGTTAAGGCCAAGTCCATCTGACTTTCAAATACTTCCTGCAGACAGAGAATACCCAAAGATAAAAAAACTTGCATGAGAATACAGTATAAAGTGCAAAATTCCATAGCTTGGTCAACAGATCCATTTTGATTAAGGAGTTAAACATTCCTGCTCTTAGAACTTGCAAACTAGGTTTTAAAATGGTCCTGTGGATGCTTTTACTAGAAATATTTTAAATATTATGGGAACTGCTACTCAAATTCAATAAAATCCTGGACTTAGGTGCTAATAATATCTTGAAATATGTTTCATTACCCAATCAATTATCCCATTAAATAATATAAGCTAACTTTAGAAATTTCACAATGTATAAAAAAAGTATAAAGAGAATAATAAGTCAAAATCTTATCACACAGACTCATCAATGGCATTTTCATATGCAGTAAAATATAAAATTTGTATATATATTAGAAGGAAATAATTTTATGTTGCATGTTTTCTAATATGCTAATATATTATAAGCATGCACATATGCATACACATGTATGGATACAGACATGTAAGGTAGTGTATGTTATAGATCAATATAACAAAGCTGATGAAGTGTTACTATAATTCCTAAGCATTTGCTTTTAGGAATTCCCAACCGTTTACTGGAATGGTTTGAAAAGCTCTCCCCAAAAACATGAGTTGGAAGTTTAATCTTTACTGCACAATGTAGGCATGTGGAACCTGTAAGAGATAATTAGTTGTGAGGCCTCTGTCCTAGGAGTAAATTATCACTTCTGGCTAGTAATAAGTTCACTGCCTTGGGAGTGAGTTTCTCATAGAAAGATGGGTCTGCCTAGCCAGTTTGGATGTTCACCTTCCTAGATATGGACGGAGGGGGGAGGACCTTCGACTTTCCACAGGGCAGGGAACCCTGACTGCTCTTTGGACTGGAGAGGGAGGGGGAGAGGAGTAGGCGGAGGGGGAGAAGGGTGGGAGGAGGGGGAGAAGAGTAGGAGGAGGGGGAGGGAAATGGGAGGCTGGGAGGAGGGGGAAACTTTTTTTTTCCCTTTTTCTCAATAAAAGAAAATTCAGATGAAAAAGTCTGCCAGATACTATGGGTCTGTAGACTGAAGATGAATGTAATATAAATATTGTAACTATAATTCTTGCTTGATACCCATTTTGTTATATGTAATTTTACTAGGTTAAAGTTAAAATCTTCCTTTCCATTTAAACAGAAAAGGGGAGGTGATGTGGGATTCCCCTCTGTATGGTGTGAATATCATTGGTTAATAAAGGAACTGCTTTGGGCCTAAAAAAAAAAAAACCACCATCATCACAGAGAAAAAAAAAAGAAAGATGGGTCTGCTATTTCTGCATACACTTTTAATATTTTATTCTATTTGCCTGTCTACTGGGGGATGGTATAGCCAGAGACGCTACTCTTGGTCTTCCTGGCCCCAACAAATGTGAACCAATGCATTTTGTTTATTATAAACTTATAACACTGGATTACACCATCACTAAACAAACTAAGACAATAGTCATTCGTCTTCGTATTGAGGACAGCACCTGTTTACGTGAGGACTATGGTTCTACTATCAGTATTAGCAACCTTTGAGCTCTAATACTTACTATAGCAGGAGATTTTTCTCTAGTGATGAAGACACACTATAAAGTCTATCGTTCCGGCTTAAAGAGTCAAGGAAAGAAGAAATAAAAATGTGAGAACAATTAATCAAGTAGTAACATTTTAGTTCCATCTTAATGGAATAGACATTGAAGGAGGATGCTATTGAGCCATCCAAATATGTTTAGCAATTTTAAGAATGTTAGGGTTAACATTCACTTTCCTATCTGGTATGAGGATAGGTGCTAGGAGAAATCCAACTCTGGTTTGCCTCCATTGCCAATGAGAGATGTAATTGGAAACTGCTTTTTCGTCTCCTAGAAAATGTTTCGAAGGAGCCAAGTCATTGAAACTCACTATTGGACAACAATTTCTTCATTCCCTGTAACCAGAAGATGATATAAATTTCTTACTTCCCCACTTGCCATTTATGAAGTATCAGTAGAAATGTCATGGCAGAGCACACAAAGAGTTTTGAAATGTTTAGCGTTCACGACAAAGCTAGTGGATCCTAGGAAGGCAGGCCATTAAAGGAAAGAAATGAAATACTGCTATTGGGGCCTTTACTTAGACCTTTCCACCTGTCCCTTCCAGCCCAGAGGCAAATAAATCAGCAAGAGAAGATGAAGTTGTTTCCTGCATGTGTTGTATACTATAAACTTGTAACCCTGGTTAATGTGTGTGTGCTTTACTTAGTTGTGTGTTTCTGAGATAAATCAATACAACTTTTTACTTTATAAATTACTATAATCTTTCTATCCTAGTAACTTCATATCTATTTTAGTATATTAACTGTTTTAGAACTCACTATAGTTTTTATTACCTATTTATCCTCCCTTTCTTTTATCTTAAGAATGTATATGTTTTAAAATTAACATGGTTCGAATGCTAAACTGGGTATTGACTCCTCCACATTATGGAAAGTAAGGATCCTTAAATGTTTCTTACTTAAAATTGTGGTGACGACTTTTTAAATCCACATTTTACAGAGTCCTGTGATTACATCATTCTCCAAATGCTTGTCATCCTTTCAGAACTACAGAAATACTGGATATGCTCCATTAAGCTGGACTGTCTGTCTGTTTCACAATCTCTGCTTCACCTAGGACATATCTTAGCAGTACGAAGGATGAGAAGACAAAGAACAAGTGATGATTTTTATTAGAAAAATAGAGTCAGAGTCCAACACTAACAGCAGGTTATGTAAAACTAGAGTAGGTTTACTATTGCTACTGGAGAGAATAATTAGTGCAATTGGGAGATCCAGCTTCTAACAGCTGAAATGAGGAAACAGATAACTGAAGGCTGGTTCCTTTAGACATATGTCACTGTGATGCTCCAGTTTGGAAGAGATTCCTTTTATACCCTTGTTCTTTCTCATCACTTCACTGCATACGACTGTCCTCATCTACCCTGGAGATAATCAGCGGCTGCAGGAGGAGTATTTTTTTTTTGATTCAAGGACTGTCATTCTCATTAAAGCAAGTGCAAGTTTGGTTACGGCACATTACTTTGAAAGCAGTTGGGGTGGTGAAGGACAATGAGAGAGTGTGTGTAAGAGAAACAACTGGTTCATATTCTGGGAACGCTGCCAGCATTTGGTTCAAAACCAGAACAAGTGCTGGCTGTCAGATGAACCTGTGCTTAAAATAAAAGAAGGCTCCTAAGAGCCCAGATTAACAGAAAGAAGCAATGATCAAATGCTGGACTCTTACTACAAGGGCATGAAAATGGTGGGTGCTATCTCTGCATTTTTTTATTAGTTTAAATATGATTGTATATAATTTAGTTGATACAGTTAGATATTATTCTAATCTCCCAAGTATCAGATGAAATCATTAATGGTATATATGAGCACCGTGAATCTGTGTAAGCCAAGCATCACTACAAATATGATGAAAATAATATATGTATGTATAAAACTCAGAGTCAAGTTCTAAATCATGTCTTGCGTTTCTCCATTATATGTAAAATTAATAATTTGTAGATAGACCGTAATATTTTCAAATTTTGCTAGAACCTCATCAATTTTCATAGTGGAGATTTAGATGTATGAGCTGAGCTCAAGTTCCTCTATATATTTCTTAGTAGGAAATAAATTTACTATGCAAATTAAATTTACCATGAAGAAAATCTGTAAAGGGAATAATTTATTCACACAGAAAAGTTCCCATTTACTATTTAACATATCAGTTATATTCAATCAAAATAATTGTAAGTCTAGATAGGAAAACATAAGTATGGGCAAATAGGACTTATTTGTGATCATATATTCCTAACAATTAAGTATACGTGCTTCAAAATAGATTTTTAAAAACAGTATATTAATCTCATTCTCTATTTCAGACCGCCTGACCTAGAAAGTAATACTGAAATTGTGCCGTATCTGTGATCTTGCATTACTTGGTTTCATTTCATAGGCTTTTAATGTCAAAGGGAGAACTTACCTTGAGGCATTTATTACCAAAGAAATCACCGAGAAACACCGATGTCTCTTATTCTGCAGGGACATATTCAGTGATTCATGTATTCAGTGATTCGAACGAGCTTGCGGGTGGGTGGGAAATACCACACAATTCAGCCATCACAAAGTTGGCCAAGATGCAGAATGGCTTTGTACCGTTCTGCTTTAAATAAATACAGATAATTAAATAAACCTTCGCCGCAGTAGAATAAAGAATAAACCCAAACTTTACCCAGCCGAAGGCTGCCTTGGCCACTAGCCAGAAGCCAGAGGGCCAAGGCTAATTTGCATAAAATTGAACAGATTGCTGCAGCTGCTGTCCTTATTAATACCCACGCGTAATCATAATCAGGAGCCATTCCACCCACAGCACAGCCACTTCCAGCACAATGCCACCCATGGCTTTGTGGGACCTATTGTTGCTGATATGTGACGGTGCTTTGAATTGGAAGACCACTGAAACGGACAAACAAAAACCAACAAACAAAAAACACTAGTTTTCAATTTGTTCAAAATGTAGGTTAGCCCTTTCACTTACCAATGTCGAGCCTGCCCCTATCATTATGAAACTGGACTTAAGGTTCATTGTCACTACTCGGGTAAAATCAGTGTGTGGAGATTAATAATATCATTGATTTCAAATTTCCTTCACAGGAATTCTGGTGAACTTTGCACAACTTAAAAATTCTCTTGCGAGTCTGCAAAGTATTATTTAGGACACAGTGACTGCTACCAGTTGCTGATGATGTCACACTTGGCTTTTTTGCATCCTGTCACCCTGATTTCAACTCCAGGAAGCTCTCTACGCAGCGGTGAAATGCAGAAGATGTCAGAAAGCATGTGCTCTGACTTATCACGCCCGGAACATGCTGAGAACACAGACACTATGAAACGGCTGATAGAGTGCTCTCGCATCAGCGTATCAACAGCTCGCCCTTTGTCGGTAGTGCTAAGTGAATTGGAAGATTGCTGTTCTACAGTTTCTCAGTCAGAAGGGCTGTCAGCAGCTTCGTGAAGGCCAGCTGGGGAAAACAAACTCTTGGCCCACAGAAAGATGACGTAATGTACAAGGAGCACTGGCAAGGATGGAGTGGATTATATTAAAAACCTATCATATTTGTTAGCTAACTGTGGGTGACAGCATTGGAGTGTACAATAAAAAGCTTTTATGATGCTCTGAAAATCCCCAGTTTACCACACGGGAATACATCTTGAGCTCATCTGTTAGTCTGGAACGCAGTGAAGGCTGAGTGCTGTTCCTTTTTGATCATAGGATATGCATTAATATCAGCAGAGGCAATATGTGTTCAGGTAGCACCTAATTTTGTAGGTAAAGTTTAATATTGGGGATATGCCTGTTTCCTCATCCCTGTTATTAAGTATTATATATTCATCACCACCTAATTCCCAGTTTACAGAAGGATGTGCGTGTCTGTGTGTGTGTGTGTGTGTACACATGTGCATTCATGTGTGTGCTAATCTTGACATAGAGTGTTTGGGATTCTTTTTAAAAATCTATACACATAAAACTGATTAAAATATACTATACCACCTAGTGATGACAATAAAGCATCGTGTGGTTTGTTTCTCTTGGCACTGAGCACTGTTCTTTCATGTCCTCTAGCATCCACATGTAATTCCTAAATTTACGTGTCTAGTCTTAAATTTGACTTAACTTTATTTGCATGTTTCAGTTCAGTATTGAGCTTTCCTCATGAATACTATTGAAAGAGTTCAGATACAGGATGATCCCTTCCTGAAACCCAAGCTTTACATGGTAAAATTACCTCCACTTTTCTGTGTTTGCTCTGTTTGTCTATACTGTAGCCTGCCTATACTGCCATGGCTTTGCGGGGTAGTTAAAAGCTGACCCCTGCATCCTCTTTTCCTATCATTTCCTGGAAATACCTCTTCCCCATGCTCTTTTCACTTGGATATGCCTATTTCTGCTTTGTGCTTACTTTAATATTCTCTGGTCTTTGATATCATGTTTAAGCTTCAAATTTTCTAGGAACTGAGAAGATGGTTAAGTGGATAAAACACTAAGTGAACATGTAAGGACTTTGGTTGTTCTTTGATCTCCATATACATGCAGTGGCAAGCACAAGGGCATACATGTGCTCTTGTGAATGCACACACACACACACACACACACACATATACACCCCATGCATGAAGATGCTTTTATTTATTTATTTATTAAAAATTTCCACCTCCTCCCGTCCTCCCATTTTCCTCTCCCCTGACTCCCCCTTCCCCTTGCTCTCCAGTCCTAAGAGAAGTCAGGGTGCCCTGCCCTGTGGGCAGTCCAAGGCCCTCCCCCCTCCATCCAGGTCTAGGAAGGTGAGCATTCAAACAGACTAGGCTCCCAAAAAGCCAGTACATGCAGTAGATTCAAAACCCGGTGTCATTATTATTGACTTCTCAGTCAGCCCTCATTGTCAGCCACATTCAGAAAGTCTGGTTTGATCACATGCTCACCAAGGTCAGCTGGCCTGGGACTGAACGAGCATGTGAAGATGCTTTTAAAAGCCTGCAGAATACTTTGCATTTCTGTATTCTCCCTTCCCATGTTCTTGGGATAGGGCAGTAGTATGGTGTGAATGAAAATGATTTACATAGGCGACCTTTGGTGGAACTCTTTGGGAAGGATTAAGATGATGTGAACTTGAAGGAGTTGTCAATAGGAGCAGGCTTTGAGGTTTTCAAAGACTCTAGCCATTACCGGTGTGCGTTTCTTTGCTTCTTCCTTGTGGATGAAGATGTGAGCTCTCATGTTCCTGCCACCCTGCAATCATGGACTTTAACCCTCTGCAGTCAAAAGTCCAATTAAACATTTTCTTTTATAAGCTGTCTTGGTCACGCTGTTTTGTTACAGCAACAGCAGAGTAACTAACACAGAAAGCAGATAACTAACTCTTTGGGCTCAGATCCTAGGGTTCTGACCAACCAGTAGCACCTCACTTGCCAAGAGGTAGCCATTAGTGATATCTACAGAGAAAGAGAGCTGCTTTTGCTTTGTGAAAAGATCTAGGTTAGGCAGCCATTCATACATAGTGCTGACCCTGGGAGTTGTGTAAAAATGCTTAGATAGTTATTTTCATGATGCCCTCATGACATTTTAGAGGGGATAGATTTTGCTTTTTGTTGTTTCTTTTATGTCTCAATTCTCCTTTTGCATCACATGTGACTGCTATAAGGCAAGATTGGGGTTGATCCCACTTAGGAAAGACTTTGAACATCAGACTCCTGAAGTAGAACTCCAAATGAAACAGCCATATAAACTTAGGTAGGTCTATAATTAATCTAAGGTAAATCCCATCCACTCACACACACACATAGGGGCTTCAATGGAATCTGATCGAGTAACATCCTCAACTGTTCATGGCTTTGGTGTATAGACCTCTATTTGAAAACCTAGGCATAAACTGGAATTCATGCCACTGCTGTATGGAGATGGCACATTTGCCCTCCTAATAATATTCTGCAAAGCTAGATGACCTCTTGCTCGACACTGGGTTAAGTTGACATTGTGGGTGTTCTCCCAAAGACTGAGAAAGTCTTATGGTCCATCAAATTGCATGCCAATCATCCTCCCCTTTAATTCTTCCTTCATTTCCATAGAAAAATAATAAATTTCATTTCTGAAAATTTCACATTCAACAACCAGAGTTAAACTTCATGTCAGCAAGTTTGCCTATATTCAATGGAATTTTTAAGTCCTGTAGCAAACACCAGGGCTTGAAGTCCCTCCTTCTCTGCAAGTGTTTTCACTTAGAGTTCCTTGCAGTGTGTCTATGTATCCCATAATACATACACACCTTCCCACTTTATGTTCTTCTAATGTTTCTGCCACATGATTTGGTTTGATGATGGGTCTGCTAGAATTCTTCTCAGAAGTCTTTTTGTGAATTTCCCCATGACATGAATCCTGCCCTCTTGTTCCCACAACCCAAGTAGAAAAGTAAAAGACAGTAAGTGAAAGGATATTGCCTACATTTGCTTCTCTTCACCTGGACCTGAGAACAGGATCGCTGTGGTGGGAGCTTCCCTAGTCCCTCCTACAATCTTTTTCCCTTCACTTCTATTTCTCAGATGGACTCAAAGACTGGCCCTGAAAGCTGTGGGGAAACACAAGTAAGCTAGTTCCTATTGAAAGTGAGCTATTTTCCATTTCCTTCATTCCACTGGCATCTAAGTAGGTACCAGTGTGTGCGGAGAGGGGGTGTGCATGCACATAGACACGAGCACATGCGTAGGATAGAGAGTAAGAGAGAATATGTATACTGTGTATGACCATATTGTTTCCGGCTTTCTCTCACCCCACCCTTCCAGGTAGAAAACTCCTCAACATATCAACTCACTCAGATATCATGTTAGATAATCTTAACTCAACATAGGATTTCTCCTCGAGAATGAAGCTTCTGCATTCTGGTCTCCCGGTATAAGCATGCCATGTTTGTGTTGTTATGCTCTAGCTTAAGCATGACTGACACATACTCATAGCTTCACAAGTACTGATTGCTTGAATGAAAAATAAATACTATCGAAGTTGTTAAGAGCTGTTCATCTAATATAGGTCATAGAATTGTTTCCTAAGAACCATGAAAGTATACTTTTAATTAAATGTGGAACTACATAACAATAGAATCCTACAAAAATTCCAGGTCGCTCACCACTCAATCAAGTCATTTGCTGACTGAGTGGTAAGTGCTCTAGAATCATATCTTTAGGCATATAAGCGTATTTCACTACTTAACCGTAACTTGATGAACCCTAATCTCTCTTATCTATATGAAATGATTCCTAAATATTAGCTATAGCATCGGCCTATGGGGATGTAGTTTCAATCTAAAGTATACTCAACATTTATTCTTTCATGTATTACTTTGGTCTAATTCTCTGATTTTGCATCAAAAATGAGACTTTGGAAACCAACATTCCAAATCTCTATCCCTTGCTTTGTAATAATTTTTAAAAGAACAGTGATTTTTTTTTGTCTGTTTTTCATTGTTTGAGGTTTCCACCTGCTTGTCTTTGAACTACCTTGAAAGAAATCAGTAAAACCCCCATGAGACTTTTTCCTCAGTGTCCACCAAGTTCCCTCCAAATGAGGACAAGACCACAATAAGTACTCGGTGGCCATGCTCACATGGGCTCTGCCTCAACTCCTCATTCCGTCCCATTAAAAAGGTGAACTGTAAAGTAGATCCTGAAAAGTTAATCCTTATAATTTAAGCCCTTATTTGTTCCACATGAACTAACTTCCAGATTGTTACTGAAACAAATTTTCTTTTATTTGTATATTCAAATAAGTATGATTCACTTAAAAAGCAGTCCCTCTGAACCGCATTTGCATATCCTAATTAGTTTAGCATGTTCATTTTCCATTCGCATGTTTTTCAAATCAATGCTTTTGAAGAATAGTAAAACTTAACTAACATCTGAGGCCGCAAGTTCACAAAAAAATAAATAAATAAAAAAGAAAGAGCTGACATACAGACTAGCTAAAAAAAGGCAAGAATTTCAATGTGTGGCACAGAGGATGTGGAATTGATTCTGTTTCATAAGGGAAGCTTGATTTCTGCTCAGTGTATACCAGGATGTGGGTGGCTTCAAGGCTGGCCCATCCATATATTTGTGTAACAAACACAAGGTAGAGATTAAAGCAATATTTTAAGATTTATGTATATGAAAATTTATCAATTTTGGTAAAATTTTTTTTTCCTAAAATAAGGGAGTTAAGACATATCAGCAAGAAATCATTAGGGGAAAGAATTTCAACAGAAAAGAAAACAATCAAATTAACAGAAATACAGATTTTATATCTCAAGTGATGTACAAGCTACCAGGCACAGGGCCTGTGACCGACTGCCAAAATGGGAGAAGGAGAATGACTGGTAAAATAATTTCCATGTTGTCAGGAACCTGGTTTCAAAAATGCAATTTCCTGCCTAAATTAATTCTTCAAACCCACCAATTTCTAATAGTTAGAAGAACACAAAATATAGGGATGCCAGTTCAGATGGGTCAGCTCTGTCAAACACCGTCACATTGCTCTGTTGCTCAGATTCTAATGTGAGTATTTGTGCACAGTTTGTGCAGTCGAGGGCACGCGCACGGCTCACAACTTCCTTTCGTTTGTAAGATGTACAGGAGACAGAAACTTCTCTCTTTTCAGTCTATTTCAAGTCCTGGGTGAACTAGAACATCTCTTGCTATTTCTATCTACTCACAATGCATCATGAGGCTGAGTCCTTGTTCATTGCCTTTAGCTAATCTGAAATAGTCAATAGTTGATTTCAGAAAAGATTCTAATTAGAAGTTTACATGATATGATCCCTTCTCGAAAAGACATGAGCAGGAGAGTCATTACAGGTATTCTTCAAGGTGATTGTTTATTAGAAGATACAATAATATCCACTAATAATAGCATATTATTCTGCTAGCTATTTTAAAATATATTTAGAGCCGGGCGGTGGAGGCACACGCCTTTAATCCCTGCACTTGGGAGGCAGAGGCAGGCAGATCTCTGTGAGTTTCAGGCCAGCCTGGTCTAAGAGAGCTTGTTCCAGGACAGGCTCCAAAGCCACAGAGAAACCAAGTCTTGAAAAACCGAAAAGAAAAGAAAGAAAGAAAGAAAGAAAGAAAGAAAGAAAGAAAAGAAACAATATATTTTAAAATGAAGTTATCTAATGGCACTTGGAATCAAATGGTGCAGAGAGAGCATATTATACAGTACCCTTAGAGACAGCATTGAGTTACAACATCCTGAAGACTCCCTGATATGTGATACTTTGCAGGGATATGTCCAAGGTGTGCAAGGTATCATTTATATTTGGAAGGAGAATTCTACTAAATAATAGCAATCTTGATTTAGGAAGAATATGGTGAAATTTTGATTCTGGGAAGACTCACTTTCCCAATATGGTGTGGACAAATTAGGCAAACCCATGTTCATATGGAATGATCCACAAATTCATAAATAAGCCACAGAGTAAACATTTATTAGAACTCTATTCTTTACCATGAGCACCAAAACCATGTATTGCTTGTGTTAATAACGATCGTCTTCTTGAACAAGTCCACCCTTGGGTTTTATGTACCAAGATGTTAGAAAAAGAAAAGACAGATATCCCAAACCTTCAACAAAAGCATGAGTTTAGAATGGGATGGATGACACATGTTTACAATGGTTTCACAGCTGCTCATTTTCCTCTTTTATTTGCATTTCCTAGAACTAAAGAAATGTTGAAAAGGCGTCTTTGAGCTAGCTAAGATGGCACAAATGGAAGGATATCTGTGCTCCAGCTGAAAAGAAAAAGTGTAACCAGTGTCATGTTGGAGATCATTTCCAACTCCATTGCTTTATTGTATGAGAGATGAGGCCGAGGTGCTTGGCAGTTCCTGTCAACAATGTGTCAAGGCAGTGCCTGTATGACATTGTAGCCTCGCAGCTTTTACACACAGACACCAGAACCTGGGAAGGACGTGTCTGTGATTTGTACCTGATGCTGTGAGCAGTAGATGTCCAAGGTCTTTGTTCTGTTCGAATGGTATAGCTTCTTTATTAGGTGGGCAGAGAATTCTCTGTCTGCTGTTAATCACAAAATGACAGAAAGATCATATGGCTATAATCAATTCTCGTGCACGAAAATGTTTGTTTCTTCCTTGTCCAGAACCATCAACACAAACATACGAGATGTCAGTTTTTTCTAACTATAGCCATCAACTTTCACAACTATTATAAATAGCACACACAAATTGAAGATCATAAAAAAATGCTTACAATGAGATCTCAAGAACAATCGCAGTGGGTTTTTTGATCCTACTGCACGTACTGGCTTTGGGGGAGCCTAGGCAGTTTGGATGCTCACCTTACGAGACCTGGATAGAGGTGGGCAGTCCTTGGGCTTCCCACAGGTCAGGGAACCCTGATTGCTCTTCGAGCAGATGAGGGAGGGGGACTTGATCGGGGGAGGGGGAGGGAAATGGGAAGCGGTTGCGGGGAGGAGGCAGAAATCCTTAATAAATAAATAAATTAAAAAAAATAGCAAAAAGGATGCAATTTCACTCCCACAACTATACTCATTTCAGAAAGAAATATTAATTTTTAGATATATTGTAATCTCTAATAATAGCCTTTCACTTATTTTCCAAAATCAATAGGAAATGTATCCCAGACACCCCTAATTGCAAAGTAGTTGTTATAAAAATGTGTCTGTCTGTTGTGAGGAGTGTTACCTAGCTAGATCATGTGCCTATTTGATTAGCAATCATGACTTTCTATTTCCCAAGTTTGTCTGTGTAAAAACAAAGATATATAAAGAAAAATTGACATTCAAGAGGAAAACTGATTTTATATTAAAGTTTTAAACTGAGGAGTGTGTGTGTCTGTGTGATTGTGTGTGTGTGTGTGTGTGCGTGTGTGTGTGTGTGTGTGTGAGAGAGAGAGAGAGAGAGAGAGAGAGAGAGAGAGAGAGAGAGAGAGAGAGAGAGAAAGGGAGGGAGAGAGGTGAGAGGAGAGAAAGAGCATATATGAGGTTACAAGTATGGTGGGTGGAATATGAGTGAAGTCTGCTGATATTCTGTAAATTGTATTATTATGTTTAACAACTAATAATCTGCAATGCTTATGTAAAAACTAATCAGAATAAAATGTTCGAATGTAAATATGTTCAAAGTGGATCTATTCATTTCAATTAAACTTAACCCTCTCTTTATGTCAGTAAAGCACTGAACTAGTCATGGTGAATGTAAGGATTAGCCAGCAAAGCCAAGCATAGCTACCCTCAAAGAACTTGCTATGTATCAGAAAAAGTCAGTGTAAAAATAGGGTTTTAGGAGCCATCACTCCCTCTTTGCTTTGTCAAGATTGGTGAAAGCTGATTAGAAAAATGAACGTAAGATGTTCAGGGTACTCACATCAGTGAAAGATTTGAGTAACTGGACCAAAAGAAGGAAACTGTAGTGGCAGGGGTACATATGTAAGATAGTTAGGGAAAGTCTCCTCCAGGATTAAAACTATGTGCACATATAAATATATATTTAATTGATAGGTTGTTAATTCAATTACATATAATTGAACATATAATTTAAATATAAATAAAGTTAATTTATATATAATTTGATTAAACTATACATTCAATATACATATATATATTGAATAAAGAAAGAAGGTAAATTAAATTAAAGGTATGGACAAGTGCACATACATTTTTAGTATAGCCTTATAATAGATAGGGGACATTAGAGAAGGAGTCACGGAGCAGGAAAAGTTAGCAAGATCATGATTTCATTTGGGGGTAGTGGGATGTGAAGAACTGCCAGAAGAATTGGTGAGAGGTGTGTAGAGTAGGCATTTGGAAATTCAGATTAACAGAAGAGGTGTATGGTTAAAGACAAGTATACAGATTTGTGTCGACAAAGTCAAGAACAAAACCTAATGACAACAACAGAAGGGAAATATGGAAAGGCTTGAGGAAAATCGGCCTATAGGGTGAAAGATGTGCTGGTGGGTCAAAGAATTTCAAAACAAGGCTTCAAAACAATGGGAATCATGTCTTCATCTATACCACCAATGCTTATCGCAGGCAGGGAGAAGAGGATGTATCCTCGGATGAATGGGAGTAAAGAGTGGATAGACACCCAGGGCATAGTGGAGAAAACAGGGATGAAAGAAATTGACTTGGCAACCTCTGCATTAATGATATCCTTTAGGGGAGTAATTTGGAAGGATGGCAGAAGGTGATGATGAAAAGAAGGTATATATAGGGACAAGGAAGAGCATGGGCTTGAGGTGAAGGGCTAGGGAAGAGGCCCTGATGGCAACGGAACACAGTGCAGCATAGATTGGGAATAAAGAAGTTGAGTCACAAGAGGAGAGAGACCACATGAGGACAATGCCCCTGAGGAGAGGGTCATGGATAATTGCTCTGGGTAGTGAGGGGCCTTTATTGCAGTGGTGAAACAAGAAAGACACTCACTAGGGAAATGTACTGCCCAGGGCATTAGGGGATCCAGGGTCTACTCTGAGCCTCTCAAAGAACTTTAGAAAACATTTTCCCCCTGAGTTTGTGTGTAAAATCAACATTGTCTAGAAGGGGACTTTAATGAACATAGGTTATCTTATGACTTTCAGCCCTAGCCTTCCCATAGTTACTGGGCTTCATGGGTAGAACAAAGGAGAAACAGACAAATATTACTTTAAAGAAACTTTTGGTGAACTAGAGAAATTCTAAAAACACATAGGAAAGGTGTCATGTAGCTACCAACAAGAAAAAGTAATGTATTCTTCAGACGGAGTGAACAAAATCTTAATAACCCTATGAGTTCAGTTTCTCGTCCCTCCTGCTGACGATGACTATAATCTCAGTCTATGTATGTGTTTCCACAGAGCAGCAGAGTGAGAAAGATGAATGCAAAGACAGGAAATTACTACTGGCCAATAGCTCTGCTGCCCTGAAAAAGGTCCTGCCAGGAGAATCAAATGTCGATCTGGATCTCAGGGCAGCCTAGACACAGGTCTGAATTGAGCAACCATTGGTCCCCTATGTGGTCCTTCCTTCTTTCTCTTCCTCATGCATACTCGAGTGGTTTGGATTCAATCCCAAACTCAAGTTTCCTTCCTCCCCCAGGTATTAAAATGGAGACACTTCATGCTGGTGGCTTATTTACATATCAGACATGTGAATTAGAAGTAGGGAACCTCATTGCTATTGGTTCAACTGATCTATGCCGCCTAAGGAGACAAGGCTTAGCAACCCCCCCCCCCCAAATTAAAACATTTTACAGTGGAGTCTTGCTGATTAATACAACATGTCCCAGTTTTACTCTGTTTCTTAGAGTGAAGTAGTTTCAGTTCATATAAAACAGACACTTGCTATTTTTCCTTATCTCCTAATGGGATATAATCACAAACAGCCTTCAGAAACCTTCTGTTAAAGAAGGTGGCAGCCAGACAATTGTGTGATGTGGTCTAAGTCAGTACAATAGCTGGCCGCAGGCCAAGGCACTTGTACCCTGCCATTCAAGCAGAAAAGGAGGTCATTTTTCTAAAGGTGTGAAGATGACTGAGAGGATCCAGAGTTGATGGGTGGAAGATGTGACCTGCCAGTGTGACAGGATCTGCCATGACTCAAATACTTTACCTTTTAAATACCTTTTTCCCCCTTTGAAATATATTCAAATTGTAGCAAGGAGACATGAAAAAAGGATGTTTTACATTTTGAATTTATGTTTGCAACTTCGACCATGACTTAAATAATAGCTGTATGTCACATCAAGTCTATGGAAATTTACTTGTGAATTTTCACATGGTATAAAATATTTGTGTGCATCATTGTGATAAATAATTCTGTACAGCATGAGGAAAAGAATGTCAGTGGACCTTTGGAGTGAAACAACGTTTCTCAAGCTTTTTCTCATTATTACCTCATGAGGAACATTTCTATTATGATTTTCTAGTGACTCCTGCAAGAAATTTTACTGAGACATAAATTATCTGTATCTACCTAAGTGTAGAGAATATTGTAACACATGCCCAAGCTCTTTTCACTACCTTTGAGAAGATAGCAACCTTGTTAAATGCATGTACTAGAAAAACGTCCAGATTTTAAATCCATGGCATTGATACCATAAATAATTCCTTCTACAGATTTGAGGGGGTTTCTAATAAGTTAAGTTAAGAGGTGTAACCTACTAAACCTAAGCATGCAAACTACCCTATTATTAGAGAGAGCTAGCAAGAACCATAAGTAGGGGAGAAAACAGTCACCTACCAGGGGTTAGGAATTTAGGTACCAGAATTTCTTCTTTTGTTTTCTAGCTGTGGGATTTGGGTCTATTCATCTGTCCTTGCCCAAGTGAGTTACCTCAATATGTAAAAGGAGAAAGGTAGTATAATTCGTTTGGACTGTTTTGGAGTATTAGCAGATAAAGGAAGTGGTTAATGTAAATAATAGACAGTAATTTAAATATGTATCAGATGCAATATGTGCCTTCACTTCCCTGTCTTAAAGGGAAATGGTAAGGATTCTCCTCTTGGTGACCAGAATCCTGATGCATGTGTTGCACTAGTGCACAGCTTTTTTGTGAATATTTTCACATTCATAGACTTTTATACTGCATAAAGGAGTCCGGGTTTTCTCATCTTCCTACAAGACCCATGTTTCTGTATGATTGATTTTTAAATGACACTTCTTTTTTGAGTCACTATTTGCTAAGGCAAAGTTTAGATATGTGCAAACTCGGTCAAACCACAGTAAATACTAATCGTTGAAGTAAGAAATAACTTTTGGATTAGGACAGTCACTGTAGTAGATTTTTGTTTAGGAATCATGACTTCAATAACCACAGATTGTTGGCTAGGTTTGCGGTTTACACTACTATGTATGAACTCTCTCCTGCGAGCAAACTCCAGTCCAATTAGAGAGCCGTTAGTTTACCACCAAGGTAAAAGTGCCATTATTGCCCCTTTAGGGATACTAGTTCATCTTGGTCATTGTTGTGGTTTGCAGGTGTCAGAGTTGAATAGGACTTTTGACTGCTTTTCTTACTTGTACTCTGCATAGCACCTTATGCTTTTTTACATCTGTAGAATTCTTAACTGGATTTTAAATCATTATCTTTATTTATGTAGGCTAAGTGTAGATCTTACCCAAAATGAAAGAGTTTTCTTTTTGCAACAGATAGAGACCAATACAGAGAGGCACAACTTGTCAAAGTGCAGAAAGCAACTAACTGTGGCCCCAAAACACAATCTCTCCAACGTAGCCCTAGGGAACAACTTGGAAGAGTGGACAGGAAGTTTCTAACAGGATCAGAACATCTGCTGTGAGGTTGTGTTTTCTATATATGACAGGGAACCGGTGACCAAGGAATCTCAACCTATTGTCCACTAAATAAAACCTGCACGATTAAAACACCAATTGACATGACATTATGGATAGGGAAAATCTCACAAGGCCCCATCCTTGGATGAAGAGCTACAGTAATGGAGGAGTGCCAAGAAAGAGAAAATTAGTCTTTCCTAGGGATGAGGCCTGTAATTATATATTTATTAATTTATGTGTATGTGTGTGTATGTGCATGTGTGTGTGTATGTGTGTGCATGTGAGCATGAGTGTGTGTGTGTGTGTGTGTCTAACAACAATAATTAAAGGGAAAAAGACAGGAATTTGAGCCTAGGGACTGCATGAAATGAACTGAGGGGAAAAACAGAGGGGTAACATGTAAACATTGTACATATAAATGAAAATTTTAAATAAGTTTTAAACAAACAGAGCTCTGTTCTTTAATATTCTACTTAGCAGTCATCCTTGAACGTAAATTATGTTTGTTATAGGAAAACCAAGGATATTTGCGTCTTATTTGGCTACAGAATTATTCCTTTTCTTTTTAGGTTCGAATAAGTCTGCCGATTAGGATGTATGGGCACTAGCTGTGGTGCCCATTACCACCATTTTCTCACCCACTTAGCACTACTAAGAATTTGAGTTTATGTTCATCATTTTCTTGGTATCTTCAGCGTGATTTACATCACATGCTCAGTTGTAATGAAGAAATGGCAAGTAAAGCGTCTTAAATGGTACAGTGTGAGCCACGTCTGTCAGTGTGGGTCTGAATGTGAGTCATGCTTATAGCTGTTGTTCTTCTCATGAAAGTAGTAGCAGTGCCCTGCTTCAAAACTCAAAGTCAAAAAAAGTACAGACTTGAAATATTTATGTTCTTAAACATTTTCACCCTTGTTACCCCATAGCTGACAGAAGTTATGATATGTGGGATTTCCTGACATGGAGGGAACAGCTGTGAGTTTTGCCTTATTGTGGAGATCTGTGAGCAGTCTTGCAGAAAAAAAAATAAACAAAAAGCCAGGACCGGCCTGTATGCTATAAATGTTCTTTAGTAATGGTACCTAATCAAGAAAGTGACTAAAGCAATTTTATAAGACTCGAGCCTTCTACTATCTTTGAAAAATCACAGTTTGATAGAGGAGAGACTTAGAAGGTAAATATGAAATGATTTGCTCTAAGATTCCAGTAAACATTCTGACCAAGATTCTTTCTCCATGTACTGAAATATTGAATTATTTTAAGATGTTCTAATCTGAAAAATAGTGATGATTATAATATCCTTCAATTATTATTAAACAGGTATGGTTAAAATTCTAAAAGATTTTATTTCTTACAACATATTACAAAATTTTATTACAGAATACCATATAAGATAGGAAAAAAAATAGAGACAGAAGGAAAAATGAAAATACAATGGTAGACAAGTTGGATAAACCAAAGGGAAATCTATAGCATAAATTACAATCATCTGTGTATATTTCCAATAACCTCCATTATATTAAAAAAGTCTAAAATATGCTCAATTGTAAAGTTCACAGTACTCACAGAATTTAGTTGGGAAAACTGGTCTGTTGTGTATCCTGTTATGTTATGTATGTCATGTGTGCCACTGACTGAACTGGAAGTTTCAAGTTTAATTCATTTTCAAATCATTTCCTTTACTCTTTGAGATCATAGTTAACATCATTTTTAGCTTTCTCATCCTCCCTTATAACTGTACCATATTTTTCTTCTTGCTCTGTTTCAAATTCAGGACCTTCTTTTCATTAGTTGCTGTAAAATACACAAATGCACACACACACACACACACTCACATTCACACTCACACGTTTTCCTATGTACACAAATAAACCCTGCTGATGTCACTTGAATGTAAGTTTTCCGGGCTGACCATTTGGTATTGGGTAACCAGTTGGTATATCCCTAGGGGAGACTATTTCTCCTCTCAGCATTCCTTAGTTACCTATAGTTCCCTGTGTGTAGGATTAAGGCTGATGGGTACTTCGATTTAGTTTACTTTGTATGTGTATTGCTGCTGTCCTTGTTCAGCTCATCTTTAAACACTCATGTGGTGAGACTTTATGGGCATTTCTGCTGACGATTCTAGGAGACACAATCTCACCGCAAACTCCCTTGTCACCTGGATATTATAAGTCCCACGCCCACATCTTCTGCAATGTTCCCTGAGTCTTGGGTTCAAGAGTTATGGTATAGATGTGTAAGTCAAGGGTAGACTCCACAACTCTGCTTTGATTGGTTGTAGTTCTCTGTAATGGTCTCCATTTGTTATAAAAAGAAGTTTTCTTAAGGGAAAGAACTACACACATTAGTGGGTATAAAGAAAAACACTGAATGTAGTTAGGGATTATGCTTGGTTAGTAAAGTAGTGGATGTAGGCTTTCCTCTGAGACCCAGGACTTCACTAGACCTGGGTTCTTGTAGGAAGATAAGGCCTATAAGATGAGTGAACCTGGAGTCAGTCTGAGGGCCTGGCATCAGGCACTGTGAGAGGTCCTGATCATGCCTAGCCGATGAGGAACAACCAAACCATGTCAACGAATCAGAACGCAGTCTGAATGCTGGAAGGAGGGTATATAAGAGTCTTTCCATTGCTGAATAAACAAGTCTGCTGTTTGCCTTTTACCCAACGTTTGGTGTTTATGTTATTGATGCTGTGCCTTTTCAGCCCCCCTCCCCCAAGGGAGCTGTTAGGAGCCAGCAACATCTAGCACCTGAACAGGTCCTAATCATCTCCCTCTCCTCACATCTGGACAGTGTCCCCAGGACGGTGTATTTCAGTGAGAAGGCTGCTCAATTTTGTGTGGTTTTGGCCCCTTTGGCAGGAAAGCATTGGGACCCATTTTCTTTCCTTCTTTTCTGTTGTCTGTCATGTTTGTCTGCCCATCTCCCTAGAAAAGCACTTTTTTTTCTGTTTTGGTTCGCCTGGCACCTCAGCCTAAGAGATGATCCCCCAGGAGGGGAAACGAAGGCTCAGCATCCAAATACCATACCTTGTCTGGAAAAACCATGTGGTCATATGCCTGTGGCCTAAACAATCATAGAAGTCCCCCACTAAGCATAGAATATGAAGGTCTGACAGAGTTTTCCACCGCTGTTGACTGCCATCTTCTCTCTGACTGTTGCTCTAAGAAGTGGGCAACCTCTCCATCCCCTCCACCTGTTCCATGTCTGATCTCTCCACCGCATCCGATGATGAGGAGAGACAGCCAGTTCAAGCCCCATGAAACCTGCTGAGGAGAGCATGGTCACAGCTAGGGCTACATGTGCTGCTTCCCCATCAGCTCCACTTGTGCTTTGGGAGGCTACTCCTCTGCCATGGTTCCCTTGGACTGAAGAACCTCAATGTCTGCCTGGCCCTGAAGACAGAAATTTCCTCATGCTGCCAGATGACCCCACAGCTGCTACATCTCCCCCACCTTCTCCAGCCTCAATGGCAGGTGAAAGCCTTTTGGATCAACCTGGGATAAAATGCCACTAACCAGACCCGGATTCCCAACCCATAACTGAGCTTTCATTATTCAGAAGGCTGCTAATGAGTTGGGTCTAAATTCACTTCATCAATCTGCCTCCGCCAAGGAGGGAATAACCCAGAATGGGTAATGTATATACTCCCCTTTCTTGTTCTCATTGCCGCCTCAAACAAATTCATTTATTGTTAGAAGAAGAAACTGACATTTTAAATACCATGATGTGACAACAAATGCTAGGTTAGATGTGGGGAATAGAAAATCCTCACTCATTATTGATGGGATTGTTTAAAATGTTTTAAAACATAGATTTTAGTTGTGAGTCTTTCTCTAAGAGACAAGCTCCCACATAGAATGATCTTAAATATGTTAATTATGTTTTGTAAGACGAATAACTTGGTCTCTCTTCTAAATGTGGCCATTTTAAATGAATCTCCTTGTGATTTTTCCAATAAAAAAAATTCTGTTGAGACCACAAAAAGGGGTAGGCAGATGTTTGATTTCCCATCAAAATCAAAAGTAAGATGCCCAGAAATAATACGATTGTCAAGTTGAACAAGACAGCTATCTCTGGGAGGTAGTGGTAGGTATCAAAATTATTTCTTCAACAAAAACTTTTTAAGAAATCTATGTTTCTTGAAGCAAAAATATATGTGTATAACCATGAACACAAATTATATTCTGACAGTGATCTAGCTCCAGTGGCATAAGTATTCATTGTAGCTGCTTTTAGCAGCAAAGCAAAATAATCCTAACCCCATGTTCACAAGCTTCGTTGCCATGACTAGCTTGAACATATTTTTAAGGCTAGAAATCATATTTTACTTTCTCATTTAGAGATTCAATCTCTAACCTTTTTTTATGCCTAGGGATATAAGTGTGGTGGGAAAAATCTTGACAATTCTTCAAATTTGTTTTTATTAAGTGCATTATTTCTACCCACACCTTCTCTGCTTTAGATAATTTTATTTTGAGCTATTTCCTCAGGAAGGAATATAACATAACTGGAATAAAAGATTGCCTCAATTAACTCTTAATTTTCCAAAACTTTAAGCAATAAAGTCATAATATTACTTATTCCCAAGGCAATATAAAAAAATCAAAACAAGAAAACAAAAGAAAACTAAACAATGAACTCCATAAATAGCATGATATTTCTAAGGGAAAGGCAAACATTAGCGAAGAAGTTTCTTCTGATATAATATTTCTATTGTGAATGCTGCACATAATAGAAGTGTTTGAGTAGATGCAACCTCTATCACCTAACTTGTTTATGCTTCTCTAAATTTAAGTTGAAGTCACTTGACTCAAACCTTGGGCACATCAGCTGATGTAATAATTTGACTATCAAAATGAAAAATTTCTAGAATCCAGCCTTCAAGCCCATCCAGTAAGATTATTTAAAAGTTGGTGGAACATGTAGACATCGAAGGGCTAAGTTGTAATGACAGCTCAACCCAGATAACCATATACTTTATCAAAATATTGTAATTATATTTTTCATTTTATTTATTTTTTATTGAGCTCTACATTTTTCTCTGATCCCCTCCCTGCCTCTCCCCTCTCCCCTTCAACTTTCCCCCAGGGTCCCCATGCTCCCAATTTACTCAGGAAATCTTATCTTTTTCTACTTCCCATGTAGATTAGATCTATGTATATCCTCATTTGTTGTCTAGGTTCTTTGGGAATGTAATTTGTGGGCTGGTTTTCTTTGTTTTATGTTTAAAAAACACTTATGAGTGTTTTTAGAATTATTTATGACACACCAGAGAGAACAAGTAAAAATGTAACAGAGAAGTCAAAGTTTAAAGAACGGTTTATAAAAGAATCATGGGTGTTAATTGTCCTGTTTACTATCTGAACCTCAGATGTAGTGTAATTAGAAAATATAGACTATTTAAAAGTATGAAAAGCCACCAAGGACAGTTGTTTGATAGTTACATACCTCATAAAATAGATTTATGTAACTCTATGATATTGTTATAATTATTATATGCAAAATTGTAGGCTACAATATATGCCATATATTAAAGACATAATTTTCTTAGCTCATTAACAATTACTTTTTTATATATTTTAATGACTTTAAATCTTGCTGTTGTATATAGCATGATTATTGAACCTTATTTTCTCACCATGTGTCTGGCAAAATACTAGACCGGGAGGAACTCTGAACTAAAAATAGAAAAATAGCTTATATTCTGTAGTTAAAGTCATTTTGAAAACATCATACTATATCTTTCAAGGGTTCACAAGTTACAATTTTATCTCTTCAGTCTAGTCCATAGAAAGAAATCTTTGACATTTAGATAACAGCCTTTCTGGGGCTTCAGTTGCCAGACTCTTCCGGTCTTACAAATATTTTCCTGTGCTATAGAATTAGTATATATTAGAACACACAGGTAAACTCTGATCTTTAAAATATTTTATCATTGACTATTTAGGAGGTTTCTGAGAGTTTTAAGCAATAGTAGCTCACATGGATTTCAAAATGGCAGCACTGCATAGATCATGACGTCACAGAGCTGCCTGAGGACTTACCTGAGGATGTTAAATCCAAACACAGAAAACTGGACAGACTGGTTTTCCAACAATTCCACACTGTCATGTTTACCTCATGGATGGTAGGTTGAAAGCTGCAGTTTTTGTTTATTTTGATCATTTTCTGTGTGAGTAGATGTTGGGAGGGAGCCCAGGTTGTCCTGGGACTCACTAGATAGCTCATTCTGGCTTTGAACTTGTACTTTTTTTTTTCTTTTAATATCAAGCTTCTAAGTGCTTGGATTATAGGCATAGACCACCATACTGGGTTGGGGCTTACAGTTCTAAGTGATCATGATTTTTCAAAAGTAGTTAAACCAAGAAATTTACTTATTGGGAATTTTATTATTTTATGTGCTTTTTTTCATAAGGAAAAAACAAAATTCCATACTTTTTATGAGACCTTGTCAGCAAATTAATTAAAATTATATTATTTCTCCAAAATCAGTGTTGGTCTAAAACATATACAACGATTCTTCAATTCAATTATAGTTAATTTTTGGTGCAAATATATTGATGTTTCTACTTTAAAGCATTAAAGTGTCTTTAGATATTGTAAGTGGCTTTAAAATGAATTAGCTTTGAAATCTGAGGTGCTCTCAAATGTGTTTCAACTAGAATAACTCCCTGGATGAATATAGCTAACTACCATCTAACAACTGAGAAATAACTTGAAAGCATTTAGGAAATTTTGTGATACATATTTAGAATTGTGTCATTATTTCTACATCCACACCTTAGCCGAAGCTCTTTGTCAGGGGTGGGACAGATTGTTTTTCCTCCTTGCTTTCAGGAGGTTTATAAAAGATAGATATTTGGGTATATTTTCTAATATTTTTGTTTTTAAAAATAAAAACTAACACATGGCAATGTTGAAAACATTTTGACTCTATAAATACCATAAAATCCATCATGTTTTTCATGCTTTTTGAAGCTCGAGGAACATTTCATGGGTATCTAATCATTCAATGTTTTTGCTTCCTTAAATGCACCATTTAACTGATTATATTCCCTGCTAGAATGGATCATGTATTGAATTACTTTGCATGATTAAAATTTGTAATATCTTCTGTGTATCATTTAATTGTTAAGATCAAAATATCTCCAAGTTGATACTGGTGTCCAGTTGAATAGATTATATACACGCTGTTACAGTGGATAAATATTATTGGTCTTTTATATTCTTTGTTACACTGTAGACATTTTCCCAAGAAAAGCATCATTTCCATGGTCCCACCAATTGTACACTCTCTTCACAGAAACCTGTCTTTCCTTCCCTAATGCATAGCTGCTTCCAGGTTGAAAGGAAATAAATGCTTGGAGTGAGAGGCTGCTGTTCTACAAGATCAATTTCCATCTCTTTCCAGATCAGATGACTTGCGTATGGAAGTCGCATTTTCATTATCTTTTCTCCATTAATCTCATGCAGAATTCCATTTCAGCCTCATGTTTCTTAAATGGAATGAGCAGGTAGGGTTGTATTAACAATCTGCAGACTTGCATGTATACACTGCAGACAATATTTCAGAAAGATGAAAAATTCTGCTCTTGTAGAACCCTCTGCAATTATTACAGTATACACTGCTCCCACAGACATTCTGTATACTTGGTATCTCCAAGAGTCTGCTTCCAGTAGGAATGCTAGGTACAAAGAAATCAAATGTATAATATACTGTTGTTATTGTTTCTCAATTCTTAGAAGGGAGGGGATATTTGACTAGAATATTACTATATAAAATGCTTTCTTTTCTTCTGTTAGTCATTTCTATCAGGTAATGTTTTGTTTTTTTTTTTTTTGCACTCCAAAAATGTTGGTTTCCAAATCGAATGGAAGTGAGTTCCCAACTGATATGTTCAAAAGGAAATTTTATTATTAATATTTCAAGGGCTTTCTCTCTTCATACAAAGATGTAGTAGTAATAGTGATAAAGAATAGGAAGTACATAGAATTGATGCAAAACTGCTTACACTCAGATTCTGGCTATAGAGCTTACTAGTCAAAGGAAGTAAGACAGTTCTGGCCATGTTTGGCACATGCTTTGTCATCTAAATTAAAGTTAAATACAGAATTAGGATTCTTCAACACAAGGATGGCAATCAAATACCCATAGTTCTTTTCTTCGAATATCACTGTCATATATTCTTAACTCAATAGCAACTAATAATACATGTCTCTACTCCTGATATTTTCAACATATATTCAAATATATTATGTTTTAGAAGAGACTCACTATAGACTTATAGGTAAAAAGTTATGCTATACAAGCAATCTTATAGTCTTTAAATTTAGTTGAGTATAATAAATTTAAATAAATTGAATAATAAAATCATAGCTTAATTTTTAGAAAAAAACTGATGCAATTTTCCAGTTTTTCTTTTGTGTGTACTTGACTGACAAATCTATTGAAATTTCATCTATTAGTGCTTGGTTGTTAGCAGTATCTAGCAGATGAATAAATGATCAAGTGGAAGATATTATTAGTAAATATGTGCATCATTGGGACATTCTTCATTAGTGTTAGTTATCAACTTGACATATCTGAATCACGTGGGAAATGGGCTGGGCTGATAGGCATGCTTGAAGGGAATTCCTTGGATTATGTTAACTGAGTTGGAAAGAACCACACTCCCCCCCCCCCACACACAGTGGGCGCCACTATTCCCTGGCTGGGATCTTCTACTGAGCACACCATGACTTCCTTGCTCTCTGCTCTTAGTTACAGATGAGTGACCAGTTGCTTCAAGACCCCGTTTCCTTGACTTCTCTATGGAAATGGACCAAGAAGATAATGCACCCTTGACCTGTAAACCAGAATTAATCCTCTCTCCCTAAATTGATTTTGTCAGAGTATTTTAAATACAATAGGAAAAAGGAACTAAACAGATAGCTTAGCAGAGGTTCTGTCTTAACAAATGAGGAAAATCAGTCTTGTCCTATAGCCCACTAACGGAAACATTCTGAGTGTGCTCTGAGGGTTGGTGAGAATATGTAGATCTATTTGGGGGAAGATTAATTGTAGTAATAAGGGCAGTGGGGCTGCGTCCCCAACACCCCAGCTGCCTGCTAGCTTATGCCCGAAATAACAACACACAAACTGTATTCATTTAAACACTGCTTGGCACATTTCTATCTAGCCTCTTCTAGGCTAACTCTCGCACCTGGACTAGCCCATTTCTAATATTCTATGTAGCACAGCTAGGTGTGCTTACCGGGAAGATTCTAGCCTATGTCCATCCTGGATCGGAGCTTCATTGCTTGCGTCTGCCCAGGAGCCGGGAGCATGGCGTCTCTCTGAGGCGTCTGCTCCCAAGAGGAGAGCTGTGGAGTCTGAGCTCACTTCCTCTTCCTCCCAGCATTCTGTTCTGCCTACTCCACCTACCTATGTTCTAACCAATAAAATGGGCCAAGGCAGTTCCTTTATTAGCCAATGACCTTCCTCCATCTATTAATAGTAATCTACAGCTTTCTGTACTTTACTGCCTGGATTAATGATACCTATATTCTAAAATTTTAATGTTTAATAAGTCACATAAACAGGTGTAGAGCAGATATTAAATACTATTATAGTAATATATGTTATTCCCATCATTATATTTTAAGGAGGTAAAGTAGACCTATCTGTTTCTTTTAGCAGATAAAGCTGTCTTATTTAATAAAAGAATATAATATAGCATATTAAAATTGAAAATTCAAATTCTGGCTGTAAAGTGAATTTATAACTATATGTGGCAATAGACATTGCCCAGTGGAATTGAATTCCCTGGTTCCTGTGCCTCCTATAATTCATGCACAGGTGGACTTGAGGCCAGCATTTCAGTCCTTAATTCTTGTTGAAGCTCATCTGAAACAATCAAGGTTACACTGCTGTACCATGATTTCATAACTCTCAATCATATTATTCATCTTGCTAATTAAATGCTTATATTACTTTGGTGTGGGCAGATACAAATGGAACTAGCATATAATCTCTTATCACACTCTCAAGAATTTGGTTTCGCCCTGGGCAGTAATGAGAAGTGTAGAGATGTGTCAGTTAAAGGTGCTTCTGGGCTTGTTTGCTCACACGGCTTCAAAAGCATGGTGTGGTTAGCCAGTAACAGGTGGCACTGGCCCTGCCACTGGGTGTTTACTTCACAGACGGATGGACAACACTCTCTGCTTGTGAAAATGGAAGGGAGGGATGAGGAACTCCACAGATTAGGCTATCCCAAAACAGATTGGAAGTTCAAGATGTTTTAAGTAAGTTTGAAGAGGATACCAGTGAGTGACAACATCATAGCCTCAAAAACAAAAGCAGACGAAGTAGAGAAAAATCAAAAATGCCCATATCTGTTTTAAGTTAGAGCAAACAGTTCTGATATCCTTTAATAGAGCTTGTGTGTAAAACTCCAAATTTCAGATGTGTTCTTTGTTCTTCAGGGTCAAGAATCGTTGCTGGGGGAAGGAGGGCTGGAGAGATGGCTCAGTGGTAAAGAGCACTGCCTGCTCTTCCAGAGGTCCTGAGTTCAATTCCCAGCAACCACATGGAGGGATAGTCACAAGCCTTCGGAAGTCCCCATTAATAGCACAAACCATTTTGACTTATAGCTTGCTCCACTCCGGCTGTGACTAGTTTTTCTTCTACCACTTAAACAAATTATTTTTTCATAGTCTCTTTCCGTATTATGCCATATATAACAACACCAATAACAACAGTCCTACCATCACTACCTTAATGCAGCCTCTCAATCATTTGCTGTTAATTACAAAACTGTGACTCACCTGTCTCCTGCAATCAAATTCATTCTAGTCCTTGCTACCACATAAATTCATGTAGTCATTCTCACTGTTAAAGCCTTGAATGTGATGATACCTCAGATCTTAAGAATCACTCAGTCACCTTAACATATTCTTGAAGTTCTTTTAGGAGCCGCATACTATAATCATCTCCTTCTGGCACTTGGAGTGTCCTGTATTCTGGCCATTCTTACTTTGTTCCTTATAGAGTCTTCAACAGGCCAAGCTCCTTTGGGTTCATGGTTCTGGACATGGGTGTTTTGTAGATGAAATTCTTGTTTATCTCCTTCAAACTCCCCTTTCCTCAAACATTTTTTAGTAGAGCCTGGGGAAGATTTTTTAGAGTAAATATTACTGGGCCTTCATTTGTCTTCAGGCAGAAGGTTTAATGCAGCAAGGTATGCAAGACTGCATCCCACTCTACACGTCTTCATCACCTGCACTGAGAAGTGTGAGCACACCAGAGTAAAAGGATCATACCACATGCATGGCAGATTTCAATTCAAAGTCTATGTATTTGTCTGTAGAGAGGTCTTTTTTCCTCGTAAGACAGGGCATAGTTTTTTGAGAATTTTGGGCAATATATTTTGGACATATTCACTTTCTCCCTTACCACCTCCCAGATCCACCCCTCTTCCCTAACACTCAACTGTGTGTGCGTCCCAGTTCGTGGATATGTGACCTTCTACTAGAGGACAGTCAATGAACTCTTAAAGGTAAATGACTATTTTTCTCCCAGCAGCTATCAATTGACAATAGTTTATCTGATGGAACTTCATGACTACCTCTTCTCCACGAGCTAGTATTTGGGCTACTCTTTAAATGGACATCTGAATCACAGTTCCTCCTCCCAAGGCTCAGAAATAACTGCTGAAGCGGAGTTGTAAAGACAGTAAGAGCAAGCGATAGTGAATGACTGACTGGTACAGAGTTCTTGAGCACAACAGGGCAATGGCTCATATGAACTCACAACTGTCAGTGGTCACAGCTGTGACAGCATGCACAAGTCGGCATAAGCTGCACACTTGAGACTATTGAGCCAAGGCAATAGGACTGGTAGCTCAGGCAAAATGTAGAAAGAATCTGAGCAACCCTTGAGAAAGGAGTTCCAGGTTCATCAGGTCTGATATATCAACATAAGAGTTTTCTAAAATGTATATTTCCCAGGCCATTTGGAGGCAATATAAATTTTCTATAAGCATGGTGAGTCTCAAAGCTTCTTACAAAGCACAGAAAAAAATATTTTGCAAATCGCACCAAATTTTTGATAGGTTTGCATCACTTTAATTGAGACCATCCCACTGTAACACCATGCTAATCCCATACACTCACCATATTAAACTTGCTTAATAGAATAATTGCTTCTAATATATTAATATAAACGACCAACTTTTAAAAATACAGCTGAATGCCATATTTCTGTTTCCTTCTGCAGTGAGTGTGACTTTACCGCAGACATCTTGGAAAAATGCAGTTTTTCCCATCTGGTACAAATGAATGTGAATCAGACCCTCACAGTCTTACCGCCTTTTGTCTATTCTGGGTGCACAAAGCATACAGTCTGAAGTGAAGGTAAATAAGATGCCCTGCCACTCTCTGTATGCTCAGAAGCACGCTGTGCTAAATAGACTGCAGTGCACCCTGGGAAGTGCTGGCTCTGTGCCCATCACTCTATTTGCTGGAGTAGCTCATGTTGAAAGCCTGCCCAACCTCAGCTGTAGACTTGGAAGACACAAAGCAAGCAATTTGGCTTTCCCAATCATCAGCCTGGCAAAGGCAGGAAGGAATCCAGCAACAACAAAGACTCCTTAATTTTTAAGTAACCAGTCCTAAGGGACTGGGAGCATAAGAAGAAGCTCAGTCTCTTCTGTAAGCTCGTGTGTGTGTGTGTGTGTGTGTGTGTGTGTGTGTGTGTGTGTGTGTGTGATCTCCATAAGGATGGCTGGAAATGCCTGCTATCATCTTCCAACATCTGTGCCTAAGGCTGCCTTTCCAATACAAACTTCCAGATTTTGTGTCACAGCTGCTGTGAAGCTGGCAATTGGCATAGCAAGAAATTTCCCCCCTCTTGTACACTGTACAAAGTGTCTAGTAATATTGCTAGAGTTCAAAGCCTCCCCAAAAAGCCAATCTTCACAGACAGTGCCACCAAGTCTTCAAAGGCTTAACGACAACTGAATCTGGTCGATCTTGATGAAGACATGACAACGTTTAAGAGAGAAGAAATCTAAAGAAAGAAACAATACTATTGTGTTACAAGAAGGATGAAAAACAAGGCCACATGCCAGGAAATATCATTTAATGGTTCTCATATCGATGTTTGATAAATAAACAGACCTTTTAAGCCATATATAATTATTGTATATATCAAATTACAATAATGAGAAAATTTCCATTTTCAAGATTGTTTGAAATGCCCTTCATTGCTAGGATTTTATGGATGGCCTTAAAATCTGGATTGGCCAGAAAACAAATAAACTCTTATTATATGTTAAAATAAACCAAAAGTAGGTCAAATTTTTCAAAAATACACATTTGAATATGCATAATAAACTGCATAGATATTTTGAGGAGTATTTTCTTGAAAAATAATTAATTCAGAAAGTTTTATTTTGTGAGTACATCCAACTCATTACTCAAAAGTCTCTGGGGACAAAAATCCTATAAAATATCACCAGGACTTCTTAACAATAATTTGGATGGCACATGAAAACATCTAGTTAATATAATCATTCAATTAAAGGAATTAAATGCTAACTTTTAACATAAATTTACAAATTAATATTTAAAATAAAGTCTACAAGTGTGAGGCACCATTTATCTCGTTGCAATCATCAGACTGCTTCATAGGTATATTTTTAACAGCCAGCCCTCTCAGTTCTTTCCCTGGATTCTTTATGATTTTATTACAAAGATATGCTAGAGAACCAAGTAAGATCTTCATCAGATTTTGGCTAATCTCAGACGGTTTTATGTTTATTGCATTATCTTTATGCTTCCCTATTTAAAAATGTATTTAGTATTTAGTCAAGGTAAAAAAAAAAACAAATCCTCAGTCAATTCAATACACATACATTACCCTCCTTGTTAAGTGATTTGTTGTATTTTGGGGTAGTTTTTTTAAAAAAATCAAGCATATTTCTGAACCCAAGAAATTCAAAGTCTAGAGGGAGTTGAAAGTAAAAACCTAACTAATTAATGCCACATAACAAATGAAAATGTTCAGAATATATCCTGCTTTTGAATATTGCAAGCCCTATAGTACCAATTGTGATTTTCAAATCATGTTCCATAGTTACCAACCATGAAAGCATGGGAAAGTTAGGGGTAGTTTAATATTTTTATATGTAATATAGCTTTATGTTTGAGCAAGAATAGCTTCCATGACTGATGATGTAGTTACTCGATCCCAGAAAATTAATAGCCATTGGAGCTGAGAAGGGTGCTTGACCCAGAATTCTTTGACTTTTTAAAAGTCTAATGGCTTAGATTTCTTTCTTTTTTAACAGGAAGCAGGAAAGTAGGTAGAGAATTAAAACAACTTGATTTTATTTTTTGGGGGATTGTAGCCTTGAGAGATACCCCTGCCACTGAAGTGCTTGGCGCATGAGCAGTAGAACCCTACTTTGAATGCCCAATATCCATGAAAAGCCAGCTTTGTGTAGATCACAACCGAAGAGGAGCACTGACCCCCAATGCTGTGCCTTAACCTACACAAACACACACCATGACCTGTGTGTGAGCTCAGTTAGACAAATCTATACATAAAGGGAGAGGGGGAAAGAGGGGAAGGAAGGAGAGAGGAATGAAGGGAGGGAGGAGCTTAAAAATACAACTGTGAATGCATAATGGATAATGACATAACAAGTATTTTAAAAGAAAAAAATATGTTGATAATTCAGGCCTCTGATGATGCTTAATTTCAGGCAGCTTTCTTAAGTCTTTTATAAAATTTAGTAATATGAAAAATTAAGTCATTTTACACATGTTTGCTTTGTCTGAATCATTTTCTTGGCACTTCTATCCAAAGAACTGTAGCATATGAAACATATAACTTCTGATTATTATTTTTTTTATTCTTTTAAAACTTAGTAGTGGAGGAAAATACCCATACTTGAAAAAACCTCACTGAAAAAAAATGCAAAGAAAAACAAAACAAATAAGAATAACCACAAAAGATAAGTGTGGAGCAGAATCAAACTCATTAGAATAAACCAAATCTGAAAAACTATGGAGAATAAAGGTGCAAGAAAATAAAAAGGGGGACAGAAAAAAGTATATATAGACATGAAAATGTTAAATACAAACAAACACATTTATATACCTATAAATCAGGAAAGTGTCTAGTTAAAAAATAAATATACCTTGCCTGCTTAAATGTAGAGTTTACGATGAGTGCAATACTCCCACTCGTGAACATGCAGAATTCTGTCCAGTGGTCCTCAGCATCACATTTCTCCTGAAATAGAGTTCTCAAGTTGACTTAGGAGCAGGAAAGAATGGCAACACCATTTGTGAAACTTCAGTTTTTACAGGAAAAAGATAAAATGGGCCCGAGGAAAGGATACTTTCACCTTATCCACAAAGCAAGCACAAGTCCCTGAGGGGTGAACCTCCTAGGGCCCCAGATTAAGTAGCAATGATGCCTATATGGAACCCTTTGGAGTTCACTGAAAGACAGCAAACACTTGCAAAATATCATAACATGGATTCCATAATTCTGGTGGAAAAAAATCTAGACTTTTCCCTGGTAGTCAGGAAACCAGTGATTTAGCTCTGAGTAAATCAGGGCTGTTGAGTAGCTGTATTCCTGGATGTCATCAGGCTGTTGTGTGCAATTGTCTTCATTAGAGCAGTTGATGCAAGAGACCTTGAAGATCTGGTCTGGTGACTATGGAAATTCATTCCCTCATAGAGGAGTGCTGGAAAGGGTTGGAGGAACTGTGTCTTAATGTCCCATCCATTCCTTTCTGTACTCCCCTGTTGTAATAGGAGCGGCAGGGCTGCATCCCCGGCACCCGGCCGCCCGCATGGCTTATGCCCCGAAATAACAACACACAAACTGTATTCATTTAAACACTGCTTGGCCCATTTCTATCTAGCCTCTTCTAGGCTAATTCTCACGTATTAATTTAGCCCATTTCTAATCATCTGTGTAGCACCGGTCTTACTGGGAAGATTCTAGCCTACATCCATCCTGGGTCGGAGCTTCATTGCCCGTGTCTGCCTGGGAGAGGGGAGCATGGCGTCTCTCCAAGCTCACTTCCTCTTCCTCCCAGCATTCTGTTCTGTTTACTCCTCCCACCTATGTTTTAACCTATCAGGGCCAAGCAGTTTCTTTATTGCTTAACCAATGAAATCAACAGATTGATATATGACACTCCCACATCACTCCCCTTCACGGTTGTACATAATTCTGCTTTAACAGCATACAAGCTTGTGGTCTCCATCAGAACTTGATGTGTAATTCCCCTCTTTGTGCTGTGAATATGTTTTATTGCCATTGGTTAATAAAGAATCTGTTTTGGACCTATTGCAGCGCAGAATAGAGCAAGTTAGGAATTCCAAACAGGGAGAGAGGAGAAAAGAAGGTTGAGTCAGGGAGATACCATGTAGCTGCCACAGGAGACAGACGCTGGTCAGAACCTAACCAGTAGGCCACAACCACACAGCAATATACATATGAATAGAAATGAGTTAATTCTAGATGGAAGAGTTGTCAGTAAATGTTTAATCTTTCAAACATTAATTCTCTCTTCATAGTTATACAATACTATTCATGTTTCTGTGGTGGTATGATAAATTTTACAACTATATTTGTCATGAAACAGTATTTGCTGTGTAGTCTAAGCTGAGTAAATTTGGTACGTCCAGCACACTCATTAAAAATAAGTTATCTAATGTTAAAGGATTTCCAAGAATGACACACCACGCCACATACACAGAGACAAACAGCAGGCAGACAGACAGACAGACAGACAGACACACACACACACACACACACACGCTTCCATGATTCAAACCACAGTATTACACCCTTATCTGCAGGCAACTTGCTGTTATTGGCAAATACAATTTAGTGGATAAGAAAAATACCCTTTTCCATCGGTATCTAATCCTTCTTCTCCCAGCTGTAGGTGGCTGTCTGTAGTTCTTTGTCTATGGATGAGACCCAGGAAATTCCTCCCTTCTACAGCAGCATGTCTATTGGTATTCCTATTGTTCCTGTCTTCCATGCAGTCATTCTAGGAGAGACTTCTCACAGCTCTTGCCGTCTTTCTGCCCCTCCTCTGTGATGTTCTCTGAGACATACATTCAGGGTGTGTGATACAGCTATATCCATTGAGGCTATGATCCCCGTGATCTGTTGATCTCTGCATTATGTCCAGATGTGGGTTTTTTTTTTGATGCCCTCCATTTGCTGCACAGAGAAACCTCTTTGAAGAGGAGTGATAGCTGCACTTACCTGTGGGGATAAGTGCAAGATATGGAATATAGCTGGGACTTATTCTGGGCTAGCAAAGCAGCTGTAATAGATTCTTTTCTAAAGGCCATGATCTCACTAGCCCCATGAAGCTGGTTAGGTTTCCAGTACAGACATATTTTCTCCCCTGTCGAGTGGGCTTTAAATCCAATTAAGACAGCTGCTGAATGTCACTGGCATGTCAACGCCACTTGCACCTCTATGTATGTCTTGCATGCTGCTAATTGTGCTTCACAGGTGTTGCAGCTGGACAGGTCTCTTTAATAGCTTCCATCCCTTGGCAGCTTGCATAGTATTTCTTTGAAATCATGAAAGATAAATTACAGGAAAGAGGTTTTCTGGTTAGATACAGCTGAAGTCATCCAAATCATGAGTGCTAAGTGTGTGGTGTATGGGGCTACCGTCGAAGCATTAGAGGCAACCAAGGGATACGCCAATAAGCAATACTGCTTTCAGAATCACTAGCCCTTCGAAAGGAGATTCCATGTGTCTGGTCCTGGGGATTTTGTTAATCTATGGTTCTTGTGTGGAGCGTTGTCAGTCCAAGTGTCTTAACTCTCTTTCTAGCTCTTGTGAATAGGGCGACACATGCTGGTGAGGTCTGTGGAGAAGAAAGAACCCTCAATTTGCTCGTGAGAGGAAAGCAAATTTGGGCAGCCTCTCTGGAAATCAGTGTGAAGAATCTTCAAAAAACTAGGAAATAAATCTACTATATAAACTATATTACTTCTTGACACATGCGCAAAGGACTCAACATCCTACTCCACAGATACTTGCTCGACAGTGCTCATAGCTGCGCTGTCTTCCCACTTTTCAGGCTTCCATTTTAACAGAAGTTTATTATGAAGCTGTCTTTCTATCTACCTGCTCGTAAAACTGAACATTTTCACTTTTAAAGTTGAGGGCTTGGTCAAGTTTTGTTGGATCATCTTGCCAAATACAAATTCCTATCTGCCTTCTTGCCAAATACAAATTCCTATCCGCCTTCAATATCCTGTTCCATCTTAGGAAATGAAAGCACACTTGAACCCTTCTGTTTCATCTTCCCTTTTTTTAAACAAACAAACAAGCACAAAACGTTTATCAGTTGTTCCTTTTCCAGCCTTGGAAGTTTGTATATTTTAGCTTTCCCAGACTTTTCCCCTCCCAGATGGTCTAACTGAGGGTTTGATCAACCTTGAGATAACTACATTTTAGAAATCTTGTGTAAATGCTGAACCAACTACACTGGCTTATGACAGTCTACCACTGCTTGAGATTTCCATTCAAAGGATGTCAAGGAGCTTCTGGAAACATGAAAAGCACTCACTGACGCCCAACTAATACAGCTAGCCTGACTAGAACTGATGCCCAGCTCCCACTAAAGGTTATTGGGACCAGCTTACCAGAGTTAAGGAGATCTAGTAAATGCTGAAATGTAGCTGTGTCCTGTGGTTTGGGTCACTCAGCACATAGTGAGGATTTTGTCACTCCTGGAAATACCATGTATTCACAAACTCCATCTCAAGGTAGTGTTGAATGATTTCTGTTGTCTGTCTCCCACATGCAAAAATAAAATTTTAATGTAGATTGCAATACAATTCTAGGCTTCAACACCATGTAAGAAGACCTGGTAGTTAATTTCTGCCTTGGAGATGAGGTCAACCATGTTGTTTGCAAAGGATGCCTACTCCATGGCCCTCATAGAGAGGCATGACCTATGTATCTATCATCACTTAGTATGAGGTTGGTTCTTGTGTATTTCCAGGATCCCTCTTAGGTCTGAGGTGTATATATAGTGGTAATATATAACCATTACTACAATGTCTTCTTGTAAATAAAGCTTTATTGGAGCACAGCCCTGATTATCTCATTTTGCATTGGTGGTGGTTCTGATATGGATCCATGTAGCCTACAAAGTTCAAAATATTTGCCAGCTGAACCTTAACAAAAAAGAACTTTCAAAGGATTTATTTAAACCATCACTGAACCTGGTTTTCTTACTTAAGTAGGTAGGGTAAAATGCTAAGGTTATCATTTCTCCATGATAGGATAATGCAGATAAAGTAATTATACATACAAGAGTATATGACAAATTTATTCCCACCATGGCACCAAACCAACTACCCACTAAAGCTTTGCATCTGTAAATGATAGAAAATAATTCAGCAATGAGCTTTGCTACTTTATGCCTTGGGATACCGTGCTACATTTCCCACTGCTAATACAATGTGTTGAAAATCAAACAATTCCAAATCTACCATCAAGGTTTGATTTCTTGGGATAGTTCTGAGAATCTACCTACAAGACTTGTTCAGCAACTTTGATATGTTAGTAAGGAGGAAGTGGACTAGCTGGAGGGAATGGTGGCTTATGGGATTGTAAACATGAGCAGTTACATTCATGTGCCACAAGGAGACCTGATATTTCTTAAAAACAATGTACACTAATTCAAAAGAAACTAAACATGGCTACCCTTTCCAAATGATAATTGGAAGAGCTTGAGAAACATCCAGAAGAAAGTGAATTATTAGAAAAATTAGTTATAGAAAACAAGCTTGGTAGCTTATATATGGTTGAGCTAATAACTATAAAACCTAGCTGCCTGAGAGAAACATGGAAGTTTGTATCCAAAGGGCCCTGAGTACTGAGATAGGCACAGGATGCTGTACTCTGCAAGAAACTGTATGTTCTTCCTTGTACCATCTACCTCTCTTGTGCCTCCCACCAACAAGAGCTTTCATTGTCCTTCAGTTTCTTCTTGCAATCCAGCTAGTTCCACTCCCTATGCCTTCTAGGACTTCTCTAAGTTTAAAGGATAAGCAAAGACCAAAATTTTTACTTCATTCAACTTTTCCCCCTAAAACTAAAGCCCATGGTCTGAGTCCTAAGCACAGGTGATTTTCATAGTGCTGGGTGGTCCAAGACCCAAACTCTATTCAATCTCTTGTATAGTTTCTTTCTGATTCATGGAGGGGCTAACTGCTGCCTCCTTATGCAATGAAGGGGAGACTGGACAGAAGAAGATGACTACTGTGTTCTCACAGTGAAGATGCTGTGGAATGACATCAGGCTGCTCTCTGAAGTCTCTTCCATGTGGAAAGCCCCTATTTCTTAATACCATCACAAAGAACTCAAACTTGGGGAGACAGAAGCATCGAAACCAAAGCAAAAGCTCTGGAAAGCCTCCTGAGACACTGCGTTAAGTAGTTGCTTATACTTCTCTGCCTTTGCAAATACACACCCTGGACAAAAGCAGTAGCTTTCTTACAGTAAGATGGAGAAGGACATCCATGATCCAGCTGGACTCACTATTTTCTTTCCGGTTTACCACAAATGGTACTCCTCTGAATTCCCAATAACTTTCTAGAGAAAAATCTTGTGAAACCGTTTCTCCTAGAAAGTGCCTCAATAAGATATTTTTGGTGTAATTAAAATCGAGCTGCCAGACAGTTTCCTGTCTCCTTTCACGCTCCCTTTCTGGCCACTCTTTTCATTGTCAGCTGTGCTCCAGACTCCTGGGCCTCCTAGGATTCTGTTAGGTGATGACATCATTCTTTTGTCTCACCTCTTATTTTTCCACGTGCGCATTATCATCTTCAATATTTTCCCAAACGGCACAAACATCTTTGAGAAGAACCACCCATGACTTCAGAGTTAAAATAGTTTCTCATTTTAACCTGTGATGCCTCTTTTGATTGTCATTTACAGCACATGAAAAAGCATATGATTGTTTAAAATGTTATTTTGATTTTCATATGTGTGCATGTGTTTGTGTGTGTATATCTTGCACATGTGCAAGAATACTATGTAGCCCTAAAATTGATTGTCAGATTTTCCCTGTGGCTGGGGTTAGAGGTGATTTTGAACTATCTAGTAGTAGAACCGGGAACTGAATTCAGTTCCTCTAGCAGAGCAGGAAGTGCTTTTAACTGCTGAGCCGCTTCTCTAGCTCCCAAAATATGTAATCTTGTGCTTTTCAATTTATGTTTCAAGGGGACCTTGATTCTGTTTGCTAAGAGTTAAACACCAAAGATGGGAGTGCCACTTTATTTGCTGTGTGTAATATTTACATGTATATACATCATCATAACCTAGAACTTGCATCTGAAAGCTATAACTCCATGATTCCTCTGTCTTTTAAGTCAGCCAAGACGTGATTACTAATGATATCGGCCAACATTCTTTTAGTTCTTTCTCACTTGTCCCTGATCTGCTGCCTGAGAGGCAGCCCTTTTTCCTGACCCTGTACTATTGTGGCAACACTGGGAAGTGATGTCTGAATAGGCAGAGCCCATGTGTCTCCTTCATGGCCTGTATTTGTCCTGCATACTTTTAAGCTTGCTGTGGGTCTTACCCCAAATACTTTCTCAGCCTTGGAGAGCTCTGTAATTAGAAAGCAAGACGATGGCAAAGTCCCTGCAAGGATTTACTTTGACCAGGATATAATCAAGCTTCTTTTAGCACCTACTTTCAGCAGATGGCTGCGGAGAACTTAAGTGTAGGTTTCCCTGAAGGTTTTCCAGGACATAATGGCCCCCTGCCACAAAGCAAGAGACGGCTCATTCCAAGCGAACAGATTTTTCGTTTCCATATTACTTCTTCAATCGAGAGGGAAAAGAGGAGGGAAATTTGGGGTAGGCATGCAGATAGACTTTTGGATAACCCCTTCAGCTCAAAGATTATTTTTTTCTATTTTATATCATTGGAACATCATAAAAAGGAACCCTCCCCCAACAAAACCAAAACCAAACCAACCAACCAAACAAACAAACAAAATACAATCTAGGGTTGGCAGTACACGTCAATTATTGAAGCTACTTAGAAGGAAGAAAATGTCAAGGTCTAACCAAGTTGGGGTCTCTTCCAGGGGGAAGACTATATTCTATTTCCAGGACTTCCTGCTGCCTGAAGTTCTTTCTCTAGGGCTGAGGCACCTGCTTCCACCGTTGTATATCTGCTGATGTCATCCTTCTTCCTGCCTTTCTTAGGCAGCCATGCTGATAACACTTCATCTGAGTACCTTCTCAAATACACAATCTTACAGCCCAGTTTCTGTTTCTCCAGCTTTCACAATTTTCCAAACTCTCTTCTGCCATGATCCCCAAGGCAAGGTAGGAAGTACATTGTAAAACCAAAGATAAAATAGTTTCTCTTTTAAGTCTTCTGCCAACTGTGACAAGATGGGAGACATGAATATCACCATGTTCATTTGAACTACAACGTGACATGGAATTTCCAAACCTAAATAGTACTCAGAAGTAACAATGGTGATAGGAATGTCTCACACCTTGCTGTCATTGGCAGAAGACATGAAGATGAAATTATTTTATATTTTGTTCTATCTCAAAAATTTGTGTTTATATAAACTTTCCTTTCAATAGTATACCAACCATTTAGTTAAAACTATGAATTTTAAATGCCCTTGAAAGCAGCTAAATGCTCTTGCACGCATTTAATTAAGTTTATTATATTCATAGTCTCCAAAGTGTGTTTAGCAGCCATTTGTTGATGACTGATTAATTAAAACTCTGATCATATGTTAAATAATGTATTAAGCTTAAAGCCACACATGTTCTTACTTCTTGTGTTTAGTGAGGGAAGTAACCCCAACCCTAATCCTAATCCTACTCCTAACCCCAGCCAAGTCCAGTTCTTATGCTATCCAGGATTTAACCTAGCCTGGTTTGTACATGAAATGAAGGAAATAGGTTTCAAAGGTCCACACTAAGAACTGGGGATCCTAGAATACAGAATGTTTCTTTTGTACTTGAAAGAAACAACGAAGTCATCTGGGCCCCACTTATCCCTACCAGCTCATCATTACTAAATTAGGCTTGCTGCTCTTTGCCGAAGAGCTACCTTCAAGGTATTGGCATGACTTCCTTGACACAGAGGATTTTCATGTTTTTTATACTATCATATTACCATAAATTGAAGGAGGGAGCTCACAAGCCAGCTCAGGAAAGGCACTTTTCACTAAATTTGACAACCTGAGTCTGATTCCCCAGGATCCACATGGATAGTAGGAGAAGAAAACTAACTCCTGAAATTTGTCTACACATAGGTGGTATCATGTGTATCCCCTCACTACCCTCAATAAATATGCAAAATGTTAAATTAGCTAATAAGCTAAAATAAAGTATAAGCATGTTTAGAAAACATTTATCAACATGATAAACCAGTATGATCATGTGGATATGTTTGCAGCAATCATGAAACCCTTGCTAAGGGGTTAATAACAGTATTTACAAAACAATTCAAGTAATACAGCATTTTATCAGTCTTTAAAAATATTTCAACAGCCTTTCTCTCAGGCCTATTTTGAATTAAATGATACTAAAATAAATATATTCATGTATTTGACAGAAATCATTAGCTTTAGAATAGTTGATAAATGGACTGAGAAAGAAATCAGAGAAACATCACCCTTCACAATCACCACAAATAACAGAATATTTTGGAGTAACTCTAACAAAACAAGTGGAAGACCTGCATGACAAGAAATTTATCTTTGGGAGCTCAGTCCAGTGCTCCAGTGTGGGTCTCTGTCTCTATCTCCATCCATCGCCAGATGAAAGTTCTAAGATGATATGCAAGATTTGTTTTTTTTCTTTATTCTTTTATCAATAAAAAAATGTTAAAAAAAGAAATTTATCTTTAAATTAAATTTAAATTTAAAATTTAAATTCTTTGAAGAATGACTTTGAAGAAGACACCAGAAAATGGAAAATTCTCCCATGCTCTTGGGTAGGTAGAGTTAACAGTATAAATGGCAATCTTATCCAAAGCAATTTACACATTTGATGCAATGCCACTCAAAATCCCAGCAAAGTTCTTCACAGCACAGAGCTTGCAAGAACAGTACTCAACTTCATATGGAAAAGCAAACAAAAAAAAAAAAAAAAAAAAAACAGGATAGCCAAAACAATCCTGTACAATAAAAGAACTCTGGAGGCATCAAAATCCCTGACTTCAAACTCTACTACACAGCTACAGTACAAAAAAACAGCCTGATATTGGCATAAGAGAAATGCAAATCAAAACAACTCTGAGATTCCATCTTATACCTCTAAGAATGGATCTAATCTACATGGGAAATAGTAAAAGATAAGATCTCCTGAGTAAATTGGAGGCATGGGTATCATTGGAGAGGGTCGAAGGGGAGGGAGGAGGAAAAAAAGAGAGGGTAAAAATTTATAGCTCTATAAAAATCAATAAAAAAGAAATCATAACAAAACAAAAATTAGCACAGAACAAAACAAAACAAGAAAACAAAAGAAAAGTTGGACACAGGCACTAGAAAAAGATTGCTCAATTCTACATGTTTATCCCATGACTTACTATTTCTATTACATATTTTAGTAATAATGACTTTGATTTCCATATGCTGTTTGATGATCTGTAGTCTTTTAGATAAAATATGTGCTTTCTGTTCTTAGATATCTAGAAAAAAGAAAAAAATAGTAATAAATAGAGATAAACAGCATTTGTAAGAATTCTTTGCCTAGAAGGGTAGAGCCTGGAGAAATGGCTCAGTTGTTGAGAGAAGTAGCTGCTGTTCCAGAAGACTCTGGTTCAATGCCCTGCACCCGGATAGAAACTCAAAGCCTTCTTTTTTTTTTAAAGGCTAAATTTTTTTTAATTTATTTATTTATTAAGGATTCCTGCCTCCTCCCCGCCACCGCCTCCCATTTCCCTCCCCCTCCCCCGATCAAGTCACCCTCCCTCATCTGCTCAAAGAGCAATCAGGGTTCCCTGACCTGTGGGAAGCCCAAGGACCGCCCACCTCTATCCAGGTCTCCTAAGGTGAGCATCCAAACTGCCTAGGCTCCCCCAAAGCCAGTACGTGCAGTAGGATCAAAAACCCACTGCCATTGTTCTTGAGTTCCCATTCTTCCTCATTGTCCGCTATGTTCAGCTAGTCCAAATTTATCCCATGCTTTTTCAGACCCAGGCCAGCTGGCCTTGGTGAGTTCCCGATAGAACATCCCCATTGTCTCAGTGTGTGGGTGCACCCCTCATTAACCTTCATCAGGCGATGAAAGGAGACAGAGACAGAGACCCACATTGGAGCACCAGACAGAAATTTCAAGGTCCAAATCAGGAGCAGAAGGAGACGAAGCACGAGCAAGGAACTCAGGACCGCGAGGAGTGCACCCACAAACTCAAAGCCTTCTTTAACTGCAGTTCTAGGAGATTCAATTCTCTCTTCTGGCCTCTGTGGACACAGTATATAAATGGTGCAGACATAGACACAGGCACAGCCCCCATATCTGTAAAATATAAAAGTAATAAAAATATTTTTAAAAACAGACAAGTCAACACAATGAAGTATCTGTCACAATAGTCAATTTGAACCTGGAAATTGTGGTACCTGCCAGGAATTTCAGCACTTTTGGAACAAGAATTTTAAGTCAATCTCAGCTACACAGCGGTTTAAAGCTGGTATGGGCTGCAGGACAGTTTGTCTCAAAATAGCAAGAGCACGACCAATAACAACAAAAAACAAGAGACAAAAATTTTTATGTTTTCTTGCTGTGTTCTCTAACAGTACAGTAATAAAATTTGCTCAAACAACATACGTTGTATTATAATAATGTTTCCATACTAGATACTTATAGATGTTATAATAGCCATCATTATAGTGGCACATTGTCTATTTCTCAGATCCCTTAAAGGGAAGAGTTGGTTCCAGAAAAACAGCCCATAAAGATGAAGTATCAAGTATCTGAACACGGAGGTTGAGTTATGTACCTTTTACCACTATCAATCTCTGCAGAGATGAGGACAATGACCCCCTATTTCACTTTCTTCTTTTCTAGGCAATTATTTGAACCTTAACTTAGTTTTTAGACATAATTCCCTGTGTTTTAAACACAAAACAGAGTCAACACTACCCTAAATGTGCTGTGAGTTTGAATGTGGTTGCGCGGACTTAATAGAATACTCTTGAACATTTCTGGTGCTCACAGAGGGCACAGACATGAGATTTAGATGAGGGTCTGCCATTCATTACTCCCGTGGTTCTCTCTAGGTCACCTGTCCTTCCTTATATCCTGTTTTAGTTTTGGAAGTGAGAGGTCAGGGAGGTGGCATTGTTTTGCATCTGTTCTGTTGTAACCAGCTGCTGGCTTAGGGTGCCCAGGGCCGTCTGTCCCCACTGCATTGTTGAGGTTTTCTGGAAAGGTTGAAATAAGTTATTGATTTTAAGATTTTGACCTTACCATTTCACTATAAATGATTAAAGGGTGAATATTTTAAAACCATTCTACCTCAATGATGTTTCGTCTGCCATTTCGACTTGTACGTAGGTCAGAGATCTATTTAGACATAAGCCCTCACGGACGGCAAGACTCCATAATGAGTTTTGTTTATAAAGACAAGGTCCACCTGGTCAGTAATAGACTGCTAGCTCCCCAGCAGGGACCTTTTGCTTATTTTGCGAGTGAGGGAAGAGGAATATTTGCTCAGTTCCAGCAGACCTAACACACAGTCTATTTCTGGCTTTGTGACCAGGGTCTGTCCCCGTTTCTTCTGTAAATGTCATAAGGATCTGTGTACCCAAACTTGTGTTTATTTTCCCCCTTTGGAATAGACTATAGTAAGAAATTTTCTTTATGATAGAATGTTCACTTTTATTATATTAATCTTTGATTTCTAATCCATGCTTTTATAAAATCCTTCCCAGCACTGCAGATTCTTATTGCAATAGTTTGCAACTCCTCAAATACAATCGCATAATTACTCAGTTGCTACAAGGTGAAGCACTAACTTTCTTTAGTTTGCACAGGGATTATTTTAACAGAGGTTTGTGTATTTAAAGACTTAGAGAAATTAGGTTTCTATCAAAGTGGGATACAGTAATGTCTTATGGAAAGCAATTATTGTCTTTCTCATTATACTATCTACCACTTTTAGGACTGATATCTAAGATGTCAAGATAGATGCTTAGCTACATGGTTTTATTTAATTTTTACATTCAATCTACAGAATAACATTACCCCCTATAAAAGATAGTCTAATTCTTAATAAATTGATCAATATGCTCTTATATAGAGTTGATACAGGCCCAGCCCACACTCTTACCTTCTTTTCAGAATAATGAAACCATGAATAAATAGTACATTCCCTTCATTCATACTTATTATGCAACTAATATTGCTCCATTATGGAGCATCCAATGGCATTTAAAGTGTTAATGAAGGCAACATTACAAACCTCAAAGAAGCCTCATCACATCTTTTGACCTCGTAAAGTGAACAGGTTAGGTTACTTTGAGGTTCATCATCTTTAAGTGCAAATTTCTTTGAATCAAGCGACAGTTTATCACTTATACCTTGAAATAACTATAAAGAAGTTAGCAATGATTTTTCTAAGCTAGTAAATTATAGCAAGCCTGTTCTATGTGCTGTGATAGAAGAACTTCTCAGTAAAAGTTCCTTTACATGTGTGACGTGTATACATCTGTTCTCTGCCATTCATATATTTTAAAGTTGTACCTCTACTACTTCTGGTTATTACACAGGAAAGCTTTAGCATTCTGACCCAGTTTCTTCTACCTGATAGGACATGACAGGTTCTACATTTTTGGAATCTACAGGCGATGCACCTCTGTATTCAAGTACCTGGAAGGCAAAAGGTCCAGGACAGGTCTGTGCTTAGCTTCTATTGATGGGAGTCCCAGGACCTGTACAGAACGCCCTCCTTACCTTGTCACCTCTCTGGCAGCTTCTGTTCGTCTAAATCTAAATCTAGAGGACAAATGGATTTGTTATAGAAGTGTTTGATTCGCTCTTAGGGGAATTGTGTCCCTGGCCCTTGTACTTATGGGAACTTAAACTGGCTATGGGGAACGGTCAGCATCAGTAACAGGCATGCACAAGATATTTTAAACAGCTAGATGGAGGTGTGTGAGTGCCCCTTAATCAGTTGTTTCTCCTAGAATCAGTTGTGTTATTGTTTCTAATGTGGGTGGATGATAATCAACACAATCAGAACTATGATTGCAGATTTAAAGCAGGGTCTGCCTACTCAAATTGCAAGTATTATTGCCTTGTATGTGTCGTTCCATTGTATGAATGCAAGTGCAAACATGCCATAGTGAATGTGTGGAGGCCACAGGAGAACTTTGGGAGTCAGCTGTCTTCTCCACCATGGGTTCTCCATATTGAACTCAAGTAGTCAGTATTGTATAACATGTGCATTCCAATCTACTGAGCCAACTCATTGGCCCAAAGAGTCTATAAATTATAAATCAGATAAATAAAGCATTTTTAAAGCTAATATAAATAAGAAAAATCAGCTGTCTAGCCAGCTTCTCAACACCTTGAATATTACTATCACTTGAATATCTGAAGGTTATTTTCTATTTAATAGTTGTAAAGTGTAAACTCATCTCCAACACCGGTGCCCTTCTTACCAACATTCCCTCTGGGTCCCTAGAAGTAGAACATTTGAACACTCTGAAGAACTTGTAGAAGCCCCTTTCATTCTGGCCATTTGTGGTTATCATTCTCCAAGGATAAACTATAACAGAACATAGGTGCTCTTGTTCTGTTTTGTTTGGTTTGATTATTACTGCTTCCAGAGGATCTCACAAAGGCTCAAGGATCAAAAAGACCTTCAGTTCCCTCTGCCTGGTGGTTTAAAGTCAGCAAAGAATAGGCAAACATCTTGTATCAAACTCAAGGAATGGTTATTGAACATTTGAGAATAAAATAAAATTATTGAAGAAATTTGCTTCTTTCAACTTCCCAGTTTGGCCAAAGAAGGAGACAGCTTTCGGCAAGAAACTATGGTCACATACATTGCTTAGGCATCTTGAGTAAGAAGCAAAGCTATCCTGGTGAATATTTTCAGAGCAGTGGGTTCTAAAACCTTAAGCTTTATGAATAAAACTAAAAGGGTCCTTAAGTTCTGCAGACATCCATTAATAGATTCATCTAAAAATAAGTTTAATCTTATTTTTCTTAACACTATACTTAACACTTTCCAGTTTGGATTTTTACAACAAAACTAAGCAATATTTGGCTAGTGTTGCATGGTTAGTTAGGAGCTGGAGATTTGAAGTTAGAAATCCTTCAGAATTTTCAATTCTATAAAGTATCCCACAAGTGATTGTCCATATCTTTTCATAGTAAGAATAGAAATTATATTATTATAATGCAAATTGTACGTTGTTAACAGAAAATTCAGTCTGTTTACTTATTCACAGAACCGAGTGACAACTTACTAAATTTATTTTCAAGTTCCCTGAAATGAACGCTTTGCTAGGACTGAATGTTTTCTGGAATAAGCAAATGGGTGTTGGTGACCTCACTGTTTCCAGTCATCTATTTCTAGTACAAATAAACTCAACTGAAATCTAAAGCAAATGTTTCTATGCATGTCATTAGTATGCAAACAACCACATTTAATTTTTCAATAATTTAGCTGCCATTTCTTGGAATTCAAGAAATTCAACTGATGAATTCTGGGCAGAAATCATTCATTGATCAAGAAGTAAAGAAAGTTAAGACTAGCTGTGATTTTTGCCCTTTGCCGTGAGTATCTATTGGGGGAAATATTAGCAAGTCATAAGAAATGTTTCCTGGATGAAAGTTTAAAACTGTCACACCCTGATAGATATGAAAACACCTCTGGCCCCTTAAGTACACAACCCAAGTCTCTGAATGGTGCTTAATCACAGGAGAAGGTAGAAGCAGACAGGGGAGTGGAGAAAAATGTATAACTCAATAAAAACAGTAAAATAGAATGGTGCTTAAACCATTCTATACGTCAAGGTTTTCTGATGTCCCTTTTGTAATAATTTGAGGTGTTCATGAATCAATTGTTGTTGAAGAACCAAAATGAACATGCAATTTGGCCATGGATGTTGCCATAGTTAGATTTTCTGCAGTACACTCAATTCCCATTCTTATCCTGGTCTACTTAGTGCCGTGGAATGTGCCACACTGTCACCCCACACGCTGTGACATTCTCTTACAGCGGAGTACCAGCAAGAAAATATGAAAATTAATTTCTTAAGAATATGCTTCTGCTTAAAACCAATTTAACCTTATCAAGAAATCTTTGTTTCTAAATAAAGAAGTAAAAATTCAATTAAGAAGAGAGGCCTAACATGTGAATACCATTTACATGATTAAGCAGTGATAACACACTGTTCTGCATTTAATTCCCACACACAGTATTGAACCAAACGTGAAACTGATACTTTGGTGACATTAAATATCCATAGCTTTGAAATGTGCTGCCATTTAATTACCGCCAAAGCCGTGTGCCTCCGAGCTGTCTGTTCATCTTTCCTAGGAGGCTTTAATACGGTGCTGCAGGAAAATGATTCAAAACTGTGAAAAGCAGCGCGGTAATTAAAAACTGCAAGCATGCTATCAGAGAGAGGGCCGCGTCCACAAAAGCGAACATGATCTCTGTGCTCTGCATGAAAATGAGACTCAGACCTCATGTCCAAAACTCAACTGTGAGCATTATGAGAGGTTCTGAAGCATGCGCACAGCCACCAGCACCTTTAAATTATTAGCATCACCCCCCCCTCTCAAAACATAAAGGAATGCATGATTAAACTGATAACTATGTTAGGAATTAACTGACTCACAGAATAATTTTCATCCAGATCCCCTTGTTCTGTCTTAGACTTTAGTCTAAATTCAGCTTTAGCTGAATTTTGCTAAATTGTTGTATTCTACCCTGAACACTGAAATCAAATGAACAAGACCAGTTTTGTTTCCTGTCTTCATTGTGCCATATTCAAGAAAGGAGAGAAAAACTACTAAGGCCTGTTGACGAAATTGAATCATTGGTTGACTGATTGATTTCTAATTAAAAATACAAAATTAAGCCGGGCGGTGGTGGTGCACGCCTTTAATCCCAGGACCCAGGAGGCAGAGGCAGGCGGATCTCTGTGAGTTTGGGGCCAGCCTGGTCTACAAGAGCTAGTTCCAGGACAGGCTCCAAAAGCTACAGAGAAACCCTGTCTCAAAAAAATCAAAAAAGAAAAAGAAAGAAAGAAAAAAATACAAAATTATAGACATTTCTGCTGATTTCTTATTCCAAGAATGTTTAGATTTTCAGAACCTGTGATCTATTGCTGGTGTTGATGAAAATATCTGTTTCTTTTATTAAATGCTGATCATATGCAACGACTTACGTTTTTCTACATCCATGGAAAACTATCAAGTTTTTACTTCTGACACTGCTGCTAAAGAAAACCATTGATAGACCCTGTCTTGGGGTTTTCTATTGCTGTGAAGAGACACCGTGACCACGGCAACTCTTTAAATCTTTAATTGGAATAATTTGCTCATAGTTTCAGAAGTTCAGTTCTTTATCATCATGATGGAGAACAGGGCAGTGCACAGGTAGATATGGTGCTGCAGCTGAGAGTACTACATCTGCAGGCAACAGGAAGTTCACTAACTGTCACACTGAGGGAAACTTGAAGAGCAAAGATCTCAAAGCCTGCCCCACAGTGACACACTTCCTCCAAAAACGCCACACCTCCTAATAGTGCCACTCTCTTTGGGGACCGTTTTCTTTGAAAGCACCATGGACTCCAGAATCAGTACGCACCTTTTCCAGTCCTCCACTCCTCAACTCACCCTGTCCAAGTCAACGCACTACACGTCTTCAGGCCTTCCTTCTGCACAGTGAATCTTTTTCTGCTTTTATGGACAGCAAACAAGAATCTAAATATAGTCTTTCCAGCTTATTAAACCACAGAAACGGACATCACATCTCATTTTAAAGTTTGTACACAGAGAGGATACATTAAATTAACTGTTTATTTGCTAATAAACATGGAAACAGCTCTTAATTTTGCTTTCTTTGGTAAATTTAAGGTATACATCTTGCTGTCTTCTGGTCATATTATGTTGCATTTTGATAGAAACTCCTCATGTGTTAGTAGGCAAAGAAGAATGCATCAACGTTCTGGAGTCCTTCAGAAAATTAAATATGTTGTTTTAAAAAGTCTTAGGCAGAAATCACAGCTTCTCTTTTCTGGGAAGAGAAGTTGGTTTCATTTTAATTCATTAAATAAATGCTGTGTAGTTGATTTGCATCTGTTCAGAGGAACTGGCAAACTGTAGATCGTTGTTTTGTTTTGTTTTTATTGGTTTTATTTTTTTTGTTTTGTTTTGGTTTGTTTTGGTTTTTCGAGACATGTTTCTCTGTGTATCATTGGGGCCTGTCCTGGAACCAGTTCTTGTAGACCAGGCTGAACTTGAACTCACAGAAATCTGCCTGCCTCTGCCTCCCAAGTGCTGGGATTAAAGGTGTGCACCACCACCACCCAGGCTGCAAACTGTAGGTCTTAAAGATTCCTCAGTTCTTTATGTGGGTGTCTATTGTACAAATGCACTAATCCTGAGAATTCTGTCCTTAATATTTTGCTTCTGGAAAAATGCTAGTATAAAATAAGTCATCCATTGTGTGCAGTCTTAAACTTACTGTATTTTTATCAGCTGTAATCTTTTGCAATATTTCTCTAACTGTTGGTTGGTGTACTGTGCAAACTCATCCTTTGTTGAAAATGTCTTATCTTTATTGCTAGGAAGTCTGCATTGTTTCCCAGTGTTTCTGGACATCAGGGTTTACCCCTTGATGATGTCATGACCTTTTAGGGCACCTTAATTTGCTCTGCTGGCAAGGATCCTTTGTTTCACCAAAGATCTGTTTACTTTCTTAATGGTCTCAGTAGATAAAATTGCTTGATTTAACTCATAATATTTCAATTCCCTAGAGCTGACCAGTTGGTATAATAATTTACTTTCTTACTGATGAGAAATGTAGAGATGTTGTCAATGATATGACTTTTGTTTCATAAGGAACTATCAATACATTCACTATTACATTTTCACATTTCTTTGTCCTCTTGCAATTTTTATTTTGCATTTATCTTCTCTGATGAGGGCCAAGAAATATGATGTCATAGGATTGGTTTAATACTATGTCACGTTAGTAGAATAATAGAACTGTGTTCTTCCTTAGGGCCTATAACCTGTTTAGACATGGGTCTTAGCCTAATAATGATACCAGGAATGAGTTTCATTGTTGAGTCGGCTTTGAATCCAGTAAAAAGTGGATGGTTACTGTCATAGCATTCATGCCAGTATTGCATCAGTTGGCTCATCTTTCCAGGCCAGTCATTACTACAGCTCATAAAGTTCAGAAGTGGGTAAGTTTATTGATTACGTTTCTCCTCTTGTAGCATAGTAACATCTCCCAACACTATGAAAGCTAAGCAGTAGAAATGAAGCTGGTACCAGATTGATTTCTAAATGCTCTGTGACTGAATTGTGTAGTATGAAGCATATTCAATAATATGGTATTCTCTGTTCCATTATTCCTCTTTGTAGCTTTATACAACTGAAATCTGTCTTCCCTGCTTTGAACCCTGACCATGGCCTCTAGTTTCCTGACATTAAGTATATTCTAAATAAAACACAAACCTGAAGATTCAGTTTAGTATCCACCTGTTAGGGAAAGCACGTCACATTCTGCACTGGGTTATTTCATTCAGAATGAAATGTTTCCAGCTATACTCATTTAGCTATAAATTTCATGATTTCATTTTACTTAACAGTCAAATAATATTATGCTGTATAAATGTATTATACTTTCATTATTTACCAGCTGATGGATGTCTGGGGTGCTTTGGTTTCCTATGTATTATGAATAGAGTAACAGTGAACATAGATGAGCAGGTATCAATATCATAAGCTGCAGCTTATATTATGTAGATGCCCAAGAGTGACAAAGCTATATCCTAGGGTAACTCTAGTTCTATCTTTTCGAGAAACATCCATGCTGATTTCCACAGTGGCCACCTGGCAGACATGTGCACTCCCAGCAGCAATGAATAAGCAATTCCCTTTCCTCACATCCAAGATAGCATTTGCCAGTTTGAAAAAGGGCAATTTAGATTAATCTCAGCCATTCTGACTGAGTGAAAATGAAATCTCAAAATCATTTTAATTTGACTTTTCCTGATTGATAAGGATGTTGAATATTTTAAAAAATGTTTTTAAGACATTTGTGTTACATCTTTTGAGAATTCTTTGTTTAATTGCTTGACCAAGTTTTTAATTGGCTTGTTTGTTTTCTTGATGTTTAAAGATTTTTTAAAAATTTGTATGTATGTTCGAGGTACCATCCTCTCTTAGGAGTATAACTAGTTAAGATGAAGTCTGCCTCTTCAGTCAAATTATAGTATACTTAGCTTCATAGATTTATTTTTAATTTCATTAGGTCTCATTTATTAACTATTGGCTATAATGCTTTCACTACTGGAGGGTACTGTTGAGAAAGCCCTTTCATGTGCCAATAAGCTCAGACATATTATCTAATTTTACCTCTATCAGCTTCAGATGTCAGGTCTTGTGTGAGGTCCTGATCCATTTGAAAATGAGCTTCATACAGGATGGACTAATGACAGAGCTTTCAGGTATTACTGTGACAGACCTGACCATCTTTTGGAGGAGGATTATAAAAGGACTTTGGTAATTTGGGCTACAAGAGCCCTGTGGGATGTTCTGTGGGAACTTGGCAGCTAAGAATGTTGACTGCAAAAAATGGAGGCCTGCCTTGTGAAGTTTCAGAGGGAAGTTTGAAGACTCTCTCAGGGCCATTTGTTAATTTAAATCAAGACTCTGTGGTTCTGGTTAGCTTGGGCTGAAAAAATAAATCAGCTATGATTAATACGATACTAGATCTATTGGAGCAAAACCTTGACATTCCTGGGACATTTGATGCTGGTCAGCTGGAGCTAAGAAATTAATGGTGATTAAGAAGAGACTAGCATCACTGGTGTGAAGTCTTCTGGGAAGTGTTTCCTGAGAGAACAGAGAAGCTGTGTTCATGAGGCAGTCATGGTTGTACCTCATCTTAGAAGTAGGATGTGGTAATTGGTATGAGTCACCCAGGTGGTACTGGTTTTGAAGGCATAAAGGGGTCATGGAGAGCAGCTGAGATTTGGCACTGTGAGAGGCCAGGAGAGGCCATTGGTGGAGGCGCAGCCTCTGTGGCAGTTGAAGACCCTGGACTGAAGGGGGGCATGCAAAAGAAGTTGAGGTTTGGCACCATGAAGAGAGCCTATGAGAGGCTATTGATGAAAGTGCAACTCAATTGCAGCAAAGGAACCTACATTCTGGAGATGCTAGCACCATGGGAAGACCACCAAGAACAGTAGCAGCAGTAGAGTGAAGCCAGCTGGAGCCTAGAAGACAAGCTGTCTGTGAAGAGGGTGGAGCTGGAGAAGGGACCCAAGCCCTTTGGAGGAGTCCAGACAATTGTGAGTGAATCCCAGATGATTCTACATTGAGTTATTTATACTGTTGGAATTTGGTTTTACTTGATTCAGATTGTGACAGTGCCCTGGTTCTTCCCTCTTGAAGAAGATATTTTATTTGTGATTTCTAAGGGACACCACAAATGAAAGACTCAAACTTTTAAAAGAGATTTGATATTTTAAAGAGACGAAATTTTTTTCTTTTTATTTATTTATTGTTTTTAGTTGTTGAAAAAAATATAATTTCTGCCTCCTCCCCGATTCCCATTTCCCTCCCCCTCCTCGCACACATCGCCCCCTCCCTCTACTCCTCTCCCCCTCTCCCCCTCCCCCTCACTCCATTCCCCCTTCCTCTCGAGAATGAAGAGCAGTCCAGATTCCCTGCCCTGCGGGAAGTCCAAGGTCCTCCCACTTCTATCCAGGACCAGGAAGGTGAGCATCCAAACAGGCTAGGCTCCCACAAAGCCAGTTCATGTATTAGGATAGAAACCTAGTGCCATTGTCCTTGGCTTCTCATCAGCCTTCATTGTCCGTCATGTTCAGAAAGTCCGGTTTCATTCCATGCTTATTCAGTCCCAATCCCGCTGGCCTTGGTGAGCTCCCAATAGATCAGTTCCACTGTCAGAGTGGGTGGGTGCACCCCTCTTGGTCCTGACTTCCTTGCTCATGTTCTCCCTCCTTCTGCTCCTCATTTGGATCTTAAGAGCTCAGTTCGGTGCTCCAATTTGGGTTTCTGTCTCTATCTCTATCCATCACCAGATGAAGGTTCTAAGGTGATATGCAAGATATTCATCAGTATGGCTGTAGGATAGGGTCATTTCAGGTTCCCTCTCCTCAGTTGCTCAAGGTACTAGCTGGGGACATCTCCCTGGACACCTGTGAGCCCCTCTAGAGTCAAGTCTCTTGCCAACCCTAAGATGGCTCCCTTAATTAGGCTATATATTTCTCTGCTCCCGTGTCCACCCTTCCTTTATCCCAACCATCCCATTCCCTCAAGCTCCCCCCATTCTCCCCTTCTCACATTTATCACCCTATTTCCCCTTAGCTCCATGCCACCTCACCCCCAGTTCCCAGGTTTTGCCCGGCAACCTTGTCTACTTCCCATATCCAGGCGGATGACTATATGTTTTTCTTTGGGTTCACCTTCTTATTTAGCTTCTCTAGGATCATAAATTATATGCTCAATGTCCTTTATTTATGGTTAGAAACCAATTATGAGTGAGTACATCCCATGTTCATCTTTTTGGGTCTGGGATACCTCACTCAGGATAGTGTTTTCTATTTCCATCCATTTGCATGCAAAATTCACGAAGTCATTGTTTTTTACTGCTGAGTAGTACTCTAATGTGTATATATTCCACACTTTCTTCATCCATTCTTCCATTGAAGGGCATCTAGGTTGTTTCCAGGTTCTGGCTATTACAAATAATGCTGCTAGGAACATAGTTGAACAAATGCTTTTGTCATATGATAGGACATCTCTTGGGTATATTCCCAAGAGTGGTATTACTGGATCTTGGGGTAGGTTAATCCCGAATTTCCTGAGAAATCGCCACACTGATTTCCAAAGTGGTTGCACAAGTTTGCATTCCCACCAGCAATGGATGAGTGTGCCCCTGAGACTAAAATTTTAATGTGCTTGAGTTTGTAAAGACTTCAGGGCTTATAAAATTATTTATGATTTTAGCGTGAGTTCTTGGGAATGAATAAGAAAGGAAGGGTTCTCCATTGTGGAAATGTACCACATTTTCCTTATCCGTTTTTTCAGTTCAAGGAGCATTAAGGTTATTTCCAGGTTCTGGCAATGACTAAAAATGCTGCTATGAACACAGTTTAGCTCATGCTCTTGTGGTACAATTGAACATCCTTTGGGTATATACCCAAAAGTGGTATTGTTGGATCTTAAGAAAGGTTGTTTCCTAATTATCTGAGACACCACCATTCTGATCTCCAAAGGGGCTGTACCAGTTTGCACTCTCACCAGCAATGCAGGAGTGTCTCTTTACCCAACAACCTCTCCAGCATAAACAACAGAAAAAAAATAATGACATCTTGAAATTTGCAGGCAAAGATGGAGCTAAAGAACATCATATTGAGTGAGGTAACCCAGACCCAAAAAGACAGTTATCATATGTACTCACTCATAAGTAGTTTGTAAACATAAAGTAAAGAAAACCAGCCTACAAATCACAATCCCCAAAAACCTAGAGAACAATGAGGACCCTAAGAGAGACTTACATGGATCTAATCTACATGAGAAGCAGAAAAAGACAAGATCTCCTGAGTAAACTGGAAGCATGGGGGCCATGAGAGAGGGTTGAAGGGGAGGGGAGAGACAGGGAGGGGAGCAGAGAAAAATGTGTAGCTCAATAAAATCAATTTAAAAACAATTTAATTAAATATAAAAAAAGAAAAGAAGGAAGGGTTGTGGCTTAACAGTGGTGTATTTGTGTGTCAAGTTGACAAGGGATCCGTAGTACTGACTGGTTTTGTGTTAACTTGATCCAAGCTAGAGTCATTAGAGAGGAAGGAGCCCCAGTTGAGGAAATGCCTCCTTGAGATCCAGTTGTAAGACTTTTTCTCAATTAGTGATTAACTACATAGCTATCTAGTTCGTCTAGTAGCATATACTGAAGATGCTGTCTGTTATCCATTGTGTGCTGTTTGCCTCTTTGTTAAGAATCAGATGGCTATAGGTGGTCTTATATGTGATCTTCAATCTTGTTATTGATCAATTGTCTGTTTTTATGCCAATATTGTGCTACTTTTATTACTATATCTCTATAGTATAATTGGATATCTATGATGCTGATACCTCCAGCTGTTTCTTTTTATTGATCAGGATTGTTTTGGCTATTTTTGTTCTTTTGTATTTCCATGTGAAATTCAAAATTACTTTTCAATTTCTGTGGATAACTGCTTTGGAGTTCGATGGGTTTTGTGCTGAATCTGTTATTTGCTATTTGTGGATTGCCTATGTTCGCAACATTTATCCTTCCAATCCTTGAGCATGGGAAAATATTATACTCAAAATTATAATGGATTCTAATAGATATAAAGATATGTAAGAAAATATAGCCATCCAGGGGATAAAATATTTTCTTTCTTAAATCCAGTTTATAAACTGAGATATATAATTGCCTTGTTACTGAGCTGCCTTATATGGAAAGTAATAGCATATCTCACCTATTAAGCAGATTCATATATCTAGAGTGCACGTGTCACGTGGCAATATAATTTGAAGTGTAAAATACACCAGAGATCCCCATGTGTAAAAGGGCAAACATGTATTGCAAATTCACATTGATTGAATTATAAAATACTTTTGATATGAGTGAAATAAAATATATTTCTACAATTAACTATATATAGAATAATTAACCTGATCTTTTCTCTTTTTAAAATGTAATCGTTGCAAAATGTTCACAATATTTTTGTGGATATACACATTTATTTTACTTCTGTAAATATTTTGATGTAGAATTGCTAAGATATGGAGTAATAAGAAGAATAGAGAAACACACGTCCTGCAGCACTGGGGAAGTTTTAATCATTATAAAGAGCACTCTTGAAAATTATTGCTAATAATAATTGTGTGCCCTGTGGTAAATATTTTTTCTTCTATTTATTTTTTCCTATAAACATTCTTATGAAAAAGGAAGGGGAGACTCGACCCCCTACTTGATGGTTATTAAATATCCATCTTCAGTATCCTGGATCCCATGACAATATGATTGCCAATCAAGCATCTGTCTACACTAGCCTTCTATATCCAATGAGCAAAGGTTATCAGTCAAACATCTACCTACATTAGTACCAGACATTTTGGACATCCCATTTTTGTTTTGGAGAAGTTGTATGATCATTGCATGTGGTTTATAGTTAGAATAATGTTGGCTCCTGAAGATGTGAGCTCAGCCATAATGGTTTCAATCAGTTCTCACCAGGCTTTGTTTGAACCACTTGCATGTCGGTCAGAGATGGAACTCTTCCTCCAGCAACCCCAGAGAGGAATAGTTGTACATGTTTGAAAGGGACAGTACCACAAGTGGTATAAATACAATCCTGTATCTGCATGAACTTTTTCTTATTTTTTTATTAAGAATTTTTTTAAATACAATCTTTTCTCATTTAACCTATCTATCCCCATTCCTCTACTCCCTTCTTCTCCCCTGCCCCACCCTTTCCCCAAGCCCATCCCACCCCCATCCATTCCTAAGAGAGGATAAGACTTCCCATGGGGAGTCAACAAATTCTGGCACTTCACTTTGAGGCAAGACCAATCCCCTCTCCCTGTATTTAGGGTGAGCAAGGTATCCCTCCAAAGAGAATGTGCTCCAAGATGACAGGTCAAGCACTAAGAATAAATCCTGGTCTCACTGCCTGTGGCCCCACAGACTGCCCAAGCCTCACAACTGTCCCTCACATTCAGTGGTCCTAGATTGGTCCTATGCAGGATCCCCCACTATTAGTTCAGAGTCAGTGAGCTCTCACTAGCTCAAATCAGCTGTTTCTGTTGGTATCACCATCATGGTCTTGACCCCTTTGCTCATATTATTGGCCCTCCCTCTCTTGGACTGGTCTATGGTAGGTCGGCCCAGTGCTTTGCTGTAGATCTCTATATCTGCTTCCATCAATTGCTGGATGAAGGTTCAATGATGACAGCTAAGGTAGTCATAAATCTGATTACAGGGGAAGACCAGTTAGGTGTCCTCTCCACTGTTCTGTGTGATCTGCAATTGTTACAAAAGTCCCATTCACGGCTACAGAATCACACAGTTTTGTTCACTTTGTGAGCAAGATGGGAAAGAATGACACCCGGGGTTGTGTCACTAAGGTCATTTAGAGGCTCCTCTTCACTGGCTTATCTTGCCTACTTTTGATAAACATCATTGGAAAACAGTCTGAGCTGGGGTCATGCAAAAGCAAAGAGTGGCAGCGGTGACCGTGGGACATTGGTTGTAGATCTATAAGGGTAGCCAGGTGCAGGAGCTGATGGCAGTTGTGACAGTGACGTAGTGGAGCCATGGCAGGGGTGGGACTGGCAAGTGAGACATCAGCAGTGGCAGAGTCTCAGGAGTGGCTGGCTGCCTCTTTAGAGTGGGGGGAGAGGTCAACAGCCTCAGCAGAAGCAGCAGCAGCGCTGGGGAGAGGTCAACAATTGTGGAGAATGGACCCTGAAGAACGGAAAGTAACACAAGCCAAAGAAGAGAACCAGAGACTCTGCAGGTTCCTTTTACTGAAAGAATTCCAGAGAGCTGGCAGCCTTTAAAGGCCAAGGGTCTCAGATGCTAGAATGGGGAAATACTGCTGCCAAGTACTAGAGAATCCCAGTACCAAAGCCCACAAGAGAGCTGTAACACTTGTCACTAGGGGGCCAAGGATGGCAGTACCCTAGACCCATGCAACAGCTGTTACAACACAGGGTGCCATCTCCTCCTGCTGGTTGCTTTGCTCTGCCTGCCACTGGCTGCTATTAGAAATCAAATTTACAAGGCTGCCAAGTGCCCACCTGCACTAGAGAGCTTTGCCCAACTTGCCTGTGATTTTTATTCCTCCGGAGCAAACAAAACTCTAGCCACCTGATTGATGACAAGATTAGAGTTAGTAGGCACTTCTAATAGTTAGAAGTAACTTTAACTATTTAAACTCCAACCAGCAACAATTATATGTGTGTTTATTTATATGTGTGCATGTTATGATTTTATAAAATTTTTATTGTTTGGGTGTGAAATGTTCCTCAGGCTCTTGTGTTTGAACAATTGGTTCACAGCTGATAGTCCTACATGTGATAGTTGTAGAAACTTTGATAAACAGAGCCTAGCAAGAGAAACTGTTTAATGTGTGTGCATGGGTGTGTGCGTGTATGTGCGTGTGTGTGTTTTAGGGGGACCTTGCAGGTTACTGCCAGCCCCAGTTCTGGCGAGAGTTCTCTGCTTTCTCGTCTGCTAAAACGTGTGGAGTCCCAGATACACTCACACTGAACTCTGCCACAGTTTCCGTCCAATAACTTTACTTGTATAGACTTATATATGCATCTTCTACTTTATTCCAGTGACACACACACACACACATATATATATATATACATATATATCCAATACTACATTGGTTGTATTACTATGGCTTTGTAGTATAATTTAATTTCAGGTAGGTGACATTAACTACAGTGTTCTTTTGTCCAAGACTACTTTACCACTTTGTCTTTTTACATCCATATAAATGTGTGTGTGTGTGTGTGTGTGTGTGTGTGTGTGTGTGTGTGTGTGCATGCGTGCGCAAGTTTGAAGAATGATCTTGGATGTTTATTGGGATTCCATTAAATCTACAAAATGCTTTTGGTGAGATGGCCATGATCACACGATTAAATCTTCGAATTTATAAGCATGAAAGGTCTTTCCCTCTTCTCATGTCTTTCTCATTTTCTTTCTTCCTATCCTAAAATTTTAACTTTGGAGATCTTCTATTTCCTCATTTAAGTATGTGTAGTTTTTTTTTTGTGTGTGTGTGTGTGTGTGCATTGCTATTGTAAGTGTTATTTCCTTGATTTTTAACATTTTCAGTCTGTACGTCATTGGTATGTAAGAAGGATACTGGTGTAATAAAAGTGGTTTTCAGCTCTAAGAATATTTTGGAAGAGTCCTTAGGGTCTCTTCTATAGAGAGAATCATATCAAGTGCAAAAGGAGACATTTTGTACTTCTTTTCTGTTTGTATCTCTTTAGTCTTTACTTGTCATATTGCTCTATCTAAGAGTGAAAGCATTTTATTGAATAGGAATGGAGAGAATAGATAGCCCTCTCTTGTTCCTGATTTGAGTGGAATCCCTTTGGATTTTTCTCCATTTAGTATGAAGTTATCTATATTTGTCTTCTATAGCCTTTATTATGTAGATAAATGTCCCATCCATCTAGCCTACCCATAGTTTTATCACGAAGTGCTGTTAGATTTTGTCAGTGGCATTCTCTGTGTTTATTTAGACAAACATGCCATTTCTTAACTTGGACACATTTATGTGATGAATTACATTTATTGATTTGCATATGTTGAATCTTTCCTGAATCACTAGAATAAAGCCAGCTTGCTCAAGAGGAACGATCTGTTTTATTTGATCTTGAATTTGGTTGTGGACACTTTATTGAGAATGTTTGCCTCTCTGTTTAACAGAGAGAAAGGTCTGTAATTTCCTTTTTATTTTTTTGTGGTGCCTTCTTTTGCTTTTGGGTATTATGGTAATACATGCTTTGTAAAAGAAATTTGCAAGCCTCCTTCCTCTATTTTATGGAATAATTTAATAATATTGGCATTGGCTCTTCTTTGAAGTCCTGGCAGAATTCTGCAGTGAATCCATCCAGTCCTGGGTTTTGTTTGGCAGGGACAATTTTTATTAATGCTTCAATTTCATTTCTTGTTCTAGCTGTGTATAAATATTTATTTTGTCTTGGTTTAATTTTTTCTATGGCATATGTATCTAGTAGTTCATCCATCACCTTTTGCATTTCCAATTTAATAGAGTATTTTTTTGTATGGAATGTTACCTTAATTAATTGGTATGTGTTGTAAAATGTCTTTTCTTATCTCTAATTTTATAATTTTAATTATCTTATCTTTTTTTGTTAACTTAGCAAGTGAGTAGTTGATTCTTCTTTATCTTTCAAACAATTCAGCTTTGCTTTTCTTTCTTTTCTTTTAATTTTTAGACTTTAATTTCTGTCCTGATTTGATATTTTTCTTGTCTCCTGATTCTACATTTGATTCTTCTTTCTTTTTGGAAGATGTTGTGGTGCATCTGCATTATTTAGCTATTTAATTGATATCTTTAAAAAAATTTATGTGGGTATTTAGTACTATATACTTTCTTCTTAAGTCTGTTTTCATTGTGTCCCATATATTTTGATATGTTGTGACTCTATTTGCATTAAATTCTAGAATTTTTTTAAATTTTATTTTTTAATTTCTTCTTTGTCCCAGGTGTTGTCCGATACTATGTTGTTTAGTTTCCATGAGTTTGTGTCCTTTCTGCAGTTGCTTACTGTTGATTTCTGGCTTTATCCCATTTTGGGCAGAGAGCATTCCGAGAGTTACTTCAGTTTTGTACGTTTATTCAGAATTCATTTCTGTTCTAATATGTGATCAATTATGGAGATAGTTCCATGGGATACCGAGTAGAATATGTAGTTATTAGTGTTCTGGTGGACTGTTCTATGATTTTCTTTGAGGTCCATTTGATCTCCGATGTCATTTAATTCCAGTAATACTTTTTGTCCAGATGTCTTATCTCTTGGTGAGAATAGGGTTTAGAAATACCTTGACTGCTACTCTTTTGTTACAAATCTGTGGGCTTATATCCAGTAGTACTTATTTTATGAAACTTTGTGTGCCTGTATTTTGTGTATATATGTTTAGAACTGTGATATCCTCTTGGAGAGGATGATTGTGCTGTTAATATGTATGAAGCAACCTTTATCTTTTCTGAGTCTTTCTAGAGTGCAGTGTGCTTTTTCAGATCTTATGATAGTTACACCTGTTTGCTTCTTTGTTCCATATTCTTGGAATATCTTTTCTGGCCTATTACCCTGAACTTACAACTGTCTTTAGGGCTGAGGTGGGTTTCTTTGAAGCAGAAAAACTTACTGATTCTACTTACTAATCCATTCTGCTAAGCTGTGTCTTTTAGCTGGGACACCAAGACCATCAACATTTACCATTATTATTGAAAAATGTACGTTAAGTCTTGTTATTGGTTTAGTGGTTTATTTCTTAGATCTGTTTTGACTAATTGCTCTGGAATTGTTTATTAACCTCCTTGGCCTCTTTGGTGTGTTTATTCTTTTCAGACTTAAGAATTCCTTTCAGTGTCTTCTGTAGAATTGACTTAATGATTATAAATTCCTTTGCCTATTTTGATATGGGAAATTATTTCTACACAAATTTTAATAGATAGTTTCAGTGTGTACAATACTCTGGGTTGACAGTTACGGTCTTTTAGAACGTAGACTACATCTTTTAGGGTTTCTGTCTTAAAGTGTTCCTGTAGAGTAGCAACACATTATTCGGGTGGCCTACCGAATAATTACTAGGATGGTCAAGTGACTTGACCCTTCTTGTGGTTTTTAATAAAATTTATTTTGCCTGTGGTTTTAGTGTTTTGAATATGTTATGGGGAGTTTCCTTTCTCAGCTTGTCTAGTTAATATTCTGAAGATTTCTTGAGCCTGACTGGGTATCTCCTTCTTTAAGCTTAGAATGTTTTCTCATATGATTTTATTCAAAATGTTTTCTGTGCTTTGGGTGTGATGTTCTTTTTCTTCTTCTACAGCCATAATTGAAGTTTCATCTCTTTGTAGTGTTCCAAAGAAATTCTGTGTTCTCTCTCTCTCTCTCTCTCTCTCTCTCTCTCTCTCTCTCTCTCTCTTAATTATGATTGACATTTGGGAATGATCCAATTCTTCTGCCTTGTATCCAAACCCTAATACTCTGTTTTCCATCTTGACTTGCAAGGTTTTCCTGACTAGAATCATTTCCGTTTAAGTTTTTATTTTCAGTATGTCTGTATCTTTAATGAATCTTATTTATCTGTCTTGAAATAATCTCCTCATTTAATTCAGAAATTTGTTCTTGTTCTGTTAGAGTACATTTAGTTAGGGCTCCTTCAAGTTGTTTGAACATGTTTTTGAATTCCTTGGTCTGGAACTTCTAAGTTGTTCTCATTGGAAACCATTTGGAAAATGAATTTTCTTCTCTGGTACCTGCACATCTGGAGTCAGGCTGCCCTTTGACTTTCTCTCTCTCTCTCTCTCTCTCTCTCTCTCTCTCTCTCTCTCTCTCTCTCTCTCTCAATTCAAATCTCTCCTTTTTCTTACAGGAGCAGACTAAGCTGTAGTAGGGCTCATGTGTCATTGTCCTCTGTGGGATTGCTATTTAGGATGAGAGGCTCTAACAGTCTTCCTGTTCAATTCAGCTACTGTCTCAGGTCACCTTGGTTCTCCTGCCTGGGTCTACAGCTTGTATCAGGAACTGTGGAACTCTCTGCACTTATGGGCTTTCCTCTGAGACAGGTTGGGTCTCCTTCCTGGATTCTGTTGCCAGGAGTTTAGGAACACCCCTATGACTCCTGTGGCATATTATTGTTATTGTTAAAATAATCTTACATACATAGAGTGTACTCAAGTTAATTTCTCTATATGTATAGAGCTTCTTTTGCGTCCTGCTTGCTTGTTCCATTTGGACATCATACTGTCAGCAGTTAAGGCAGTATATACAGTATATACAGTAAATGTACAGCTGACAGACCTGTTGGACTCTCCATGGGAAGTGTATACGTACACTCCACTTGCACCGGACAGTTTTTACAGAGCTATGGGCACATCTGTCCTCTGGAAAAGCCACTGCCATTTCTGTAAAACTGTTGAGAAATCATGGCATTTCTCCTTTCTATAATTATCCCAGCAGGGTATCAGTGTATAAACCTGACTTTTCCTGTAGGGCAACAGGATACCTCCCCCCACACCATGAAGCCATGGTGTGAAAAGGATTCAGTCAAGTCCTTGTTCTCATAGCCAAAATCTGCATACAAATAGTTCCCCATAAACTTTCTTTATTAACAGTAGTCATTGATAAGAAAAGAGCCCGATCTAGGAGGTAGTATGTCTGCTCTAACAGCAGAGTCAGGAAGGTGTAACTACTGGTCTTTTCCTCCTACTCAGCAGGTTACTAATATTCTGTGTTAACCTTTACCTTCGTTTCAGCTAACACAGGATCACAGCCCAGGGAATTTATACAGGAAAAAGCCTGAGTTGCTAAAATTAGCTTCAGAGAGAAATATTCTCACCTGGGCAAACTTCTGGAGTCAAAAGCAAGGTCACCAGAAGAGATTCCTTTTAACTCAACCAGCTAGATGCTAATGCAAATCAAGTCCACAGGTTAGAAGAGCTTCCGAGGCTGTTTCCAGCTGCAGAAGGACTTCACGGTCACATCCCCTCTGAGACATAAGTTGCCTCCTTGCCAGATCCACAGATTTTTTTTGTGACTCTGAAAATGCATGCTTGATACTATTGTTACCTCGTATGGGGTTGCTAACTTATATATATGCCCATATAAACTGAAAGCTGTGTGGCAATCACGCCTTACCCTTAGCCTTATCCCTTACCCTTATGCCTCACCCCTATGCTTTGCCCTTATGCCTTGTGCTTTATGCCCATCTTCTGATAAGGAATAAAGAAAATTGCAGGAAAAATGTACCTGAGACAGTCAGTTTGTTTTACTGACTCGGATCCCATTTCCAAATCAGTTTTGGCTTGTCTGAACCATGAGAGAGTGCTGAGGTTGATACTCAGTAGCTCTCGATACTGGGAGAAGCAACTGTATCATTTGTTGTCCTGTCTCTGTGTAAAGAGAAAGTGTAGGGCTTGTCTAAAGACCTGGCTAGGGTGGTCTGTTTGGCCGGAAGGTCTCAGCTAGACACCTTGAAATTGTTCTGAGCAGTTGTAGTCCAAAGCCAATCTTTAGGTGGTATTTTTCAGCTTAGTGGTGTTATCACAGTCCTGGTGGAATTGTCCTTGTGGGACCCCATCCTCCTTTTGGAGACTCAAAGGTCACTCACTGTCTGGCATGCTCATTGCTTACAGCAGAAAACTCACAGAGCCTCAAACCTGAAATAATGTACAAGAAGGTAGATGAAATTTTTTTTAGAATTAGTAAGGACTCGATATGACTATTAATATCATGACAAAAAGTTTTAAATATATATATACATATATGAAACATATATATATGAATATATATATTAGTCCTATAAATCTTATACCTTAAGAAAAGCTGTTAAAGAGTCAATATGAAAGCAAAGGATTATGAGATTAGTAGCAATAAAATAGTTCTTAAGCTTTTGTTTTTATTCTGTTCTATGTCAGGAACAGATATGTTCCATATCTGACATGAGACAACTATTTTGGATTTAACCTTAATAGGCGTTTAATAAGCTTTCTTGAGTTTACAGAAGGCTTAGAATTTACTTTCTAATTTTCAGACAAGTTTTATTTATTGAAACATAATTAAAATATCACTATTATAGTCCCCTCTCTACCCAGTCACATTCCTTTTTATCTCTACCACCCTAGTGCTGGAATTAACGGTGTGAACCACCACTGCCTGTCTCTGATTCTCTTTTAGACTGGATCAATCCTCTGTAGCCCAGGGTGGCTTGAACTCACAGAGATCTGTCTGCCTCTGCCTCTTAAGTGCTGGGATTAAAGGTGTATATCACCACTGCCTGGCCTCTATGGCTAACTAGTGACTTAGTTCTGCACTCTGATGTTCAGGCAAGCTTTATCTTTTTAAAGCACAAACAAAATATCACCACAGCATGAAAGAGGCAAACTAATAGAAACAAAGACTGGATGGGTAATTTACACAGAGTAAAGAAGGAAGAATGGGGCACAGCTACTTGACAGGCATAAAGTTTCTGCTAAAACCAAATGTGTCATCTTGAGAGGCCTTATGTGGAATTTAGAAACAATAGTTAGTAATGCAGTAATGTATATTTAAAGCTTTTTAATAGATTAGATTTATTGTGAAATATTCTTATCATAAAAAAATTGTACAAATAAAACATCTAGATTCCCTCTGGGAAAGTTCCTCACAACTTCTACCGATTTACAGAACTTGCCTGCTTGTTATATTTTTAATCACAAATGTTTTTTTTTCCCTTTTTTAATTTTTTCCATTCAATTAGTTACACTTCCTTCCCTCCTTCCAATCCCTTCCCTCTCCCCCACACCCCCTTCTCCCTCTCCCACCCTGCTTAGAGAGAGGGCAGGGAACCCTGCCCTGTGGGAAGTCCAAGGCCCTCCCCCCCACATCCAGGCCTAGAGAGCTGTGCATCCATATAGACTAGGGTCCCAAAAAGCCAGAACATGCCATAAAAACAAGTCCTAGTGCCTTTATCAATGGCTTTCTGTCAACCCCCATTGTCAGCCACATTCAGAGAGTCTGGTTTGATCACATGCTCATTCAGACCCGGTCCAGCTGGATTTGGTGAGCTCCCATTAGAACAGGCACACTGCCTCAGTTGGTGGACCAACCCCTCGCAGTCCTGACTTCTTTGCTCATCTTCTCCCTCCTTCTGCCTTTCAACTGGACCTTGGGAGCTCAGTCCATTCCTCTGATGTTTTTCAATGACTATGACTATTTGAAATTTTAGGTGTATTAGCATGCTTTTTATTTAGTTCACTTTTGTATAATTTTATATAAGGTATTAGTAATTTACCTTCTTCTCCGTTTTATTGTTTGATTTTAATGTTAATTAACCTTAGTACTATTTTAAAACAATTAAGTTATCTCATAAAATGTCACTTTAGTATACTTATGTTTTGTATTCATGTAATTCTAATCATATCTTTACCTCTTGTTATAATTTTATTTTAGTTTTATTTAATAAGAAAATTGTGTCTAAGTGTATATAGATGTTCATGTGTGTATCTACATATGTGTTGCATTCATGTGGAGGCCAGAGGCAGACAGTGGTTATTTACCTCTATTAAAGAGCTATAGTATAATGTACATAAAATCCATACTTGCTCATTACCACATAAAGACAGAGGAAAAGAAATTCTCTCAGTCTACCGAAGCTCCAGATAATCACTTATTTGAACCAAAAAATTCTAATTCCACCATTAAAGCCTCTAACTTACTATTTCTGATAACCTTGTTCCAATCATTTGTCTTTCTATTACTGAATATTACTTAAGAGGTACCCTTTCTCTACCCTTTTATTTCCCATACGTCAGCTCTAATTGCAAGTGGTTTTCTGTCTGTCTCATGACTAAATCGCTGAGAGCAATAGACCTTTTCAGGCTCTACAGTTAATCATAGCCATAATGGTAAAATTTGTAATATTGTAACATCAAATCCATTCCCCAGCTTATTTTAAATCTGAAGGGGTGGTTTTAACAGGGATAGGAATTCTGTTGATAAGATCAATACATCTCTTATAAATTTGTGAAACATTTATTAAACTAAATTTTTATATTATGTCAATAGATCTTGCTGTTTATCAATTAGTGACTTGCAACTCAATCAGAAATAGTAGCACCTGTTCTTTGCACTTGAATTCTACGAACTCTGTATTCTGCTTTGTCATGCACATTTTCATTCTGTGTTAACTGCTTTCTCTTTATACTTTGAGGTAGTATATTTGCATTGATTTCTTTTGACACAAAGAGCCTCATCACTCCCTTGATGACTGTTGAATAAAAGGAAATAAACTCAACGTAGTGTCCCAAAGGGAGGGTAATAATCAAAAGCATTTGAAAAGTATACCCCATACTTATTTAATGTAGCTTTCCTTGTACGAAGATAGTTGAAATCCTCTTACATTTTCCATGGCAAATGTTAGTCTAGTTTGTACATGCAACCTCTTAAGTAATACAAGATAAACATAAGCAACCATAAACCACTCAGTTCTGATTTGCAAATGCCTTCTACTTTGCAATGCAACTTCACTGTAGGAAAAGACATTACATGTAGGCAATTAGAAGTAGGTCTACAAGTTAAACATTAGTGTGGGGAAACAATGCAAAGTGAATATATTTGAATAGTTTATCTCTATTCCATTTAAACTCCTGTGTGGCTTGATTCTGATGCCCCCTCAACTGGCAAAAGAAGTCAGCTGAAGACAACAGGCATATCATTGGCCCTTGACTGGACTACGTTGAGCTAATTGAAATGATTAATGGGCTAATTATGTAGACCTAAGTATTTTATAAAATCTAGGTTTTCAACTTTCTCTTATCCATTGACTTTAAGAACACTTACCCAACATATTTGTGAAAGAATACAATCAATCCAGCATGAAGGGCTTTATCAAGGACAAATTTTAACTAATAGGTATCAAGAATCAAGTTTGTTTCCTATCTACTCATTTGAGCCCATCAAACCCCTTGCTTTCAAGCCCTATCTTTCCCAAAAGCCTTTTGTATTACAGAAATTCCCTCCCCCTTTTTTTCTTCTCAATATACAAGTCTCTAGTGTGAAGACTCATTTTAACTTCCATCACTTCGATGTCTCTCCTTACTTTTCTAATGTGTGATATTGGTCTCCTTTATTGTATATTCACCATCTTACGGTTTTCCAAAAATAAAGATGATGATTGCTTTTTCGCACGATTATGTTGTTTTTAAATTTTAATTACAAAGAGATATACTAGATTGATGACTCCTTTAAGGTATTCTTATCGTGTTCCCCTTTGGATATTTATTGAGCATTTCTTGAACATCAGTCATTGCTTAGGTTCTCCTCTTGTCTCCTTGAAGACAAATTTCCTTTGCTTATAAAATAGAAATTTTTAAACAGAAATGGCCTTTAAACATGTTGTCAGTAGAATAAACAGTACAGTGGAGAAAAATAGCCTGTTAGCCAGATATTTTATCACTGTGACCAAATACTCGAGACATTTAAAGGCTGGATTTTGGCTCACTCTTCCAAAAACCCAGTTAGTATCATTATTGATTTGTGGTGAAAAGATGTAGTAGAATAAGGTTGATTTCCTAAGGTATATGACCCAGAAGGACAGAGAGACAGAGAAGGGATAAAAATAATGTACAAAAAAATCTCAACAAACCCCACTTCTTTTTATGATTATTACTATTTTTACCTTTTCTTCTCTAACACATCCTGACAGTAGTTTCTTCTCCCTCACTTCTCCCAGTCAGTCTTCCTCCTTTCCCTTCAGAAAAGGACAGACCTTTCAGGGATATTAATCAAACATGGCATATGAAGCTGCAGTAAGACTAGGCACCTCCTCTCATATTAAAACTGGACAAGGTAACCCAGTAGGAAGAAAAAGGTCCCAAAAGCAGGCAGAAGATTTAGAGACAGTCCCTGCCTCCACTTTTAGGGGTCCCAGAAGAAGAACAAGATACAGAACCATAACATATATGTAGAAGGCCTAAGACAGACCCATGAGGTTCCCTAATTGTTGGTTCAGTCTCTTATCAGCTTAAACCTATAAGCCCAGGTTAGTTAGTTCGTTCTGTGGGTTTTCTTGTGATGTCCTTTCTTCTCTGGATGAAGCCTCTCTAATGACAATTCACCAGGTTCTGTTCTATAGGAGTATAGCTGCATATTATTAGGGATAATTTCACTGACTTTTTTTTAACTGGCCATGTTTGGCTCTATCCTAGGTCTCTGGGATACCCAACCTCTGGTTCCTTGTCTTCCAGGTAGTGTTAAGAGTGGGTGTCCTCTCATGACATAGGTCTCAAGCTGGATCAATGATGGTTGACCATTCCCAAAATTTCTGTACCACTTTTACCCCCAACACATCTTTTGGGCAGGACAAATTGTAAGTCAAATCTGTTCATTGGAAGTCTTGCCTGGTTATAAGAGATGGCCCGTTTAGACTTCCTATTCCCCATTGCTAGGAGTCTTAGCTAGGGTCTCCCTTGTAGATTCCTGACAATTTCCATTGCAATAGGCTTCTAGCTTGTCTCCAAGATGTTCCCAAATTCTAGTTGTTTCTTATAGTACTCTCTCTCTTCATCCTTCCCAACCTGATCCCTCCTGTTCCCTTACCGACAGTACCCCCAGTCTACCTGCAATTTCTATTCTATTTCTCCTTCCCAGGGATTCATACATCCCTTCTTTGAGCCCTCCTTGTTTCTTAGTCTCTCTGGGTTGGTGGATTACAACATGATTATTCTTTCTTTTGCAGCTAATATCCACTTATAAGAGAGTACATACCATGTTTGTCTTTCTAGACCCTACTTCTTAGGTTATCAAGTAGTACCACTCACCCACCTTCAGCCCATAAGCCTGTTGGGAAATTCTATATTCAAACCATAGCAACAAGGTAAAAAAAATGCTTCCTGAATGATGCACGAATGCATATTAAAACTTGTATAAACATAAATCCTCCTAACACTCATTCTCTTCTTGCAGATGCATGTTGTTAACCTATAGGAGGTCTGCACATGGCAATCTTATTTGTGGGTAAATACATTATTGTGATTAAATTCTGACCAGTAGATCACTAGATATGTGTAGACGTCAGCTCCTAGGATTTGGCATATGCTTTTTGCCTTTTTTCTTTAGTATTTACTGAGCGACTTCAGTTTAAGCCTCGATGAAGGTCTGGAATGATAAGAGTCACACCCTAAGAATGACAGGGTAAGAAGCTGATGGGAGCATGAGTTTTGTGAGTTCTGTAAAATTGCTAAAATAATAGCCTTGGGCAAATTCTGGAATAAATGGGATAGAGGAATAAGCTTGTATCTTGTATAAGCCATTTTGGGGCCTATACCTTTGTTTGGAGTCTATGTTTTATGTGGATTGACCTAACTATGTCTCATATATCATCAATCTAACTGAAAGTGGATTTAACTAATTGATGCATTTTTCAAAAGAAAACTTGAAAATAAAGCAACAATAAGGATCCATTTGTATCTGAAGCTAAAGCATATTGTGCATGACAATGGGAGGAGGAAAAAGGAAAAATTCTTCACTCAAAACAAAAATCAAATTATATAACCAATAATAATAAAATTGCTTATAGTATCTTCTACCTCGGCAAGCTTTGGCAAACCAGGCAAACCAGCAAAGTTTACTCTATTTTTTCATAGAAATGTGAAAATCAAGCAGACCATGATCGCTAATCAAAGATACTTCATCATAAAATTTCACCTATCATCATGTGACGACATGTGAGCATGTGAATGTGCTTCTGCATGTAAGATGTGCATGTGTGACCTGTGCTTCTGTGTACTGTGCAGGTGCAGAGGTCAGAAGGTAACGTTTTGGACCTTTGTTCTTCTCTTCTTCATCTTTCCATGGGTTCCAGAGATGGGACTCTGGTCCTCCAGCTCATAAAGCAAGTGTTCTCTTTGTTTTCCTAGTGGTCATCTTGCCAGCCCCAAGGAGAATGACTGAAACTTCTGCATACCACTCATCTTTTCCTCCTTTGTTTGTATAGCTTAGAGTTTTAGGGTAACGCTGTGTGTGTGTGTGTGTGTGTGTGTGTGTGTGTGTGTGTGTCTGTATGCCTTGTGTGTGGGCGTGCCTGTAGAATAGAAACTAAAATTATAGGTGCCTTAAAAAGTGGGTGATGGAAGAATAACTCACTCAGGTTCTTGAACAAACCAGTGTAGCACAATGCCTGCTCTTTGTGCTATGTGCTACCTTATGGTTCCCAAGTCGGGCAAGGGGCTGGAGATTGAAACACACACAGACACATACACACATGGGTAACCCCAAGAATGCCCTTTTATTGGGTTCCAGGGCAGCTTCTATAGGGTCTCCTTCCATGTCTTAACTCTTAGCTGTAAGCTCACCAGAAACCACTCCCCTGCCATCAGAAACTGCTGAGGGTCTGGTGCTCATAGCAGCTGCAAAACAAGTTTGCTCAGAGCAGCTGAAAGCATAGGAAAATAAGCTGTTTACTCTGGTAGGCGGGGGTCACAGGAAATTCAGGGTCTGGGAGTCTGTAGTCTCCAAAAGACCAGCAATTGTTTTTCACTTCCAAACTATCTCTCTAGCCCTCTAGACAATTTTTAGTTAAATTAAGTCATTTTCTTGGTATGGTGCTGTATGGCTTTAATTACAGTATTCTGGAGGCAGAATAGAGCTATGTTAGGACATCCTTGCCTTTATATTGAGTTCCTGGACAGCCAGGACTGTGTAGTGAGAACTTTTCTCAAAATTTTATTTATTATCATTATATAATGATAAAAATAATAATAATTTGGAAGTTCATACAAAATATTTATTTAATATTACACACATATTTTACTCAAAATCCACGGATTCTTGGACCTTAACTAAGTAGTTTAAAGGGCAAGTTCTCCTTAGTGTATTTTTTCCTATGTACTATCCAAAGATTTAATTTCTCACTAATTATTTCTACATTGACTGAAAGTAGAAAGGGACATAAAGGCTTTGAATCTGGCGCATCTTTTTGCATTAAATCTCTCTGATGACTCATTTTCAAACTAAGAGGATGAATATACATCAGTATAACCATGATAGCATAGTATCATAAGAAGCATATGGTCGGTTTCTCAATAAGATAGGTTGATATAGGGTGGACTGTTGATGTTTCTGAAGCACTTAATGGATAAATATGTGATTTATATCTTAAGCTATTAGATAGTAGACAAGGAAACAAGGAATTTTTGGGAAAGGAGGCACAGTATTGCTTTGTGATTAGTCAATACATAAGTTTAGATCAGCAGAAGCATTTGAAGAAGCTACCTGAGGGAAAATTACCTAAGGGTACCCACAGTTACTGCACACAATGACTACAGAACTGAAGAACTTACAGGTGTTTGCTGAGAGAACAACGGGGTTGTGCCTCAGTAGCAAGGAAATTTTAGGCATTAATCTTTTCAATATATTCCAAGTAAGACTTAAAGGGATGAAATTATGGAAACATTGGATGCATTAAAAAATAAAACTAGATAAAAGTGTCAAACACTAATGGGGAAGATCAACACATAGATCCAAGGAACTGAAAATCTATACTGAAAATATGAAAACTCGACATAGGAAATCATAAAAATCAGGTAAAGTTAGCAATAAAAAGAACCCATAAAATAAACAGAAAACGTTAGAGATAAGGATAACATAAAATTTCTCAAGAGGAATTGATGGAGCTGAAAGTTATCTGTAATGTATAAAAGAAAAGACAATTAAAATTCTCTTCTTAACCCAGACTAAAGAAATTCAGAACGAAAATATAAACAATGACTTATTCAAACATAGAAGTGATGAGTAACTTCACCACAAGCTGAGTGTCACTACAAGAAAAGTTAAAGGAAATCATTCAAGCAGAGAGAGAGGGATACCAGGAACACCTCAAACTACTCAAAAGAATAAAACCACAACAATCATAACATAGGCAGCTGCAACTTCCTTTTATTATTCGAACATAAAGCTAAAGCTTAAGCCAAAATTTACAAAACTTGTAAGACTACATGCAACCTTGAGTTTGGTAATGCTTTTAGATTTTATCCTAAGAATGTCATCCATTAAGAATGACAGCATCACTTCTTCTCCAAGGCTTGGGACCATGGAGAAAATGAGTCAGAAAGATTGTAAGAACCAGATAGCAGGCAGGACAGCGGGAAACAGCATCTTCTTGATGTGACAAAACCATGAACTCGTGAACGCACAGGAAGCTTTGGCTGCCTACACAGGATTTACAGATGATAAGTTCAGTCAATATTCTAGCACTGGGGGACAAAAGGGTCTTGAGACCTCATCCCTAACTGAGGCAAATGGACAGTTGATGGCTTCTCAGGGAGAAAGAGTCAGTTTTCATTAAGGGTATGACCCAAGGTAGGTCAAACATGCACGAGTGGATGACATCACACCCGGGAATGTATGAAAGTACAAACTGGACTCAATGGTTTAACAAAAAAGAGACAAAGAGAACATGGGGTTTTCCAGGTAAGACAGTGTAATTGGATCTAGGAGGAGTTAAGGGAAGAAATGGGAAGGGGGCTGTAATAAAAATATATTGCATGAAATCCTAAAACAATTAATACAAACACAGAACAGAATCAACAAAAGAAAGGCAGCATTTGTGATGCCTGGTGGGTCCACCATACTCCAGAGCAGATCTTAAACCCCCAAAGTATTTAGGTAATATAAATTTGACCCAATGAATTGAAGAAGAGGAGGAAGAAGGGGAGAGGGAGGAAGAAGAGTTGAAGTAGAGAGCTTAGAGAGATAGAATAGATCTAGGAGGAGGTGGAGAGACAAATATGATCAGAATACTTGTATGGAATTCACCCCAAAATAATTTTAAAAAGCCATAGCCAGAGACTGGGAGTTGTAAGATCCTGGATTAATATCTATCTCTGAAAAAGAAAAAGAAAGAATAAAAAAATGAGAAGGGGGAAAAAGAAAACAGAGAGAGAAAGAGAAAGGAAAGAAAGAAAGAAAGAAAGAAAGAAAGAAAGAAAGAAAGAAAGAAAGAAAGAAAGAGAGAGAGAGAGAAAGAGAGAGAAAGAGAGAGAAAGATGATGGCTGGGTGTACGGGCATTCCCTACTAATTTTTCTGTATTTCATAATATGTGTCTTTGTTGTTCAGGGTGTGTAAAAACCCATTCTATACATACTCATACAGAGCCAACATATTTGAGGGGAAGAAGACTGGTGATCACACAGAGGTAATGCTACACAATCACCATGTTTTTTTGTTTGTTTGTTTTCTGTACTGGATATTGAGCACAGCACAATGCTTTTTCTCTGAGTCAAATCTATAACTCTGTTTTGTGTATCTTCTCATTCTCCCAGGACCATTAGTGTTTTCAAATGAGTCAGTGACATCACTAACTTCAATTTTTAAAATTTATTTGTCTGCCAGAAGGAATGTTTTAAAGCTGAAGCTGCACCACCATAAGCATCATCTTGAACCAGAATTTCTAGACAAAAGTACAGTGCTAAATTAAAAGTAAAAATGGTTGAAAAATTTCATTATTGTTAGCTTTGTGTTTGGAAGCACAATTTTATTTTCTCCAGTCCTTATTGCAAAAATGAATGTTATAGAATTTTCAGATTCAGAAGTGTCCCAGATTACCTATATTCTATTAATAAAAGGACAGTAAAGACAATTTCCAAGATGCTTATATACTTGCTAAAATGAAGCAGATATTTGCTCTGTTGTTGTTGTTCTGCTGCTTTTCTTTCTTTCTTTTTTGGTAGATCTGATAACTCTCAGGTGTCCTATTGACTGTCAAAAGCAGTACTACTCTAGCACTGTAGGAACCTCTATGTCGATAAGAGTCCTTGGTTCATAGCTGGTTCATTTGCTGCATTCATGTTGTCTCTGAGGAAGGCTATTCTCATCAGTATGCATATACTGTGCTTGAAGCAGGAGAACTATTACATTAATGAGTAAATGGGCAGAACTCTTGCACACACATCTCAACCACATAATTTGGAAATATTTCATAGATACACATTAGTTTAAACTATATTGATGCATTTTATAATTTCGGTGAAATGCACACATGTTTTAAAGAATACGAGTTAATTGAAGATAAGCTGGAAATATATAAATTTATGACTCTCATTAAAGTGATTAAAAATTACAGGAGAAAAACTCATCCAAATACCTTATTATGAAAAGTATCGAACAACTGTATAGTTATATAAAAAGTATCTATAATGTAACAAAAGAGAAATGCTATATAATACATTATATAAGGTCAACATAATGTTAATTTTAAAACTAACAAGAATATCTCTGGCTAGTAAATCTTTAGCTAAATTTCTTATGCAATACAAATGGAAGAATTCTGGATGAAATATTAACACTATTCCTGAATATGCAGGAGTAGTGTTGTTCCATTTTAAAATTAGTCATTGTGGGCCACCATTGTCAGAAAGGAATTCCCCATGAGTCTCTCATGACTCTGCATATCTAGAAATGACAAACATTCCAGACATACTTATAGAATGCAAAGATGCTATAAGCATCCAGAGGAAAGGGCATGTTTTCTTTCTCTTCAGCATATTAAAAATATCATCTCACTTTGGGGCATGAGTATGCTTACTGCAACTGTTACACAAGCTTCAGGTTATCTTACCTAAGCTTGCTCTCTTTTTAGTGCACATCAGTGTGTGCTTTTGTATTTCTTGTTGAATTGAAGCTCAAGGTACCAGACCTGGTGATCCTCTGGTAATTGCTATGCTGTGAATAATAAGCCATCTTTTCTCAAACTTAAGAGTCTGATCTTCTATCATATGTAAATAGAGACAGGGTAACATTTAAGCTTAGGATTGGGTAAACTCTCAGGCCCTCTGACACCTGTATTCACATAGGGAGATCATTTCAACTATTGCAGAAAAATCATTAATGATCACAGTTACTCATTTTTCTAAATGTCACATCTAGTCAAGATACACAAGAAAAATGGAAAGAAAAACACTAGTAGCTTAGAAAGGAAGACATGAAAGTGGTTTTATTCAATGACAACATGATGATACATTTAAGAAAAGCTAAAAATGTTTCAGTTAAGGAATTAATATTAGAAAATAAGTGTAAGAGACCCATGGGACACAGACTCAATACAGAAAAATAATTACATTTAGGCATTTTAGCAGTAAATACTTTATAATCAATAATAAGCACAAAATTATGCTTTAAAATTACAAAGGTATAGGAAAAATTAAAATTACTATTGATGGAAAGATTGTAAGGGCCAGATCACCAGGAAGTCTATGGTAAAAGAGTCTCTCCTAGAAATGGGTATATAAAGTTACTGTAAAAATGCCAATGTAAATTGACATGTTAACATGGGTGGAGGAAAGTTTGGTGGGGTCTCACCCTTAGACAGAGAACTATGCACTGCTAATAGACCCAGTGGCTTTTAGCCATATATTTTTGTGTGAACACACACACACACACACACACACACACACACACACACACACACACACAGACCTTCATGGGTTTTCTTTGAAATTGTGACGTGACTCTAAAACTGAAAAGTTTATGCAACAGCTTAAAAGTTACTTGGATATGTGGACACTGTGCATCTGACAGAGAAGTAGGTTATTTATTGAAAATGAGCTGAGTGATGAAGAGGACATGCATACAGTAATCCATTTATCATAAAGAGACACTGTAGCGTGATGGGTAACAAAGAGTGTATTCTATACTTCGTAGTAAAAATAATTCATTTCTCACTTGTCTCAACTCATTACAAAATAATAATTTTACATGGACTTATGAGAAAGGTAAAATATTAACATGTTGATGGGAAAATACGGAAGAGCACTATTGTAGGATTGAAATAAACAAAAATTTCTTAAACATTGAATATTTGATAAATTACAAAAGATTGCATAAAACATTGCTAACCACAAAGCAAAAATATTGGTAAATTTTATTTTATTAAAATTGAAAGCTGTTAGCAGTCAAAAACATTATAGAGAGAAAGGAGAAATGAATCCCCATAAAAAGACCTGACTTGAATTTCAGAGGATGTTTAAGAACCATTTGCCGAGAAAGTCAGTCACCTGGCTACCACCAGTGGTAGAAACACGGTCCTGATGCTAGGGACCATGGTGTAATCATAATCACAACATCCAACAAAACACGTATGTTGATCTCAAAGCACTCATTCCTAGGAAATTTACCAACAAATTCTCTCTGGTATAGTTAACAAACTTGAAAATCAGGGAATACAAATTAAAGGCATTGAATGATATTATTATATATTCCCCTACCATAATAACTAAAATTGAAATGATAGAAAATACAACATATTGATTGCACTGAAAAAAATTGGAACTTTCTTCTTCAAAAGTAGACCACATTTTAGGCTCCAAAGAAAAGCTTGAAACATACAAACAGTTAAAAGAACATTTTGTTTCTTAGATGGTAGTAGAATAAATGTAGCAGTGGGTACAAAGAGAAATTACATAAACACAAACCATTCACGTATTTGGTGATTGAATAATATACTACCATGTGTTGAGTGAGACCTTGAAGAAATTAGAGACAGGAATTTTAAAATAGAAAGGAAAAAAAATAAAAGCAGAGTTTATTATAGCCTGTTAGATACAAGTGATTCTAAGAGGAAAGTTTATAGTTATGATTCAGAGAGATCTCAAATATTTAATGATATATATTAAGGTTTAAGAAACAGCTGAAAAAAATCAAATTTTAAACTAGGAACCTAAAGGAACAACAGAAATCGGAGGAAAGTAATGAAATTGAACTAAAAGAGACATCAATTTCAGAGTCGATTTTAGGAAAATATAATCAATAATAATAAATACCTTTTCAAAATAACCCTGGAAAATAGAGAAAACAATAAAAATCAAAACTGAAAAGCAGAACATTATGACATATTCTAAGGAAATCCAGAAAATTTATATCCTAATGGAACTGAAAAATCTAGAAGAAATTGAGAATATAAACTTGAGTAATAACTATAGTAAATATTATTATGTCCCCTTAAATAATCAAAAACAGAAGTACCATAATACCCGGCTACACCATTCCTAACGTATGTCCTAAGGTGTCTAAATCAGTACCTCACAATGGAACTTGTATGCCCAAAGTGACTGTTGACCATTCAAACTGGCTTAGACATGGAACCAGTCTAGAGACACATCAATACATGAATGAGTTTTAGAATATTTGCTGTATACCCAACGAAGTTTTAACAGTTATATAGAATAATGAAATATTGATGCTTATAGAAAAATGGATGGAAATCTTGACCACAGGCACCACCAACTCAGTGTGATATTTTTTGGTTCCTAATTTTTACTTCTTCTACCATACTCCTGCCTTCAACCCCCCAGTTTTCTTGTATTTCTTTGGGATAACCTTCCTGGAGTTCAATACCAAGAGGCCATTTTTTTAGTCCTTCATTTGTGAGTTTGGAGCCTGTCATACCGTATAAAATCAAGGTATGTCTGAGGATGGATTCCCATGAAAGCTTATTATAATATAGTATAATTTTCCAAGTATATTTGTCAGATTTTTTTCCTAGCCCACAGTTTTGGAGACTGAATCCTGTTAATGGATGGTGCATGTTCTACACTGGTGTGGGAAGTCCTTCTGTCTATGTGTTGCTTTTATTGGTTAATGAATAAATCTGTTTCAGCCAGTGACTTAGCAGAATAGAACTAGGTGGGAAACTAAATTGAATGCTGGGAGAAAGAAAGTGGAGTCAGAGATATACCATGGATTCACCAGAGGAGAAAGACTCAAGCTGCCAGCTGAAACCTTGCCAGTAGGCCATGAGCCTCGTGGTAAAATATGGAAATGGGCTAATTCTAGATATAAGAGCTATATTCTTAAGTTATTGGCCAAACAGAATTGCAAATAATACAGTTTCTGTCTGATTATTTCGGGAGTCTGGGCAGCTGGGAAAACAAGCAGCCTCTGCCTACATATACAAGTGTTTCACTTGCATTTTCATGTGCTGTGGCAAATTCAGTTATTTCTTCCTTTCTTGATCATGAATATCAAGCTGACTACAGTTCCAGGCTTAACTATTTAACCCTACCCCACCACCAGGGGGCAGAAGCTGAAGTGCTTAATCTTCCGATTTCAATTTCTTCTACCTCAGCACTTAGACACTTTGCTTTTCTTAGCTTGGCTACAAGATTAATATTGTCTACAGTGCATTTTGTTCATTTAGTGGTTTTCAATTTGGCACATATCATGATGTGTGTGTGTGTGTGTGTGTGTGTGTGTGTGTGTGTGTGTGTATCCCACAGTTCTGTGATGATGTGGGATTCCCCTCTGTTTGCTGTGAATATCATTAGTTAATAAAGGAACCTCTTTGAGCTTATATATAGGGGAACAAACCTAGGTAGGGAAAACTAAATGGAATGCTGAGAGAAAGAGAGCAGAGTCAGAGAGAAGCCATGTAGCCCTGCTAGAGATGGATGCCAGAACTTTAGCCAGTAAGCCACAGCCATATGGCAATAGACAGATAAATAGAAATGAGTTAAATTAAATATGTATGGGTTAGCCAATAAGAAGCTAGAGCTAATGGGCCAAGCAGTGATTTAATTAATACAGTTTCTGTGTGATTATTTCAGGGCTAAGCAGCAACAATCGGCCTCCTCCTACACTGTGATTACCCTGTGTGGGTGTTCAGATTATGGAGAACATATACAAGACCTCACCATGTTACTGGCATATCATTTTGTATGAATATGTATATCAGAAGCTGACTTGAGGCGGGAATGTCTCTTGTTGCAAATAGCAGAGGATACTTTTTCCTTCAACAATTGGCATGAATAAGAAGGTTTTATTATGGTCACCTTCAGTGCAGAGAATCAGTCAATAAGCTGGCACATTTATTGAGTGTTCAACTTCAAATAAATCCCAACTTTAGAAGCTGTGTTCATGAATTCCCAATACATCATTCCTCTTAGAATTTGTATATAAATTCACAAGTCAAAAGACTCCATACTAATAATATTTTCTTTTGAACATGATTGCTATTTCTTACTTTCATTTTTGTGAACTTATGTGAAACCTATCAGATATCAAAATCACAGCAGTGTAGTTGAGATTTTGTTACTATTTTTCGAAAATCAGAATACACTTGTGTTGACTCTTTTGCTTTAAATTGATTTGTATAAATTTGTCATAAATAGCTTTGCTTTAATTCAGCAAAAAAGGAAAGACAAGGCACTAATATGTAGTGAGCTAAGACAAAAAATATAAATATTTTATATTTTTAAAATAACTGCTAACAAGCAAATCAGCTCCTGAATGGAAAGGCAGTAGATCAATACTGACAGTAAAACTACAGAGTTCTTGCTGATCTCATATTGTCTGTGAATGCAAACTGTAAAAGAGGTCCCCATAGGCCTCCAACAATAACCTACAAAGAATGAAACACAAAGAGTATCGAGCATAAAGACAGTTCAATTTCCCAAGACAACCAGCTCTTGTCACATCAAGCCACCTATTAGTCACAAACTCATGCGACTACGAATTCTCTGGCCTCCTGAGATCGCCTGTCATCTTGAAGGAGATAATACAATGAAAGGCTTCAGTTTCTTCTGTACCTTGTTTAGTTTATTGTTTTCAATAGATCAAGCCATTTATGATGTTGCTATCACATATAAACAAGATGCTATGCTCTTCGATTGGAATATGACATCGATGTGCCAGTAAATGGAAAAGAAAAGGTAAGCAAATGTACAAATAAAATTATATAGCTGAGAAACAACCCTTGTATTCATAGTACTTCATAGTATCTAAAATTCTCAAGAGGTATTAATTGGTTAAATTATAAATATAATGCTATAAGAAAAATTTAAATATAGCCGTATTTAAGAGTAGTTTAAAATAATTGGTCTAATGTCTTATATGATAGATGTAGAAAATGGGCTCAAAGGATAAAAACTTGACAGTGTAGCAGAGCTGGGTAATGTAATAGAATGGCAACTCACAGGTCCATGTTGGAACACCATTTAATGTGAATGTAGTATTTCTCCCATCCAACCACTAGTGAGATCTTATCCTGCTTACCTTCTGAGGTCAGGGTGGGGTGGTAATAGACTATCATGAAATAGTTCTAACAGGGGTTCAATTTTCCATAAACAGGCAATGTGATACAAAAAGAAAAGGAAAACTTCACCTCTCAATCTTTCTCTTTCAGAGTAAGTGTTGAGTAGATGCAATGTGCAGTGTCGCTAGCGAAAGGCTGGAGTCCTAGAGTGGAGGCCTCCCTTAAAGATGGCCTCATCTGTCCTAGACAAAGCAGACAGGTATTTCAGTGGGAAAACTGTTGCTGAGTTCTGTGATGACAGAATGAACAAACTGCAATTTGCATACAGATGAGGGAAATTCTTGCGCTGGGTTTTCCTCCTACTTTGTTGCCTCATCCAGTCTTAATAGGAGGGGTTGTGCCAAGTGCTATTGCAACTTCTTATGTCATGTTTGGATGATATCCCTGGGATGGCTGCTCTTTTCTTTAGGAGACAGAAGAGGAGTGGATCTGGGAGAGAAGAAGGGTCAGGGGAGGGAATGGGAAGAGAGGAGGGAGGGGAAACTGGGGTTAGGATGGAATATATAAGAGAACAATAAAAAATGAATTTAAAAATAAAGAAAACAAAAGGAAGGACGTAGATGGCAACAAGAGGGCTGAGGACACTCCAGCATGACACAAGTGAAATAGAGAAATGGGAGATGCACGGTGAGGCATAGTGGAGGAGGAATGTGGAGTTCCGAAGGCACTGAGTATTAATCTGAATGGCTCCATGATTCTTTATCTATAATATCAAAGTAACAAGATCTTTTTCCATGAGGAATTACTCTGTAAGATGTGTGGAGAGTAAAGGAAGAGTAATGAACCTGGACACAGAAGGAAGTGTAAGATCCTGGTGGAAGAGGCCTGAGGAGTTGACAATGGATAGGTAGGTTGATAGACAAAGAGGAAGTCATTCATTACAGAGGCATGGGTACAGTACAGTTTATGGGATTTGGTTGCTAATGCTGCACAAGTTAGGTGTCTGCACTGACAATCAGCTTTCTGTTTGGGGTTTTTAAATACAAACAAGGAAATATGATTAAACAGAACTGTTTCACAGGAAAAATGAAATATTTTTATTACTTATGAGCATGCAGCATTTTAGCTGGACATAGTAGACATCTCTAGCAACTTGTGGCATATATACTTTGAATAACTGAGATATGATGGTTTCCATGACTCTAGAGAGTGGAAGCTGTATATATAAGTGAAGAGAAAAGGTAAAATGTCAGAAGCAAAGCCTTAAGAAAGGGGCATCCAGAGTCTCAGGGAAAAGAACTGGAAAGAGGATTCCAATAGTAGGATGTCCTGAGAACCAGGAAGGAGAATAATGGTTAGAAGTTCCTCAGAACAGGAAGCAATCACTGTCTCTAGGGTAGAAGGCCAAACATGAAAGTGTTCAATATTCATTTGAAGTAGAAAACTATAGGAGGTGCTAATAATACAAACTTAAGGTGGACTTTAGAAAACTAGTGGATAACACAGAGATGGTACGTGTGACCGGCAGTGCCAACAGCTTCTCTTTTAAAAGAGAAGCTTCATTCGGTGCAGGGAGATAAGGCTCCTTGGCGTGTGTGAGCGGAGGTGGTTCTGCATTTCCTATGCTTTTCCATTGGTTCTTTTTCTTGCTGGTTGTTTTGTCCTAAGTATGATTCGTTTGTTTTGTTTCATCTCATTTTATTACTATTCCTTAGATGGATATTTATTTTCTGATGAGACAGAAAGGGTGTGGATCCTGGTGGCAGGAGTAGAAGGGAGGAACTGAGAGGGGGAGGGATGGGGCAGCTGTAATCAAAATATATTGTATGAAAAAACTCGATTTTCAATAAAAGAAAAAAAAGCTTATCTGTGAATTAGCAGCATAATAATTATTATAATAGGGTTAAGCCTTCTAAGGTCTTTCTCTGTACCAGTTCCATGTCACATATAGCAACTAACCCATCAAATCATGGAACACCTTTTAAGTATCATTAGTCTCACTTCAGAATGATAAAACCTAGACTTCTAAAGATTATGCTGTGTGTCCCAAGTCTCCTAGTTAATAATTTATGTGGTCTTAATTGCTATTTCAATGCCTATACACAGAGGGGAATTTTTAGGTCTCAAAATAGAGAAAAACAACAAACCAAAGGAAGGCATTTTTCTTAAATTTGTGAAAATGTGATGGGTCTCAATTATTTACAAATAAAAGGAATCAGGTTGAAGGGAAGGGTTTAACCCAAAGAAAGAAATCAAAAGAAAAATCTAAGGGAAGACCCGTGGCTACAGGGTCTACTTTATGGGTGAGGAGACTGCCTGTGCATGAGTGATTATATTGCATCTTCCAGGGTAGCAGAATTGAGCCTGTCTTTAAGGCAACTACTCTTGCCTTAAAAGTCCATCTTCTCTAAAAAAATAACAATGAAACACTTTCCCCACAAGTTTCACTTTGGATAGCTGCAGAATGATAGGCAGATTTGAACTGTGGTTCACAGTGGTTCAAGCAGCCATGTGTAGCTCTGCATGTATGCATTCTCCCAGGCATCCCGCAGAGGCAGATCCAGGACCAACTTGTAGTTATGGTTTCTACATTAACTACTTACAGTTGCCCAGAAGATGACTTATGCCTCTTTTTTTGGCATTGTACATTACTCTTTCCTCTTGTTCTCATGATCAGCACCCCTACCCCATGCCCCCCATAGAAAAAAAATGCATTTCAGTTCTTGTTGAATGTATGGTGCATGCTAAGCATTGCTTGAGAAACCTGTGTCCAAGATCACATCCCTGAGGATGGGAATAAACAGCAAACACTTCTGATTGGCAGCCCTACTCACATTGCTTAGTGAAATGTGTTTTCCCATGTGTTTGAGGCAGTATCCCAACTGAACTTCAAATTCTCAATTTGTGAAATGCGGATAAAATTAGCCAATTATAATACGGTTTGTAGATTAAGTTGCATGTTACATTTAGAAATGTAGGAACTGTGAAGAGCCTTAATGTCTTATTATTCTGTTTTTTCACCCTCAAGTTTGCATCTTTTCCTTTCCTAATGCCCCCCCCGGCACCAACCATCAAATCCAGGACCTTGGGCATGCTACCAAGTCCACTAAGCCACACCCCAACACCCTCAGTATATTTCAGTGTCCTTTTTGTTATGCTGCTGTTTTTTCTCCCCATTTAAAACAAACCAAAAAGACAACCGCATTTAAAATTTTCTTTTCCTTACCTCTTGCTCTATATTATGTTCTGGCCTTAGAAGAAAGACCCTAAGTAACCAGTCTTCAATCGTACACCCTCTTCATATCTGCCACTTCACAAAAATCAAATCTTCCTTAGGACTCAGCAAAAGGCAGGTGACATGAGAGGTCCTTGTTGGATTAACGATTGGGTAGGGATTGTGTGTTTACAAGTTGGTTATTAAACACTCGAGTAAACTATATCTTGATTATAAAATCAATAAGCTAAGCCACACATTTGGTTTATACAAATGAAAACACAAAATGGCTTATTATATCAATATCGGTAAATTTAGATGTCAGCAAAGGCAGAACAAAGATCACCACTGTAATGGCCCAACATTTTACACTTTGCTAGTTACATTGATTTGGATCAGCCTGCCGGTTAGGGCTGGATCTGGAGGAGACGAAGGACATGGCTGAATCGAGACCATAGAAGGGAAAAAAAGGAAAGTAGCTTCTTTCTACCGCCTGATACTCTGGGCACTCCTTTTTATCCTCACCCATCCAACACTCTGAGCTAACCCTATTGTTACCATCCATCTTGATCACCATGTTATTCGTTAAAATTCACTTATTCTTTAAGAATCTGTAGCAAATGATTCTGGCTTTCAACAAAATGACTAGCTACCAGAATCCTACATAAGCGTGGTGTTTAATGATTTTGTTTAGTATACCATGGATTTGCATTTCTCCATTATATACCAAAAGGAGAGTGTGAAGTAAGTCCTTAAGGAACTCTGAAGAAATTTTGGTTGGATCCATGGTTCGCTTTTCTCCTGATCCACCCCAAAAGCCTATTTTTTTTTTTTTAGCAACACCCATATTATTCCTGGAATGGGTGACAGACACATTGACATGCACAGTGACTTGGAAGGAAATCTCATCCAGCACCAATATTTCTTCCACTAATTAATTGACAAAACAAGTTAGCAACATATGAGTTATCCTCAGGGGAGAGAGCTTAAAATGTAGCTGGACTGATTGATTAGTTCACACATCATTTAGTATTGAGTGCCTATTCAGGGCTTATGCAAGCTGAGTAGGCAAGAGAATCGCTCTAGAAAAAGTTAAATAACAATTCATAATATCAGTGTCTGATTAATCTAGAATGGAGGGGGAGTAGGAAATATGACCACTCAAATTGTCCCTGGGGTAGTTTCTATAGCAAATCTCAATCCCTGAGGAACATACATAAGGGAAAAATGTCCCTCCAGGAAAATGTGGCATGTGGCACAGAAGCACACAGGATGTGGACAGTGTAGTTAGGGTCAAAGACCCACCTTCCAGAAAAATAATATGGTGCTGGATATAAACGTTTGAAAACCTTCATCCAAATCACCTTGTAATGCAGAGAGCAAAACAGAGGCTTTGCCACTGTATGGTCAGTGTTAAGACTCAGTAAGCAGACTTATCTGTGTAGAATTAAGAGAGAGCATCTGAAATTGTCTGGTAAGAAGAAAACTTGAAATCAAGACATTTTAAAACTTTCCTTAGAATGACAGTTAATATAGCCTTCATACTGAGAAAAAATCTCTGTGTATCTGTTGTCCATAGTTTCATTATGTTATAAAAGGAAGTATTTGTTCACTGAATGCTTATATATAACAGGACACGTACCTAAAGATGTCTCTTGTTCCAGTGGCAGTGGATGCAGTACAGTGGACACTTCATGAAACTTATCCTGCCTTACCCATCTTCCCCTCAACCCACAGTGTGCTTGCCAATGCATCATTTGCTCAACTGATTGGATTGTGAATAAAGTCCCAAAACTGCAGCTATTTTATTATAAGTATTTTCTAGACAAGAAACTCAACTTTAGCTTGCTTACATGTGTGCCCACATGACCCTAAAAGGTGCTTCCTCCTTTTGGGTGGAAAGTGAATGCCACAATTACAATTAATAAAATCAATGGACACAATGCCTGTTTCCTCCAGCATACAAATCTGCCATCACACTGGACACAGTTCTGTACATCCACCTGTCTTTATGCAAGGTGAACAAAATAACTTCCCCTTTCTTACCATGTATGTGTGCATGTGTGTGGTGTGGTGTGTATGGATGGATATATATATATATATATCCCAAGTTGCTGTATTATTTAAAAGAACAAGTACAACTCAAAGGGGAAAAGCACAAAGTACAGGGGGTTGTGCAGCGGGATGTACTCCTTTCTCATCCTTGCAGTGAAATATAAAGAAGTTCTGCATTAATTGCTGCATTGTGAGCAGCTTAAACTCATAGCAAAAAAAAGAAAAGTAGAGTGTCCTCTCCCCTTCTCCCATTTCCAGTTACAACCTTACAGTGGTCTCGATGAAAAGTTAACATGTGTTTTAGGTTAGTTAAAATCCTGAGTTTTAGAGCAGTCAGTTGTTATAATGCTCTCTTCCCCTCCCTCTTTTGATTTAGCAGTGCAGAAGCATACATCAAAATTGCTTGCTTTCTGATTTGCTTATCATGTCTATTGTTAAACTTGTGTACAATATGACACTCACAAGGAAGATGAAGCAGTAGATTATGGCTTTTAAGAAACTTTAGATAATACAGCCATGTTTGTATGGGGTGAATGTGTGTGTGTGTGTGTGTGTGTGTGTGTGTGTGTGTGTGTGTATAAGAGAGAGAGAGAGAGAGATAGAGGCAGAGAGAGAGCAAACGAGCATAAGAGATGGTAAGGGCTGAGCACAGGAGGAAGGAAGTGAAGCCGTGTGCCCCTTTTTCATGACCCTGGCTAGCTCAGTGAGGTCTTCTTGAGCAGACAGGCTGACCTCAGATTCTATTTGAGGTGTTTCTCCTGATCTAAGTGTTTGCATAGTCGAATCCTCTGGGTTCTTCTTCCAAGCCATGGTGTTGAAGGTCTGTTCCAAGTAGCAGTTTGACCCTCACCTCTGCTGAGCTTCATTGCCAATTATTTTGTTTGCAGTATTATCGTAAAGGTAGGAAAACAACAATATTTGGCAGAATGTTAATGTTACTATTTTTATTGGGTCAATGGAGACATTATTTTTATATTAATCACAAAATATATCTCTACAGCACTAATTGGGCAGTGGAAAAGTTTGATATATCACCAGCCTCAACTCTTTGAAATTTCAATCTCCTTTTATAGTGTTTCCCACCATTTACCAGTGGCATATTTTATTACCAATCCATCTTTTCTACCCTATAATTACCTAAGCTATGAGGCTAAAATGTCCCTGGCACCTTTGTCTATTATTCCTCTTTCTAAAACGTGGCAAATAAGACAAAAACATTCAATAATTCTGTGTTGCTTGGATAAATTAATGACTACCAACTGCAAACCAATACATGCTTTGCTTGGGCTCCATATAAACTAACAACATGGCAGATTCACACGAAAAGACTAAAAATGATTCTTATGAGTAGAACACGTCATTTAAACAGTAGTATAGTCTTTATTGGGGCTTTGTCTGCAATCAATTAAATTGGACCCTTTGCAGTTTGTGAGGTGCCATATCAACTATGTACATAGTGACCTTTTTCCTGCTAATGATCAGTCTGTGCTGTCTGGTTCCTTTGTTTTGAGAGAAGCCATTCAACTTCTTCCTTTTGATCTTAAAGAACAGTAGTCCCATAACTGCAAACTTCCAAGGTTCAAACTTCAAGTTTCTCTGAGTAGTCAGTTTGTACCAGAAATTAGTGCCTAATCATATACACAACCTCTTTAAGCTAAATATATTGGCCCTGGCAGACATGCTGATTCTTTACCCTTCATACTCAGCCCTTAAATACCTATATATGTCCTATGTGACAGCTACTACTCTAAGAGCTGGGAATACAAACTAAAATAAAGACTAGTGCTTTCTAAATGTAATTCTTGACAAAGAGAGTGGTTTACTCCTCACACCTCTGTGTAGACGCTTTCACATGTCCTTCCAGCTCTTTCAAGTGGACACTGATACATCCCCAGGGCAGGAAACAGGGAATTAATATCAGAAACAACTTTGCACAGCTTCTGTAACTTTTGAGTAGGGATCCTATCTTAATCTGCTACCAGAATATTCCCATTAAACTTCATCATGGCCCCCAATTATTTGAAAATGTGTGTGAAAATAAATTTTTAGTCTGCATAAACTTGAACATGTCACCTTTTAGGTTACCATTATCAACAGCTTTCTCTTAGCTGTTTGTCCCTGTCCTTATTAAGACATTAAATATCTATGTCATTTCAAAGGACCTTCAATGACAATATTTTAAGGCACTAAAGAATACTTCAAAGGCACTTGAAATGGCCCCATCAAAATACCCAACCAAACAAACCCAACTCATATCCCCTACTTCAGAGAAAAGGAGGAAATTATTTGTATTTCACAAACTATCTCTTGAAAGATGTATGTGTTCTCCTTAGATTTTCTAAACTGCCTCAAGTTTCTTTCCCCATGCAAAACATTCATTGCAAAAGCAAAACCAAGCATTTTCAAACTGGCATCTGTGTGGAAAAAAAAGCTGTAGCCTAGTTTATAGGCCAAGGGGCATTGTCTCAGATGCCTCTAGAATGAAATGGAATTAGCAATTACACAGCTCTTCTCCTCTAGAGTTGCATTAAAAATAATTTAGCATACTTGTTACATATACTTTAATCATATTATCCCAAAAGTAACCAGCCACTGATCTCAGAGGTCAGTATATAATTACAGCAAATGCACAAAGGGGAATACAGCCCTATGCATCGGAACGGAATGCTGCGATGTAATCCATCCCCACTCTCTCTCTTTCCTATGCAGTCCATTGGCAGAAGTCACCTCATTCTCTTCTTACAAAGTGTGAAGAGGAAAAGCATTATCAAATTGGTGAACTGCTCAAAATAATAAAATGAGGAGTTGACATCACATAGGAAGATAACCTCATCTCTCAAGCATCTTCATTGTTATGGCTTTTAAATCTAGCATGCATTCTGAATGAAGCTGCGTAGGAATATCCCATCTACCACTGGAAGAAGAATCTTAATTAGCCATCACATGTATATTTAACTCATGACCTTTGCCTGAAATGCAGAAAAAAATGTGTATTTTTTCACTATTCTTCATTTGATGTTTTCATAGCAAACCATACTTCATCTTCACAAATTTTTTTAGAACAATGCTTTCTGTTTCTTGAGCATAGAGGAAGAGATCATTTTTCTGCTTTCCATTCAGGAATCTATCTGGCCCTTTCATTTCTTCATGTTGATAATCCCACCGTGTCATAAATGCCTAGCCTTCTTTTCCCCAAAATTATTGTTTTCCACTAATATCTATAATCTTACATTTCTTTAAAAATACCTTCTCTATTTAAAAAAATAGATCATTGATAAATTATGGGCTGAATAGTTATAAACAGATAAAAACCACACAAAAATATATACATCAGGTTAGGCAGGGATAATTATAAAAAAGCTAAAATTAGGACCTTTAGTAGAATATTTTGTTTTCTTTTTCTCACACCAAGATAAAACACCTCATTCAATCAAAACAACATGTTTTTATATGGTTGTAGCTTTGTCTCATCTCTTGAGCCCAATGCTTTGAATACAGAGACAGCAGTAAGCTGGCCTTTGTCTCACAGAGAGCATAAGCAAATGCTTGTGCCTTTTACAATACGCTCTAGCATATTATAATGGGTGATCTCACACTTTTTGATATGAAAACATAGATTCCACAGTTTTCTAATACATTTGCGATCTCAGTTTGGTTTTGTTTTTGTGTCCTTTAGAGTACCTGGCAGTTTGTTGCTCTGTGTGTCTCTATTTTTGGCTGTCCCATTTCAGTGTGAGTCATCTTAATGGTTTTAGCTGCAATGAATCATTGTTTGTCAAGCTTGCTTTTTACCATGGCCTGAACATGAGAACAGAGAGCTCTCATCCATACCATGACCCTTAATATTTGCATATACAGTGGGCCAAGTGGCCATCATGACTTCATGCCAGGGCCCTTATTCGGGTGCTGTAAGATAGCATTACACTGATTGATTTTTATAATTCTATTCTTAATTCTCTCAGCATTTTTATCAAACCTCTTCTTTCCTCTCAGCTCAGAGACTCTGTTCCTTCTGACTAACTTTTAACTCTGTGTGTACTCAATAACAGGGTTCTCCACTGACTTCCTAAATTTTGTCTTAGACAAGTCTGTTTGTACTGGATCCCTCTGTCCATGAACACAGTTAAACATCACCAGTTCAGTGCTGGAGATTAAACCCAGGGCCTTCCACATACTAGGCACTCTACTACTGAACTCTAGCCAGAGTCTGTCAATTCTACTGGTACCATTGTCTTTCTTGTCTGAACTACTACAATAGCTTCCAGCATATAATTTTACTCCATAAAATGTGATATTCTTAATATAATGACCACAATGAGTTTTTTAAAGCAGAGACTAAATTCTCAGCTTCTCTACTATGAATCCTCCAGGTGATCCTCCCTGATGGATCCTCCCTATTGCACAGTATTAGTCTGGGTCAGGTCCCCCTGAGCTGTGCTTTTAAATATCTCGTTATAAATATCCCAAAACATACCAATATTTTGCTCTTCTCTTTTCTCCTAAACTCCTTGAATTAAATTTGCAGTCCTATTTATTGCCTGTTTTGCACAGCTCCATCTTAAAAATCTCAGGTGTGTCACAAAGGATCTAATAAACAAGTGTTCACACATATTCTGAAATCGTGCGGTCAATTTTCTATTATCAGGGGGGCTGTGTGTTGTGTTCCCTCTTAGTGTTTCCACTATCTGTGTTGTTTTTCACTATTTTTTTTAAACAATGAGTGCTATTCTGTGTATCAATGAGGAGTCTCTAAAAATAGACAAATATTTGCCTCAGGGAAAATGAACCTGCGCTTAAACACAAACCTCCATCAGACCTTATAGCATTTTCTTATGAGGTTTTTTTTTTTGGTAAAATTTCTTACTTTTTTTTATTTTCTATCTCTGAAAAATATATTTGCAGCCTGCGAGTCTGTGGAATTATGTTTGAAACAAAACACACATTGTAAAGTCTCAATTTCCACACAAGTAGTACCACATGAATGACAACTATTTAAAAATATTTCTGACAGCCGCTTTACAACCCATTTATATTAGCATTCCCATTTAACACACAGGTAAGTAAAGACCGAGATGGCGCATGCAGTCATAAGAAGATAAAAGGGACAGATGTAGAAATCCGAGGCTTAGCCTGGAGTCTTTGGCTTGAGAATTTGAGTCACTTAGGTGAAGATTTGGTGTGGCCTGATTTTCTCTCCGCATCTCCTAAATGGCCTTCATTTGCACTAGTGGTAATGTCTCCCTTTAAAGCTCTGCCATACACTTTGAACCTTAATGTAAAGACTGGAAAATGTGTGAAACCGTGCAAGCACAATCACATAAAACTCAAAGCACACGAGCCAAGTTCAAAGGGTTGAAAGACTCAAGCAATATGCCATGACCATAATTTCCTTCATGCTAACTGGAAAATATTCTGAAGCAGGATAAGGGGCAATGAAGACCATAAATCTTAACTTTTCTTTCTTTTTTTTTTCCAGTTCCATAGACTCTGATCTCTTTTTTCCCACAACAGATCTCCTGAGCTTCTTCCCATTCGCAGTTCACAAAGACATTGAAGCCAAAGGTGATGGGTGGGGCCGTAGCCTGTAGACAGCTGCCAATAGGGCCTGGACCGGCTAGTTGCCAGCAACGCCAGCTAGCTCTGAGTGCAACCCACTGAGTCGTGGGCACTGTCTTGTAGGCACAACAAGAAACAATCAGGAACTCCTCAAAGAGAGACATAGAAACTTAGAACTAGCAAGGTGCTGCACTTTTCCCATACTCAAGTTGGTGTAGCTCAGAGCGACTGGAGCTCGTCGGTTCCCATGACACAGGACCACCACACTTGGGAAAAGGTAAGTGTAAGCAGACCTCAGCAGCGACTCAGACATCAGCCAAAAATCCACTTTCGCAATGTCTGCTTATAGTAGAAATGAGTTTTACATGGATTTTACTTATAATTTTTAACACCTCATAAACAATAATAAAAAAGATGTACATTTTAAGAAGTTCTATATAATTGGAAATTAATGCGATAATTTTGCAGTGTTTTCAGTGTGGCAGTGTAAGAAATTTAAATCTAATATACTCTACCGAATGAAATATGCTTGCTAATTCGAATGAGAAAATTTTTAAAAAGAAGTATTTGAAGGAGAAAAAGAGAGTCAGTGATGTAAACCCAAAATGATATACTGCTCTTTTTAACAAGACAGGTTTATTTTAACTTTGATTGCTGAGGTCTTTTGGTCCATGTTCAAAACCTGCCTGAGAAACACAGTTGATGCTGCTCACTGCCGGTCCTGAGATTGCCCTGAGCTACAAGGATAAGCATTATTCTGCAGCGCTCGGGAGTTAAGAGACAATGATGTTGTAAAAGAAATTCTCTGATTGCTGCTTTGAAGCCGAATTCAATTTGAAAAGTAAATTTTCATTGCCTTCACTATAATTCCTCAGCACAAAGCGACAAAAAGATAATACTATACGCATTAAAAGCCAAGCCTATACTTCTACCTACAAAAATATTTTAATGCATATTCAGCATGTGCTATTTTAAAATAATTCCAAGTCTTAAAATTTAAAGAAATGTAACAAAATAGATAGTGTGTTTTGTTATTTAAGCTTAACGCAACTGGAAAATAAAAAAAATGAATGAAAGCTACGTAGTGTTTTCCTCCCCTTACAAAATCCTAAAAAAGATTATGTCTCTGTCTTGCCTTTCTCCTACCATATATGGAAAGCTTAATAGTACTGAATAGTTCTTCTCTGACCACGTTTTAGTAGTTGACATGTACAGCACCTATCACTGTTACAAGGTAAAATGTCTGATCATAATCCTATTTTTTTAAAAATTTTGAAGCAAACTTACAACTAATCGGAAGGAGTGAAATATTGAAAGTAAGATGAAATACTATGAAAAGTTAATACAGCAACCGGCAACCTAAATATATGAACACAATAAAAAAAAATGATACCCCAATGTCATAGTATCCTAAAGAGTAAAGTATTGTTGTTGTTGTTGTTGTTGCAATTATTATTGTTATAAGTCTTTTCCACATCCAGGATCTAAATGAGCATTGACAACTGAACATGAACCGTATCCGTTTGAGTTTTGTCACAGTTAACAAGCCAAATTGATACAGATCAAAAACACCTTTTTCATGTCAGAAATAGAGCTTGGTTGTCAAAAAAGCGTAGTGATGAGTGACCATGGGGAGCCATCCAGCAATAATCAATCGTCAATCAGTCATGGAAAGCGCTTACGCTGCTCTCAGAGGCGCCTCTTCATTACATTCCGTATGCCGACCTCAAGAGAGGGAGCTAAGGTTCCCAGCCATGAATAAAGCATGGCTTCTACACAGTGGAACTGAACAGGAAAGCAACTTAAATTGGGTTTAGCATCCAATTTTATTTTCTGCTTTGGATTTTCTTTTCATTTAAAGACTCGCCATTTCTTTAAAAGGCCTTAGGACTAAAATGATACTAATCTGCTTTCTTAAAAACTGGAACCTCAACACTTCAAAAGTCAGAGCCGTAAATGGGATAGCAGGAGCTGGTTACTTTATGTAGACATGTTTCTATCAATGTTGGTGTAAGGGCTTTGCTCCACAGGGGTATATGGTGAGTGGAGAGATGGCAGCAAAAGCTTAAGACTATCTAGAGATTAATCATAATGTTAATTTCAGATAAAAGTGGAATAGTTAAATCCATGTGATCACAGATTGGAGTTCAAACATAGAACGCTTAAGGGCTTTGAATTGCAAGGGGACGTTTGGGGGTGATAATTCTGTCCTTTTGAAATCTGCACAGAATCCTATTGAATCCCAACAGAAAGCGAAGGAACCACTTCTCCCCATCTGCCTGCTTCCCTCTGAAGCATGTGTATTCTCTTTCCCTTATGCTGGCACCTGCCCTGCCCCATTCAGTGGAGTGCATGCTAAAGGGAGGCGAGCAAGCTGGCAAGGGAAAGATTCTGAATGTATTTTCCTAGTGAAAAACAGGTTTGCCAAAATAGTTGGACTTTATGAAAGGGGGCAACAGCTGTATTTGGTTTATAATAAATCTTTCACAAATCAGTAAAAGCTAAGAGACAGCACAACTGCAGCCTATAAAAATGGAAAATATTAAACAACAGGCAGCGAAGTTGTTAAACTTTCCCACAGACTAGGCAGGTTTCGGGGGTAGAAGGGCGCCTAAAAAAATCCACACATGCAACTCACATGAAAAAGTGAACCGAATCCCATCCGAAGAGGAGGAGGAATTATTGCTGATTAGAGGGGAAATCCTGTTAAGGTGACTTTGCTGGGCATCAGGATGAAGGCGCCCACTGCAGTTTCCTGCTCCTATTACTGAATGTTAGTGCAGAATAATTACTTGCTTGCCAAAAATGACAGGACATTGACCCTGCAGACTTATTGAATTCTCATTGCTTGCCTCCAGGCCATGTCGGGGGTTATTCAATTTTGCCTGAGGAGGACAATCTATTATGAGAGATGAGTCAAGAAGGCCTCCTTCTTGATTGCCCACCAAAACCATTATCGCGGCACAGAGAGGGCATCGGCAGGCAGTGGACAGACAAGGCAACACTGATCTCGATTACCCAGGGACAAGATACAATTTACATTACTTGAAGCCACAGGACAGAGGGCAATCAGCCCTGGGAATAGGGCGGCAGCCCTGGAGGGAACAGGTATTAACAGCAGAACAGCATTGGAGCCACTTGCTTATGCTAGACGTGACCTTCAGTCCTACAGGGTAGTAACTGATTGGTTTGATCTGTAATTATGTAAATAATTTTACACTGATGCACAGAATTGTTCTCAGGAGCTAGAAGGCGCAGCATCCTAAAATGCGAACATCTTCGGATCATTTGTAATTTTACCCGATCAGTCAGAGATTTTTCTTTTTTTTCCACGAGGCAATTTCAAAGCAAAAGTGGTGGTTGTTGACCCAGGGTACTTGTTGCAATCAAAATGACTTGCCAGTTGGGAGAAAACAGCCTCGGTTTTGCAGCTGTCATTTTTTTTTCCTTCACAATTCTGGATAATGAGTGAGTGAATCCTTTAAGCAAAGGCCCCAGTGTGCAGTGTGCTGAGAGTGATGTTGTAAAATTTTGATTTGAGGCTCTGCTCAATAAGTCAATTTTACGGGGCTAATGATAACATATAAGGAAGTCCAGTAATGCTTCTGTTTAGGCTTGATCGTTAGCTAAACCTACTGGATCCCAATATCCTGTTAAACTATTCTACTAAATTGGAAAATCGTACACTATTTTTATTTCAGTCGATGAGAAATGCTTTATTACATGTTTTAAAAACTGATTTAATTGAGAAAAAGAAATGCTCTCTCTTTTCTCTGGATTATAAAGGTCAGGGACTGTGGTAGGGGTTCTAAATATAATGATATGTTCAATTTAACATATTGGAATAATATTATGCTCAAAAGACCTAGTAACAGGGAGGATTTTGTAGTCTTGGGAGTTCCTGTCAGCAGGAGATACAATTCCAATAGAAACAGTGAATCACGTTGTCCGGATAATTGTGTAAGAGTCCATGGGAAAGGCCGCAAATATGAAAACCTGCACGTGTTATTTCTGAATTCTCCTGCTATGCTATTAGTATATCTGCAGAAGCTGAAAAGCAAATAACCTTGCATTCCCCCATGAACACTGATTAATTAGGGCATAGAACCACAGTGGTCTGTGAACAAGCCTCACAAAACAAAAGCTCCCTGTGATTTTATGCTTGGGGTTCATTCTGAATCAAATTAGCAATGAAAGAAAATTATATTAAACCATTGATTTAAAATTGTTAATATGTCAGAACAAAAATAAAAACCAACTGCTTGTGTCTCTCTTAAATAATCAAAGTGCTTTGTTTGGGTTCAATCCTAGTCGATACACAAGTTGGTATACTCTCAGCTCATGTCTGGGACTCATGACATTGAAATCGAGCACAATGGAAAAGCAATGCTCCTACTAAGTACTGTACAAAATAGTTACTAAGAATGTTGACTCATTTATTATGGAAAACATGATTTTTAGCAAAATGAAATAACATGACTTTAAGTCTAAGCATATTAAAATATGTAGGTGCCTTTAAAAGGAACTATTTTGGTCTGATAGGTGAAGGGAATGAGGTCACAAGTGTTAATCGTCCAAAGGATTGTGGAGCATAGTCGTCCCTGACAGAGTAAATTACCAGCTGAGACAATCTGGGCTAGAATTATACTGTATAACCTTGTGCAAATTATAGAAACTCTCTGTGCTTCTGTTTCTTCCATCATAGGATGGGAAAAACGTTGGCACTTACTTCACAACGTTGCTGAAAGTTTTAATTAAAAATAAAACAATTCAGAGGAGATGTTGATAAGATACTACAAATTTTGGTTTCAATAATATTATTTTTTATTGTTAATTGTAAAGAATAATTACACTTACCTGAGTGATGGAAGCATGAATCATCTACAATAAAACCCAAAGATACACCAAGAATGAGATACAGTCTGAATGTATTTGTATGGTGAAATTAATGGCAAGGCTGGGGAAAACCTTCACAGTTAGTCTTGGTTACAGATCTCTCTGTAAATCAAATGTCTGTCATAAGAGTTCCTCCCAGAGGCTCACACTTTGTGTCCTCACTTGTGAGTGTACTTGTGCTCCATTCTTGATAGATTCCCTTGAAACCACACAGTCGCTGGCCATTCGCTTCTCAGAGCAAGACATTGTTGATACCATCCTGCATGAAATCTATACCAGTCTGGCTGAAGATTCTGACTCTGGATCCAACAAACCTGGTTCATTTGTTGATTCTGCCACTTACTAGTTAAGTAAGCTTAACACTTGCTAAGCTTCCAATTTTCTCATCTTTAAAATTCCTAGGTATTAATAATGCTTACCCTCAGTTCCTAGTAAACAGTTAAGTGCATAGAACAATCAATTTTAATGACATAGTACAGATACCCAACAATGAGCTCTCTAGAACTATTGCTTTCCAAATCATTTCCTCATTTTCAATTCTAAACACCCAAGTAACAGATCTTCTTTGCCTCCGATATAAATATCCAGTCAACCACTTTGCTTTCTATCAGAAAAAAAAACAGTATTTTCCTGTATATACATTTTTACCATTTGTGAGATTATTTTCTGTAGAACCAACTTTCAGAGGCAAAATATCCTGGATCTAAATATACAATCATGGAAATAAAGATATGTCATGGTTTCAAAAAAGACAACAAAATTTTGCTACCAATTATTCCAGCATTATGTAAGATTCCTGTTTCCTTGCTGTCAGTTCTCTGATTTAAAGGGAAATGTACCCAGTGTAAACTAGGAAGTCTCAGTAGTACATTCAGTACAGAACCAGTTGCGGAAGGCCTTCTACTTATGTGGACCTCCAAGTAGAGTCACCCACATCAACAAACAGAACTGTCCAACATGCCTAAGGCTTTCTCTTACCACTTCCCATTTAGTATCTTCTCATTTCAGATAACTCAGTTTTGATTCCTCAATCATAATATCAGTCCTAATTTTCTATTAAAATAAATACCAAATGCAGTATGTGTTGTTTATAAATGTCTCAGCTCAGAGTTTTTGAGATGCATCCAGATGTGAATCAGCATATTATCCTATATACCGATATACCTCAGCTTGCTTACATATTTTCATGGTTGGATTTTAGTCACTCATAGTTTGGAGGTTTTGTGAATGAAGCCAATATCAAAAAGTATGAACATACGTGTAGATAGATGGAAGAGAAAAACATTTGATGGAGTTAAGCCTTCATGCATTAAGAATTCATTTTAAGTAGAATTGCATTTTCCTTCATGTAGAAATGTATTTAATTTTTATAGACACCATTTTTTAAAATCTAAAACCAATTCACACATTCAGCAGCAAAATTTGAATTTCCTGCTGCTCCACAGTTTCTTCAACATTTGATGTCATCAGTCTTTTGAGTCTTAGCCTTTTAGTGAAGCCTGAATCTCACTGTGGATATAATTTGCTTTTGTCTGATAAATAATTATTAAGAATTTTGAAAATATGTTTACAACTCGGTTTAGTGGGAATTTTGCAAATTACTCTTCCACGTTTTTGTTTCTCTTTATTTGCTGGAGTCCTTTATACTCCAGAGGCACAACGCCTTTGACATAGTTCTATGCCTTATACATAGATTTTCCCACTTTGTAGCTTGCCTGCTCAATTGTATCTTGCCATTATGGTTAAATGGTAAAAAAACCCAGAAATGTGGTTTGGTAATAGAGTTAGACAAAGGAACTGAGAAACAAAAAATGGGAGTACAGATTTCCTCATTTGCATTAACGTTGTCTGTGGTATGGCCCCCACATGATGAAAAGGCAAGGGCAGTCAATTCTGCATTGTTTCACTAACCATTGTGCTAAAGTAAGTCCTTTTCTCCCTCATATGCAAACATTTTAATCGGAAATTAAAATGCCTCTTTTCCTCATGACTATTATCCTAAAAGTATAAAATCAGTGCCTATGTTACATTTCAACTTTCACTTTGCAAAATACTAATGTAGTTTGAGTTTCTACTTTGAAAAAAAAAAATAAAACTTCTCTTCTGTTTAGCAGATCTTTCCAAGTAATCTCAGATACCCTCCTTATCAACTTCTAAGCTAGATATTGTGGTATCCCTTCAACTCTGTTTTTATGGCCTATATGTTCTTTGTGCCAGAGACTTCACATGAAGCAATTTTAAATGTTGAAGAAGACAAACTATTTGGCTTTAAACAGTGATGTGTGATATCCTTCTGTATATGTGTTGCTTTTATTGGTTGATGAATAAAGCTGTTTTAGCCAATGAATTAACAGAGTAAAGCCATGTAGGAAATTGGAATATTGATACAGAGAGTAGGCAGAATCAAGGAGACACCATGTAGCTGCTGAAGGAGAAAAATGCCAGAACATTTCTGGTAAACCACAGCCTCATGGAGATACATAGATTAATAGAAATGGTTTAATTTAAGATTTAAAAGCTAGCTTGGAATATGCCTGGGCCATTGACCAAACAGTATTGTAATTAATATAGTTTCTGTGTGATTATTCAGGTCTGGGCAGCCAGGAAACAAAAGTGCAGTTTCCGTTTGCAAAAGAATTTCACCAGTTTTTTTAAAAAAAAGCAAAACACAAGAACTCTGAATCTAATCTCCTATGTTTAGCGTTTTTCCTGACCATTATCAATAGCAACCTGAACACAACACTATAAACAAAGACAAATATCTATAATCCATTTTTGGGGGGATTGTGGGCATAGTTTTCTAGCCTACTTCCTGCTGATCAGGAGTGCTTATAATCTTATAGGGACCCAAAGAAAATTTAGGATTATGGTCAAGTCCTTACTGGAATATTCTATGAGGTTAGATTATATCAGTCAGCAGCCTTGAAGCTGTTCTGGATGCAGAATTCAGAAGAAACTACAACAGAGGATCAAAATTGCTGAATCATCCAGCACATCCGCTCCCACTGGAATTTTTCAGGGCATCTTCCTCTATCAAACCTTATCGTTCTTAACCCAGATTGAATCCACAGCCTCTTGTTTCTTGTGGAAACCAAAGCAAAACCTCTTTTCCAAACTAACATATCTTTTGCCTTAAAGTTTGAAGTCAAGGCATTTTCAAAATATATAGATTTGGATTAATCCAGCTGCATTTATAATCAAATGGAGTTTGATTTTTTTTAGCAACTATTGCTTTATCGTTAGCAGTCAAACAATTCAAAGACAACACAATAACATACAATATCCAGATTTTTTTTGTATTTTTCATCTTTACATGTCTTTTCTAAACTCTATTTATTTTTAATTTTTAAAAAAATTATTTTTTGAGACAGGGTTTCTTTATGTATCTTTGGCTGTCCTGAATCTCACTCTGAAAACCAGACTATTCTCAAACTCACAGAAATTCACCTATCTTTGCATCCCAAGTGCTGTAATTATAGGCATGTTCCACCCCTCCTGGGTGTTCTTTTTTTTAAAGAACTTTCTCTATCCTTTTTCTTTTCTCTCCCAAGGCTATGTATGTTTTTAAGCACACTGTAAACTGTTTAGAGGTTTTTTTAATCATCTGAATCCATCTTTACTCTATATCTTTATCTTTTCCTGAACACACAAGTCTTTAATTTGCTAAGTGATATGACTAGGAATAAAGCTGCAGCTTTGACAGCTGGCTCTACCCCATTCTTTAGCTCTCTGAGTGTCTAGCTTCATGGGAGAGGTACTGGGAAGAGACATCTTATTGCCATAACTCTGGAGTTTCAAGGTCCATGCCACCACCAAGAAGCCTGCTGCTCCTGCTCCTAAACACCATTTAAGTGTTTGGTGGCAGAGGCTCTTAAAAGAGTTGCAAGTTTTTGGCCACTAACTTGCCAATCAGGAAGCCTCTCTTAAAGGAGCTGTACCTCTGCTTTCCTCTAGCAAACAGAGCCTCCCAAAGAAAAGATAGTTACCAAATAACGGTGCTTGACTCTGTTCTTGTCTCTCTAAAATCCTTTTTTCTTTAAACTTTCTCAGGCTTTATGTGGAAATCTTGCCCCACATTGGCAACTGTATTACTGTATGTCTAATATTAGTCAAATCTCAGAATGAGCACATGAAACATTTTTAAATGTTTCATGAAAGCATAAATATGCTCTAAGGTGTAAGTTAATTTGGATATAAGTATTAGTTCACATGGTATTTTGGTGCAGAGCACAAGAATAAATCCGTCATTTTACTTGTGAGTCCAAAAAGCAAAACAAACAAAAAAGAAACAACAGCAACAAAACACAATTAGTGCCCTTGGATACTGCAGAAAAGTTTAGTCACAGCTTCTCCAAAAAGGCAGAAGAGATTGAGAAAAGAAGGACTTTGGATGATTAGCATGAACCTCTTCCCTGTATATATATTTCACTTATGATTTTAAACACATGGAAAGTATAAGAAATAACTAAGACATTTCTCAGTACAAGGAAAAGGGAAGGAGTTCTTAAATGCTAGCTATGAGTCTAACGTGTACTTGAATGACTAGAAAAGTCACAGGATCTGCATTTCACAGTGTTTCTGCAGGTGCTAAATACTTACAGGTTCTGACAGAGCTTTATAATTTTGGAAGTAATATATGCAGAATAGACTTAGAAGTAAAATTTGAAACATGCTAAGCCCTTTAAAACCAGTATTTGGGAGGAGGAAATCTATGCTTCCCTTAACATAGTCCTAGGTCCCAGCAGCAATACAAAAATATGGCAGGAGGCAGAGGGCAGAGAGCAGGGGGTACCTTTAGTCTGGTAGTCTAAATAGTAGATACTTTCCCTTTCCTTTTATTAAGTCACTGGGGTGTTTTCTTGCTGTTGCTGCTGTTTCTTCTGTTTGAGGTTTTTGTTTTTGCTTTTGTGGATCAAAAGAATATATATTAATATATCATTAATAATATTGTAGTATATTATATATTGGATGTAATATATTGTCTATAATATGTTAATATATTATATATATGGAAGTAGAGAGAATATAGGAGGCAGGGCAGGACTATCTAACATTAAGGTCCAGTTGCCAGTGCCCTACTACCTCTAAGTAAACCATACATCCTAAAGGCTCAAACAGCTCCCCAAACAGCTTCACCTCCTAAAACCAAGCATATAAACAGGTGCCAGTGAGGGACATTGAATATTCAAGCCACAGTAGGATCCAAATGACTTGCTCACACCAACAGGACAAGGAACCATTCCATATGTGAGGATATTACATCTGTTATGTTCAAAAGCATTTGTTTAATTGTTTTATTTATAAACAATTATACATTTGATTTCTTTTTAATACTTTTATTAATACCTTGAGAATATTTCATACAATATAGTTTAACATATTCATCAATTCCAACTACCCTCCTTATTACCCCTTCCATCTTCTCACCCCTTCCCACAGAACTTGAAGAATACATCATTTTCTTTCCCTTTCTTTTTTCCACATTCAGTCTAGTTAGTTTGTATTGTCCAACTTGACTTCAGATTTGGGAATGTCCTGTGACATCACATGTGCATCTGGCTTGCTGTGGCTGCCTTCTTGATTCTAATTCCACCTCCCTGACCTTGAAATCCTTATTTTCCCTGTTCTGCAACAATTGCTGAGCTTTTGTGGAGGCAGGCTATGATATTAATGCTCCATTTAGGACTGAGAATGCCATAATCTTTGCATGTTTACGAGTGGGAGTCTCTGGGCTAATTGCCATCTTCTACATAGAGAAGCTTCTCTGATGAAGATTGATCCAAATCCCATCATGGGAACTCATTGCATTCTTATAATATGTTGATAAGAATGGCTAAGTAACTAATCTTTCATTTCAAGCTTAAGCATATAACTTGCATATTTTATGCCTTATAGTAAATATCAAATCATTGGTCATATTGTGGCTTGTCAAAGATGCTCTAGAGCTAAGAAGATCATGTTTAATGTTAGCATTGGTGTGCTACTTGGAAAAGACCAAATGAAAAATATGAGCAAGAGCTAACAGATATATACAGGTATAATATCAACTGAATAGAAAGAAATTTTAAAAAATCAGAATATGAAAATCATACATGGAACAGAAGAATTTAATGCTAGAGAGGTAAGGTATAGTTTATGGGGGGGTTGCATGTTAAGACAGAAACTCAAACCATAATTTGTCTATATTTTAATGGAATGCCCCAATAGTGTTGCTTTATATCTAGAACTTTTTAAGGCAATTTTCTTTCATTGTGAATATATAGTGGATTTGAGTAGGGAGTGGTTGACATGAAAGAAAGGAAAAGAAAACTGAGTTGGGGAAAAGCCCACATTTAGAAGATTAACGAATGATTCAAAAGAGTTGATGAGTAATCTAATCCAAAAGATTACAGTCATTTATATCATATTTACAGACATTACTCAGATTATTAATATCTATAAAATTATTTCCAGATTTATATAAGGGGCATCATATTGCTTATCTGAATTATTTTTGTTAGACACAGTAATGTTTCTATAACTTTAATCTAGTATATAAAATTAATTAAATAAAAAATAAAATTAAATTTAAGATAGCAATTATTCAAACTAAACTGAAAGCATAAGTCACAAAACAATCCCACACCAGTTTGGAATTATGATTAATAAAATGGTTATTTATTTAAGGGGAAAAGCTTCAGATCACTGTTTGAGAGAACAGCCCTTGGTGCGACCAGGAACAGAGTCTAGCAGCCAGAAGTGGGAGTCAGAAACAAGAGAGTGAGAGCAGGGTTACTGCTGCTTTTAAAAGCAAAAGAGACCATGCCCAAGTGGGCTGGTATCTTAAAGGCTATTGGCTGAAAAGGTGGAAGGAGCTCCTGCAGCAGTAAACCAAATTTATCAAGAAACATGAAGTTAGAAAGAAACAATACCATAAATACATATATACAGATAAACATCCTAATTAATTAAACAATTGGTAACTGCAGAGCAGCTATATAATCTATTTATAAGGACTAAATGAGATCCATCCATTTGTCCACAAATTTCAAGATGTCATTATTTTATTTCTCTGTGTAGTACTCCATTGTGTAAATGATGTAAACATACCACAACTTCTTTATCCATTCTTCAATCGAAGGACATTTAGGTTGTTTCTAGATCCTGGCTATGACAAATAATGCTGCTATGAACATAGTTCAGCACATGTCCTTGTGGTATGATTGATCATCCTTCAGGTATATACACAAAAGTGGTATTGCTGGGTCATGAGATAGGTTGTTTTCTAATTTTCTGAGAAATCGCCATACTGATATCCAAAGGGTCTGTACCAGTTTGCATTCCCACCAGCAATGCAGAAGTGTTCCCTTTATCCCACATTCTCTATGGCATAAGTTATCATCAATGTTTTTAATCTTTTCCATTTTTACAGGTATAAGATGGAACCTCAGAGTGTTTTGATTTGTATTTCTCTGATGGCTAAGGATGCTGGGCATTTCCTTAAGTGTCTTTCAGCCATTTTAGAATCATCTTCTGAGAGTTCTCTGTTTAGGTCTGTACCCCAATTTTTATTAGATTATTTGTTCTTTTGATAACCAATTTCTTAAGTTCATTGTATATTTTGGAGATTAGCCCCCTGTTGGATGTGGATTTGGGGAAGATCTTTTCCCATTCTGTAGGCTGCCATTTTATCGTGTTGACCATGTCCTTTGCTTTACAGAAACTTCACAGTGAAGTAACCCAGACATAAAAAGACAAATATAATATTTACTCACTCATAAGTGGTTTTTTAGACACAAAGCAAAGAAAAATCAGCCTACAGTTCACAATCCCAGAGAACTGAGAAAAGAAAGAAGACCCTAACAGAAACATACATGATCTAATCTATATGGGATTTAGAAAAAGACAAACTTTCCTGAGTAAATTGGAAGCATGGGGATCACAGGAGCGGGTAGGCGTGGAGGGAAAAACTACGGAGGGGAATGAATAAAAATATATACTTAAACAAAAACAATAAGAGATAAGGAATAAATTAACTTACTAATATGGCCTTAATTTTTATAGGTTCACTTTTATAGAAGTGTCTATTATAATAAAATGCATGATGAGTATTAAATATCCAATATTAATAATGTGTTCATAACTAATACATTAAAGTAGCCATTGTTTAATTGATAGATACTTGCTATGATAATGAGTTCAGTAAATACAATTAAGTACAGTGTATTGCAAGTCTTACTCTTTCCAAAGAAGAAGCTAAGCTTCATTGTAATCAGCACTGCACATTAATCCATAACCTTTGTTCTTTGACTCTGAGCTGGTATATTTGTTAGTTATCATATGAGTCAATATACATAAATATTAGCATGTGTTATTTTAATGCCTATTATCTTCAATTGTATAGACTCTGAAATATCTCCTGGCATGGGAATTTTATAAAGAATTGAAATCCACAGCCTTTATGTTTAAGCAAATACCAACTCCATCCTTTTATCTTAATCTTCAGTATCTCCAATCAAAACATATTCCCTGCTATTTCTTGGTAAATATAAAGGCATTTGATCCAGAGTTTGGACTGAGTACATATGCTTCTTCTTCAGGTTTAATTTGCTTTAATCTTCTCTATAAATTAGATTTCAACTCTCAGTTTTGACATTCCAAAGAAGGAAATGTTATCTTTCTATTTTGGCAATGCTCATTAGGTCATATTCTCCATCATTTAGAAACATTTCCAGTTAATCTTTTTAATTTCCCATTTACTTTGTAGTTACTTATAGACAATTAAGTCCAGTATGTTAATATCACTTATCACTTATATTTTGTCTTCGCTTGTTGAACTCCCTCCTCTCTCCATTGTGCATGTTGAGATTATTTGGGCTAAGCAAAAGATCCTTTCTTAATACCCAATTTAAAGCCAACTTAATGAGCCCTGCCAGTTCTGAACACAGCAGGGAGTTTGGTATCCCATCTGGTTAAGTGGAGACTACAATAGCTTCCATGATGAGGACATCTGTTTAGAAAAAGCAAGTTCCACAAATCCAAAACTCCTTCCTGTGCCCCAGCATACCCATCATGGGTGTCTGACCTTTATTCTCATCTTTTGTGACAACAAGGTCTTCAGGCCAACTTCCTTTCTTGTTTCTTTGTTAACTTCCCAGGGACATGTACAACCAAGCTTTACCAGTGAACTCATGTTTTGTCAAGCACAGCTGTGTTCTGTGTAATCTATTACGTTTATTTCCATCGTGCATGTTTAAACATGGTTAAACCTATAGACTTGATGGAATTAGCCATACTAATTTATCCAGGATTTATCACATTGGAGGCATCTAAATAAATTATTTTCTTGTTTGTCTTGACCTTGATACTATGAGAGCATTGAGGTATTACATCTGCTTCTCCAAGACCCTTTCACTTTTCATTCACTCTCTGGAACTGGGAAGAACAAGGGCTACAAACTGTTTTGCTCCCTCTTCTGAAATGTTCAATCGGAGGTCCCGTTGCAGCTGTTATCAGTTGTGTTTGGGCAGCCCTGCCATCAGTTGCTCTCTGCATTGTGACCGGTTTTGGCTTTTAGTAATGATCTCCATTTTCTGCACCTGATAAGCTGCTTTGATGAGGGATAAGAGCTCGACTTATCTGTCCATATAAGGATAAGTATTTAAAATTATACTGATTTAGAAAAAATGATAGTAGTGTATTCATCTCTAAGATCCATGACCTTACTAACCATGGGTGATTAAGTAGGTTTATACTACCAGGCATTCATTCTCTTCTGTTGAGACGTCCTTAAGTCCAATTTTATAGCTGTTGGTCACCTTTATGGATATTTTGCCTTCGGGATCATTGTTTTGGTTCCTAATTATTAATGCCAGAAAACCAGGCAACCTGCTAGGAGATTTTTGCCTTCTACATGTGACAGGGAAAACATACCAATCAAATGTCAACAATATGGTTACTGAAACAAGACTTGAACGATGACACCACCAACTTACATGACAACATAAATGATGAAATCTCATTAAGCCCAAACCCTAGATGAAGAATTAGAGGCCATTAACAGCTGCTGAGAATTGTTTTTTCCCAAGAATGAGCCTCCTAATTATTTATCCAATACCAGTTCTCAACCTTAAAGCTGTATACTTACATGCAATACTAAATGGACTTAGTATGTTGCATTTATATGTTATAGACATGCATACATATTGTATGTGTGTGAGAGAGAGGGAACATTCAGAAGTGTTGGAGGGAGAAGAGGTAAAGGAGATGTGATGTAACTATATTTTAATTGAAAATAAAAATTAAAGAAAAAAGAGAACAAGAGATGAATAGAGGATGCTCTGCAACTGTGTGTATGTTTGTGTATGTGAGTGTGTGTGTGTATGCGTGTAAAAATAACTGCCCTCATGAAGGCTAAATTCTGGTTCTCCTAAAGTTTGAGCGACCTGTGTACTCAGGTAGAGAAGCACACAGCTTTTCTTAGAGAACCGAATTGGGCTTTATACTTTATTTATTTAGATAGGGAGCAAGTTACCCCTCACCTAACCAGAGGCAAAACCAAAATAAAACAAAACAAACCTTTCATTCATGGCAGCTGAATTTATTAAGAACGTTTTCGATTTTCTATGCCTGACACAAAGAATCATGAAGCACACAAATACAATAGAAATTGTGTGTCCCTTTGTCACAAGAACATAAGATACTGAATAACAGCAGTCAGTCTCTCCCAGTCTCTCAGAATCTTTGTGTCTCTTTCACTCTGTCTCAATCTCCCTCTACTTTGTGACCTTTATATTATACACTATTTTAACAAATATAAGTACCTAACATCAGGTATACAGGAAGTAAATGGAAGATATGGATTTTAAATTAAAAGTAACTCTTTATGTTAATATGACTAAGAACCAAAGGTAACAAACAATCAAAAAAAAGATCTATGAAGTTGTTTAAAAGAACATATGGAAACATATAGGATTATACAGCAGAATAGCACGTCACATTTAAGAAGTTGGATACTGGAGCAGCACATTTTTTAATAATTCCTATCAGAACAACATTTTCCATTTAGATTATTCATTTAGAAGTGTTGATCTTCAGTTGTCCAAAGCATTTGGCCACAGTAAATAGGATAGATTTATCTTTGAAAGTTAGATTAGCTTGGTAGTTGTGAGCATTATAGTGTAACTTTGAAATCATTGTTTTGGGTCACCTTCTGATTTGTAGGTATTTTCCAGGAAAGCCTTGAGAGCAATATAACACTTCAAATCTCATACCAACAACAGTCTTCGAAATTAAAAAATAAATAAATAAATGATCTTCTTCACAATCATCTTACTTCACCCGCAAGTATATGGCAGAAATGTCTTCGCTTCTACTTTATAATCTCTGTTTAGTTTAACAGGCAGCACAGTCGAGTGTATATCCTCACATCAACAATCGTCCCCTCACTATCTACAGTTTGCACCAGAATGGCATGAACCTATGTATGTAGGAAACCACCATTGCTTCAACTGCTGTACGTTGCATGGATTCTCAAAGTAGTGCGACATGTCTGTCAATTTCTCACACAGGATCTTTACTTCCCTAAACTTCCTCTTTGCTCCTTCTGTTTTTCTACCCCTTCCCCTGGGACACCCCCCCAGTCCTGTTATGATCTCCACATCTGCTTTCCTCAGAAGGCCATGCGGCTTGAATCACATAGCATGTAACCTTTCAGATTAGCTTAGTTTTTTTTTCACTTAAAAATATTTACTTAAAGTTCATTCATGTTTTCCCGTGGCTTCACAGATCATTTCCTTCCAATATGGACTAATATCTCACTGTTTAGTTATACCACAGTTTATTCAGTGACCCACTGCAGGGCAGTCCAAATGTTTTGCAGCTTTGACCAATTATAAGTAAGCTTGCTATAAACATCTGAGTTTTGGGGTAGCCTAGCTTCTAATTTCTTTGTGTAGATACTCAGGTGTGCTAATGTTGTATCTTGTGGCATGAGTATCTGTCATTTTATAAGGAACTGGGGAGGCTGAATTTAGGTTTCTTGATCACATTCATCTTCATTTTCTGTAACAAGGTCTCTCATTGAACCTTATGGTTCAGACTGGCTGGCTGGTCAACAAGTTTCAAGTGCCCATCTGTCTTTCTGTCCCTCAGAACTATGTTCCAGGTGCACACTACCATGCCCAGACTTTTAAGTGCCTTCTGAGGATTCAAACTCATCATCATGCTTATGTGGTAGATACGTCATGGATTTAACCACTTACCACCCCATTTTGATAAGTTCTTTATCCAATAAGTGTCCTGAAGATGTTTTCTTCAGCTGAGGTTTATATCTCCATATTAACCTTCATTTTCATTTTACATCTTCAACAAATCGATGTCTTCATTTTCTGGGAAATCCAGTTCACCAGTTATTTCTTTTATTGACCTTCTCTTTGATATTATAGCTAAAATGTCATTATCAAAACCATTTTTGATAATCAAACTCATTTCTTTTTTATTTTATTATTATTATTATTATTATTTTTTGGTTTTTCGAGACAGGGTTTCTCTGTGGTTTTGGAGCCTGTCCTGGAACTAGCTCTTGTAGACCAGGCTGGTCTTGAACTCACAGAGATCCGCCTGCCTCTGCCTCCCAAGTGCTAGGATGAAAGGCGTGCTCCACCACCGCCCAGCTTCAGACTCATTTCTAATGCTGTCTTGCAGGTGTTTATAGTTTTGCATTTTTACCTCAGCTAAGCCTTCTTTTCCACTGAGCTGATGGCTTGGATTCTTTTCTCATTGGTTTCCTCGCAAAAGCACTTCAAGTTCACAACAGTCCCAAATATGTTATCTTCCCAATACCTCATTAAAATCTGGGAAGCTTATAAATACAGTTCTCTCCATCTCCTAAACCTAATCCATAAATATAATTTAAATATGTAATACTTATATAAATTCTTAAATAATTTTTTGTTCTTAGTCCCTGTGAGTGCAAGAGACCAAAGCTGTCATTATATTCCACCGCTTCTTTTAAATCTACTGTCTACCTTCATTCATCTTCAACAAAACCACCATAATGGATGATGTTTTTAGGAGCACATCAGCGTGCAGTATCACTTTGGTTTAACTTCTCTAGCCCCTTCCCAGGCTTACGGCTGTTTATACTAAGGATGGCCGGAGATGGATTCCCACTTCTCTCACAGTATTTGTGACTCCCAGTCTCTTTCCTTCCTGTTCTAGACATAGTCACTCTCATTCAGCCCTATGTCTTCTTGTCCAGGTTCCTTTCACTTTTTAGTGTTCTCTCGGTGTACACATTATTTTCTCTCCTGATTTTCTTGATTCATCTTCACCTTCACATCTTCAGTCATGCCACATTTTTGTTCCTGCTTTTCTCCTTTTTTCTAATACAGGGTATCACTCTGTAAACCTATGCTGAATTCAAATTCATATTTCCATCCTCAGTCCCCAATGGTTGGGCTTATGGGTATGTCCCACCATACTCATCTGAAGTGTTGTTAGCAACACAATAGAGTTGGTTGTTTCTGTAGATCTGGTCATTGTGATTTCAGCTTTGTTCATGCGAGAGATAGGAAGTTAAAAGTTCTAGTATGCAGGGAAGATTGTCTCCCGAAGTCTGCCCATCACTAGCTGAGGAGGTAATGGCAGGTGTTCAGTGCTGAGGTTCGCTTTTCCTGCTGTGTGTAGAGGGACTGGCATCTTGTTCTTCTTCCAGTAAATGCCTGAACACACATGTGCATAAGACAGCATTACCTAGACTTAGGTTATAAAAAAAGGGAAATATATTGGAAAGGAAGTATATATATATATATATATTTTTAACTTTTGACATGCCTTTATTTCCCGTAAGTACACAGATTTTACTCAGAAACGTAAACACCCCTGCATTTAAAGCTTGGGTATCATTAACAAATTATCTTTCTTTGACAGCAGAAACCTCAGTGCAACAGACCAATGCACATTTGGAACATCTGGATTCTGAATTCAGGACTGCAGGTCTAGGAGTAAATGCTGTCAGGATAGCTCAACACCGGCAGAGGTCTGAAGTGGGATGCACTGCTTCTCTGCTGGGCGGGAGAGCTACAACAGAGGACTTATTTGCAATCGGAGTGGACAGAGTCCTCACAAGATAGCAAAATCGAGGAACCTACGAGACAAGGCAAAGGGGGAATGAAAGGTGTACATGTTGATAGTGAGACTCTAGCCAAGTTAAAAAGTCAGAGAACTCACTCTTATTGATAAAACACATTACTTCAAAGGCAGGCTTTTTCATTTAATCAGGAGCATTTGGTATTAAAATGAGCCACCATGGAAAGAATCTGCACATTCCTAAGACGGCATGTGCACTTCTATGCATAAACTATCAGCTGTGACTGCCGCCATTGTGTTTTCTACACCAGAGATGGTGGTCTAGACCCGGGGATAGAAGTTACCTTCTTCCCTTCGGGAACACCAGTGAGCACAGTGGTGTTAGCCAGTTAACTTTTCTGATGAATAATAAATGCAATAACTGCAGCTCATGGATGAGAAACTGTCTGTCTGTCTAAATACTCTGAAACTTTTAAATATCGTAGTTATATCAGTGATCAGTTATGTTGATTGATGTAAGATTGTACCTTCCTTCTCCTTTGAAAGGAAGAATATTGAGGGGAGTTAGGGGAGATGGAAGAAAGTAGTAGGCTATAGGTTGACCAAGAGATATTATACATGGATGGGGTTATTTTAAATTTTTGGTTATGTTTAAAAAATATAATTTCAAAGAATAGAAAATGTAAAGATCAATAAAAATTAATAAAAAATACTTTTTTATTTTGTTTATTTTAGTTGTTGAAAAAAATTCCACCTCCTCCCCATTTCACATTTCCCTCCCCCTCCTCCCACACATAGCCCCCTCCCCTCCCCCTCTCTCCACTCTTCTCCCCTTCCCTCCACTCCATTTCCCCTCCCTCTCGAGAAGAGCAGTCCAGATTCCCTGCCCTGCGGGAAGTCCAAGGTCCTCCCACTTCTATCCAGGTCCAGGAGGGTGAGCATCCAAACAGGCTAGGCTCCCACAAAGCCAGTTCATGTTAGGATCGAAACCTAGTGCCATTGTCCTTGGCTTTTCATCAGCCTTTATTGTCCGCCACGTTCAGAAAGTTCGGTTTCATCCCATGCTTATTCAGTCCCAGTCCCGCTGGCCTTGGTGAGCTCCCAATAGATCAGTTCCACTGTCACAGTGGGTGGGTGCACACCTCGTGGTCCTGACTTCCTTGTGTCATGATCTCATTTTGATCAATGAACCTCTTTCAAAATGAGATCATGACACAAGGAAGTGCTGATATGTTTTTAAGTGGTTTAACCATAATGTAGGCTACAAAATAGTAATGATATTATCCCAGTATTTTCTCATTATCTAGACGAAGTTGGTTTTATTAATAACTTTATTGAGCTGCAATGGATATGCAATTAATTTACCTTATAAGTATACAATTTAATGATCTCTGGTATATACACTAGACAGATTTTCACCACAATGCAGTGAGTGAACATTTTGAGGTTGATTTTGAATATATTATTTGAAATTAATTTAAGACAATAACAAACAAAAAGATTCCTAAAACTTTTTTATTTAAGACTATAGACTGATTTCAGAATAGAAATCTAGGCTAAATTAATAGCAGTTTTCTGCTTCTTAAGAAAATTGGTTAGATGAATAATCTATGTGCAAAGCATTTTTGGTCAATTAAAAAAGACAGTATACTGTTATCAAAATTATATTCAATAAATTAGATGAGATTATATACTTCTTTTAGATTTTCAATGATTTAAATTGAATTTGTTTTGGAAAATTTATTCATGAGTACTGCTTTTACATCAATTGCACTCCACCTTCTCTTCCTTTATCTCTTTATACTTTAAGATTTCAGAAAAATGAACATGGATTTTAGATTTTGCAGCACATCAGAGAATAGCCCTGTTTATACCACCTAAGTACTAGGAAAAAAACTTTCAGAAAAATAAAATTAAAAAAAAGTGTATTTAAAACCCATGAAATGCTAGACTTGCCGATAAATGAATATTCTCAAAACTTCCAACACTGCTCAGTGGCAGCAAACTGAAAGAATGGAAGCTATCTCATTTAATTTTGTTTTCTCCAGAGTCCAGCAGAATGGAGGTGATCAACCATAAAACGAGTTTTCAGGAAACTTGAGTGACATGAACTGTCTTTCCATCCAGATACCCATTATAAGAATGAGTAACGTTCTGAAATTAAAAATGAAGGATGCACACCCAGCCCTACTGCTTACCCTAAGAAAAGCCATGTCAGTCCATTCTTTAAGTCAATGCTTTTTGATTATCTATCACTCTGCATGTTTGCATTAAAAGAGATATGTGAAAAAAGACCAAGCCACATGGCTAACACAGACAAGTATTACGGGTTAATTTAAGATGTAAGAGTTAATAAGAAGCCTGAGCTAATAGGCCAACCAGTTTATAATTAATGTAAACGTTTGTGTTTCTTTGGGACTGAATGGCTTTGAGACCGGGAGGGACAAAAACCTCAGCCAACAGATTTCCTTGTAAGTCTTAACCAATCTTAGTTTTTGATAGAGGAACTGACACACTTTTCATCTCAGAATGTTTTTTTTTCTTATTGTTCTCTATCTTCCCAAGGCTTCATTACTACTTATGACAGTTGCAGAAAGAGCTGACTGTTTGCATAGGTGCACATCACTTCTGGGTTAGGAAAAAATTAAAATACCTATCCTAGATTTCAGAAGAATTCCTATGAACTAGAGAGATGGTTCAGTGGTTTAGAGAATTTGCTGGTCTTTCAGAGGACAAGGGTTTGATTCTCAGCACCCACCAAAACCATCCCAAACTCCAATTCTGAGGATCTGAAGCCCTCTTCTGGCCTTTTTAGGCACCACACACACACATGGAGCACAGACATGTGTGCAGGAAAAATACTCAGACATTTAAAATAAGATAAATCTAAAACAAAACTAAAAAAATTTTCTCTGCAGGTGTCAGCTCTACTTGAAAGGAATCCTGTAAAAGTAACCCCTTCCTAATATAATCTATTTTGGAAGACGAGATTTGTGGTAAATAGCTCACAATCTTAATTCTTTTAAATGTTAAAGTGATAAAAAGTATAAAATTATAGCATTCACAGAAGATATTGAAATAAAATTTTACGTTTGGATTCATTTTGTCCTGTTGAACTTTTATTTTACTTTAAAAGATTGTCTTAAACTGCTTCTAAGATGAACTTAAAGTTTTTCTAGAACATTTTTTTCTTCTCGCCAGCAGAATTCTCAGAGGCAAATGGAGTGAAATATTTTGCTGGAGGGGATACTTTACTTTCAAGGAGCATTCCTTTGCCTCGTGAACAATACGGAGCAAAGAAAATAAATCAAAGACAATACTAAAGCTTGTGCAGTCAAAACAATTATTACTGTCACGAGTGCTACCTTAACTGTCCTGCAGATTAAATCATGATATTTAAGTGCCTTTGTAATTTATTCAAATATTCAAACGTGCATCTATGTAGCTTCCACTCCTTCCATTTAAATATTCGTGTTCTTCCCTTTGATGGTATGTCAAGGGAAGGCAATGCCCTTTCCAAATTATCTCAGACATCTGCTGCTGAGGGCCTCCTGATAATTATCCTCCCACATCTATCCCTGCAAGGTTTGCTTTCTTTCTTCCTTTCTTATTTTATTTAAAGATGAGCTGGAGGTAGAGGTAAAACAGAAAGACATTTAAATTTCTTTAGGATCTGATGCTCTGCCTGTGTCACTTTCCTGCAGCCTTCTTGCTTCCTTTGCATATGCCCATTTGTAGTCCTTTTGATAAGAGGAGTCTAAATATGCAGAGTGTGCCTTACAAGCCATTGTGGAGTGAAGAAGATGACAGGTGAAATGTATGAATATGATTTTGTCTTTGAAGCTGGCGATGTAGGAGATGATATATGTATGCGGCTTTTTTCTTTTCTTTGCCCCCCCCCTCTTTTTTCCTTTAGCTTTTAGCACAGTTAGTTATTCCCTTCCATTAATAGTGCCTTGCATCGTTATTGTTAAGGAGGTTCTTGCCTGAAGGAAAAGAGAAGGCTTGTTCCTGGGGAGTTCTCTAAGACACTGCGCAGGTTGCACATGGCATAGTTTTACATTTATTGAAATTGTCTTTCCCCTTGGGGCTGAACAAAATGTGCCTAAAGCTATTATCGCATCTATCGACTCTGTGGGATTTCATGGACGTGGCTTTTGGTCCCAAGTGGTTCCAAAATGACCTTTATGAGCCAAAGTTCAAGCTGAGTGAAGGTTTTGAGACGGAGATTAGAGACCTGTCAGTTGCCTGAGAGGATAAAAGTGTAAAAATCATATGTGACGCTCAGCTCAGGCACATCAAACACTAAGAAATGTTTGCTGAATGAACTATACCACCCCTAATCACGCCGTCCCCATAAGGATTCCCATTAGCATGGGCCCCAGTACAGAGAGCGGCTGTAGAGGAAGAGCGCCTCACAAGTGCGCCCCAATTACAGCAAGCGTGTGTTTGCACCTTAATTTCTTACAGCAATTATTTTCTCCATCAAATGCATTCAACTTGTTGTTAGAAACACTCCATTCCCTCTCTTCCGTTTCTTTTAATTAACTTTTCTAACTTAGAGAAAAGGCTGGTTTCATAGATAACGTGTTAAACGTGATGAGGAGAGCAGAGAAAAAGGTATGAATAGTTTTCTTAGCTTGGCCCTGGTAACAAATGAAAGAATACCCTCTTTGCATAGCTCTGATATAGCAAATACGTGTTAGTAAAAAGAGGTATTAGTAATTCCTGACCTCTAACAGTTACACACAGCATATTCACAGCTCCCTGTTTTGCTTAAGTATCAAATGTGAAATAGGAAGCTGTGAATACACAGTGTAAGGTTTAGAGGTCAGGTAGTAGCTGCTGTTGCTGTTGCTGCAGATACCACTTCCAAGCAAAATAAATCTAAGCAGTGCAAAATGATGAGTAGAAATAGATGTCTCTCCCCTGCCCACCCCACAGCGCTGCCACAGGCTCTTATACCTTGCCCTATCTTCCTTGCATTTACCATGTTATCCTCTGAACCACTACAGATACATCAGTTTAATGCATCATGAGGAGAAAACATTAGTATCCATCCTCTTTGATTAGTCATGCCAGTAATGGTGTGTGTATCTGATGAGCTCAGACATAATGTATTTTTTATAGAAGAGGAAGAAATTAAGCTAAAGAATTGGAGATAGTGATTTAACTATTATTAGAAGGCTATTAAAGGAAACACGCTAGAGATACACACCTGAATCCTAGATAGCCTATTATTTAAATGGCTGAACATTTTTAGCTGCTACTCAAAGCTAGTAACACTGTATTTTACTTTATCAATGTGAGCATTCAACCAATGCTTTCCATGAAAGACTCTCAGGTTATAATGGAATTCAGGTTTGCTTATAGCAGATGTGTTTCTTGAACATTTATCTTCAAACAGTTTTATGCCTTATTAGTAGGGCCCCTTTTTAATGTTTAAAAAGAGAAATGATTTTCCTAACTTATAGGGTAAATAAATCTTTATCCCCAATTCCAAACTACAACATTGTAAGCCCATTTAATAAAAAATAGCAAAGGTCTCTGCTTTACATAATTATTCATCAATAATCAGTTAAAAATCTTCTGTGATTATTTTATATTTAAAAAAGCATGAGCTTAATTAAACTTGATCTCCATCTTATATGTTTATAAGCAGAGAATGGGAGGATTCATATTTCAAATGTTGATAACTAAAATATCTATCTTCAGGAACAGTTTTGTTTTACATTAAAAAATTGAATAAATTTGTCCTTTAATATCTAAAACTGTTATTGATATAATTTAAATAACACATATGTATTATTTCATACAATTTTTAATAACATAAATGCCCAGATTTTTTAGAATATATTTATCTCTTTGAAGAGCGTAAACATATGACTCATATTTTTTTGTTTTCTACTAATGTCATAGATTCAGGTAAAATAAAGGACATGATAGTCTAAAGATTTATTAGCAAAACACTCTATATTGTAGTGATTTCTGTTTGTGATTTAAGCTTGTCAAACCACAAAGTCACTGCTGGAAGAAATTCTAGGTCCTTACTTTTTAAGGACAAGATAAAACCCCCTCTTAATTTTGGTAGGCTAAGGGAAAAATAAAAAATTGGAAATTGTGCCCAGAATGCTTCATTTTCCTTAACAAAGCCTGGCAAAATTCATCCCCTAAATAAGACATCCCTAGAAAATCAAGAATGCTAGAAGAAACTTTAGCTTTTAAAAATACAACAACAACAAATACTAAATACAATCTACTATTACCCTAATAAGCACACATAACTTCTATAGCACATGACAGGGATGAATAGGGATGTTCATAGCAGCACTGCTTCACTAACCAAAATCTCTATCTTAATTTAGTGTGTGTGTGTGTGTGTGTGTATGTATGTATGTGCGTGTGTGTGCATGTGTGTAACATGTGACGGACACTTGTAAAGGTCAGAGGGCCATTCTGGGGAACAGGTTTTCTTTCCATGTTGTTTCCATCAGTGTACTCAGAATAGGGTTCTGGGGTACGTTCCATTACATAGGCTCTTTATGTGAGTCCCAGGGACTCAAGTCAAGGACCTGTACCTGCTGAGCCATCTCTTACTCAGCTCATCAGTCAAAACTGATGTTGTTCTTATACCTGTCACCAACAGACTGGAGAAATAAAGTAACATGTAGTCATAGGAGAGGATTCTACCAAGAAAGGGAACTACACTTTTATAAGCGAATTCTTTAGATAAAACCCAAATGTAGGGTTGAGCAAACTAAACCCATATAAGGAATTGTATACTAAGTAATTTTGTCATGTATGTTTAAAAGCAAGCAAAAATAACCTGCTATACCAGATGGTGGATCTTTGATAAAATTTTAATAAGAATAATGGCAGAGACAATATACACCTGGGACTTTGGTGATGTTGGCTATGTTCTGACTATCACTTAAGTGTGTGCCAAGTTACAAAATTCATAATGTCTTTGCTTTTTCTGTGTATACTTTTTTGTGTGCATATATATATATATATATATATATATATATATATATATATAATGCAACCTTATATTCAAAATATACAAGAAAAAGTTAAAACAAATGGTTCAATCTTGAAAATAGTGTTCTTAAAAGAGGTAGTGTTTTTCAAATTACAATTAGATTACTTTTTACTTCAATGGGTTATAAGGAAAATAAAAAAGAACACATAAACCTGAAAAGGAACATAGGAACATCTGCAAGTAGTAGAAGGTTGGATGTGGGGGTTACTGATGGATATGATCAAAATGTCCGTTGTCCATATCTGAAAGTCTCAAAGAATAAATTTAGAGTTTTTGAATGCATGTGGTCCCGTAACCTATGAATTAGGTGTAAGTAGACTCTGGAGTGAACTCTTTGTTGAAGAGCCTAACCTGCACTCATATACTCACCCTCCACCAAACTCTACTCTCCATGAAATGTCCCTAGCAGTGGCTTGTGGAGCTATTGGAAACTGCTCACCTATGGACTGAAAGACAAGCGCTCTGCAGAGGGGCTCTCTGTTCAATATTCAGACACTAGGGTATCAACTGTGCCTTACTACTCAGTTTCTGGAGGGGTAAGGAGGCACTGGTGTCTTGGACCCACAGTTGTGATCACTTTTATACAGAGAAGTTTGGAGAATGCTGTTTGGGGGTGGGGGGTTTATTAAAGCAATGCTTTTTAAACTTCCATGGGCAGATAGATCCCTTGAGGAGATTTCTGTAGACTATATTTAGAGTCTCATGCATTCTTATTGAGTGCATGGGGCTTAGAATACAGGAATCTGACATATATTTCCTTGTTTTAAAATAGACATTTTTAGATGTTGCATAGTCAAAGCCAATGAAGGGTGCAGTCCTGGGAATGAAATAAACATAAAAGGATTAAAACCCCAGCAGGCCCAAGAGAATAACATAAGGTTTCCTGAGTTATGGTTGAAGATGCTCGTACAGCGTCCTTATGTCAATGCTACTGTGGCTGTATTTTGTAAAAGACCTCAGAATCTGAGCAGATGTCCCGTGCCCTCACTAGGAACCAATTACAAGCCCAGTTTCACATTGCAGTTACTACTCTAGACAATTGATGATACAACACAAAACTTGAAAAGGGTAATGTCCTCTGAACTATTAGAGGTTCTCTGTGTGTTTTCTCTCCCACATCATATTGTTTCCATGGGAGGAATGGCCACCATGGTCCTTTGTTTTGTTGTAAGGAAGGAATGTGCTAATATGGTTTATAAGACTGAAGGACTTCAGGCAAACAGTAAAATGGTTCTTAAGGAAGTATTACTAGTGGACAAAATATATTTTCTTAAAGCAAATTCATGGGAGACAGTTCTCCATCAATTTCAGTGGTGACATTTAGGTTCACAAATGACAACCATCAGAGTCATGGACCATTTTTTTTATCTCAGTGTGTGTGTGTGCGTGTGTGTGTAAATGTGTGTGAGAGAGACAGAGAGAGAATGTGTGTGTGTGTGCGTGTGTGTGTAAATGTGTGTGAGAGAGCCAGAGAGAGAATGTGTGTGTGTGTCTGTGGGAGAAGAGAGAATGTGTGTGTGCATGTGTGTGTGAGGGAGAGAATGTGTGTGTGTGTGTGTGTGTGTGTGAGAGAGAGAGAGAGAGAGAGAGAGAGAGAGAGAGAATGTGTGTGTGTGTGTGTAAATGTGTGTGAGAGAGACAGAGAGAGATGTATGTGTGAGGGAGAGAATGTGTGTGTGTGTGTGCTATGTATGTGAATGTGGCAGAGCATGCCACAACTCTGCAGTCATGTCACATGTGTGGCGATGAGAGGACATCTCTCTAGACTTGTATTTTACTTCTGAGGTCAGATATGAGGATTGAACTCAGGTCTTAAGATTGCATAACAGTGCTTTCTTTGTTGAACCATCTCACCAACTCTTTTAAAAGAAATTTTCCAAACTTCATTGTGTGGATTCACGGTACATGGATTGTGTTATATGTGACCATTTTCATATCAGTATATAACATGCTTTGTCCATATTCCCAATGTATTCCTCTATGCTGTACCTTCTTACTCATTGCATTAGTCCCATTGTTCCTCTAAATAAATACCATTTATCTTTGATATAAAACCTAGAACCACAAATTAGAGGAAATTCATGGCATCCAACTGAGGCTGGCTTGATTTACACGACATGATTACTTTCAGCTGCATCCATTTTTCTGCAAATAACATAACTTCAGCCTTAAGCCTGGAAACAATTCTACTGTGCATATACCCACAAACCCAGCTTCCCTACCCATTCTCTGTTGTCCTGTATCTAGGCTTATGCATAGCTTAGCTCTTGTGCTACAGTACACATTGATTTGCAAACTCCAAGTTAGCTGTTTGTTACCAAATATTCAGTAATGGTATAACTCTGCCATGTTATGCATCTAGGTTTAGTTTTTGAGTAACCTTTATACTGACTTCCATAGAGGCTGGGCTGTCGCTTTTCCCATTAGCTACAAGGGTTTCCTTTTGTCCACATCATCACTAGCATTTTTTTGTTTTATTTGTTAATTTTTTCAATTACTGGTTTTCTTATTGGACTGAAGTGGAATTGCAATGTAGCTTTACTCTAATTTCTCTGATGGATAATGAGGTGGGATAATTTTTATGTTTACTAACCATTTGTCTTTCATCTTTTTAAGAAGTTTGTGTCTATTGCTTCCTACAATTACTGATTGTATTGTTTGATTTCTTGTTGCTCAGTTTTTTGAGTTCTTTGTATAGTTTGGCTATTAATCCTTCATCAGATAAACAGTCAGCAAAGTTATCTTCCCATTCTTTGAACTGAAATCTCATTCTGTTTTCTGGCTCATTTGCTGGGCAGATGACCAAAGTCTAATTTGTCAATTGTTGGCCTTATTTCTAGACTGTTTGGACTCCTTATAATGCTTGTATCTCTCTGTGCTTTTCTTTCTTTATACTGGAGCAATAAAATACCATGACCAAAGCATCTCTGGGAAGGAAAGAGTCTGTTTGGCTTACACTTCTATATCACTGTTCATCCCTGAAATTAGGACAGGAATTCAAGCAAGACAGGACCTGAAAGCAAGAGCTGATGCAGAGGCCATGAAGAGATCCATGTGCGAAGGTCAGGGTCCTCAGTCAATCACTAATTAGAACGCTGTATCCACATCCTGATCTTATGGAAGCATTTTCCCAGTCAAGGTTATCTCCTCTCAGGCAAGTATAGTTTGTGTCAAGTTGACATACATGTAGCCATTTAGAGTGGATTTCTGTACAACCTGAGAGAGGGACATCTGGTTTTCTTCTTCTACATGTGGACATTCACTTTCCCCAGCACTAATTTTTTGGCTATCTTTTCCCCAATGAGTACTTTTGGCATTTTGTCAGAAATCAAGTAGATACAGTGGAGTGGTTATTTCTGTTTCTCTGCCAGGCTCTGTCCTTGATGACCTTGATATATCTATTCGCTACCCCAAGGATGTGCAGGCCTCCTAGCTTACTCTGCCCTCCCTTATATTGTCCCTGGGAAGGACTGTGCCGATGTTCGTTCCTCTAGCTTCCCAAGGGCTCAAAATCTCTGTGTTTGTCCACTTAAGAAAACATAAACCAAGAACAAAAACCTCTTCATAGTTCTCTGAGTTCTTTCCCTTTCTACTTTAGTTTTCTTTGAATTTGTGCTTCTAACATGTTGACAAGGTTTTGTTTGTTTGTTTCCTAAATCATGGCTGTTAAACACCAGTTTTCTGATGCTGGAAGGCTTCCCAAAGAAGCTGTGGCCACTGCAGGGGGGAAAAAAACCCAGGAATCCCCTATCACATGCAGCCTACTAAAGTGTCTCTGCTACATGTTTGTTTGACCGAATTCCCCTCAAATATTGTGTGATTTTCAGCTGCCACCTAAATGACTTTTTATCTTTTTTGAAAAGGGGGGGGGTGGTTTTTCAAGCATCCACCTCCAAACTCTCAGGAGCTATCATATCAGGTCAGTGTTATTAGCCCCATTTTACAGTTGACGGTAAGAGTGCTCTCTAAGGTTACAGGTGAGCCAGAGGAGAGTGAGTTGCCAATTGACATACTCTGGGACCCACAATTTTGTTCTTAAAAGTAGTGTAAGAATAAGAAAAGCATCATTTACTGCTCTGTAGAGGGAATAATACAGAACCTTGGTCACAGGTTAACTGCCGGTACACTTCTTGGCATGGTGTGCCCAGCATTCAGCTTCTATTACTGTTTATAAGCAAAATTTTGGCCTATCTATCTATCTATCTATCTATCTATCTATCTATCTATCTATCATCTATACATCTACCGATCATTTAGCTATCTCCCTGCTTATGAAATAAATATCTATTTTTATCTCTCTCTCTTTTTTTTTTTTTTTGGTTTTTCGAGACAGGGTTTCTCTGCAGCTTTGGAGCCTGTCCTGTATTTTTATCTCTTACATTTCAATTACTTTAAAATTATACAGTATCCATCACAAAAACAGGTCACAGGAAATTCTTTCCAGAAATAAACTCATAGCATAAATAAGGATAATTAGCACCTCTGATCTTCTAAAAGACCTTACCACAGTGCCTACAAAGAGAAGATCAAGAATATAGGAAAATTGTGCATCTCTCCCCTTTATTCTGGAGCTGACAGTTTTCCAAGGACTTCTAATTTCTTTTTCCCTTTCACTTCTAAGTCACAGAGGAGAACAGTAATATAGTGAACCGGATTATATAATTCTGATGCGTGGGCAGCATATTGCTTAGTACCAGTACTTAGTTTTCTAAACTAATAGTTTCATATTTCATCTAATTACTTGTCTGTATTTTTAGACGCACAATGAAAGATGATTCCCTATCTTGTGAGTTTAATAAGCTCATGAACAGTGTCCTTCTTGAAGGTTTCTAAACTTGTTGTTGCTCTGTGTATTTCAATGTCCAAGTCTGCGTATTTACCTTCCAAATGTGTTTGTTGTGTTCAAGGTAACAGTATAATAATCTTCCGATAAAAGTATGAATGTCTTGGGATTTTAACATATGTTTCTTCATAAAATGGAGGATTTGTGTGCCACTGACTGGTTTGTAAACAGGGAAATAAAAATACACAGCTGTGTATTTGTAAGTGAACTTACCTAAATATGATGTTTTGGTGGCTACCACATAGGAAACACTGGGAAGTGTAAATTTTTAGGATATAAGAGTCAAAGTGAACTTTCTATGTTTTAAATACATAGTAATAACAAATAAATAATGCATGTATAATTTATGTAATATATTTTATGTTAATGGATTTATTAACATAATATTAGGAAAACATTCTGAAGGGACCATAACCATAACCATAGATATGATAGTATACTTTATAAATATAAATGACCATGTGTGAAGGAGTAAGTAATTAAAATTATAGATTAGATGTTTTTTAACAGCAAATTTTCCATTCATCCTTAGTTTAAATAATAAAAAATAGTATTATTTTTAGCTTTTAGCTTTCTTATAAAAGCTGGAATTTTGTAAGGTGTGTACTTAGAGGAAACTTTCTGAGAAATTTTCCCTTGTAATTCAACAACAGTTGGAAGGTTTGCTTTGGGCTTACTCTGGGCCTGGCTAAGCTGTGCTAACTCTTTCATCCTGTGTTTTCAGCTCTGATAAAATGACTTTTCCTCACTTGGGAAAGTCGTGCTCCTCACGTGGAGTCCTTTTCTATTTATACTATGAGAGAAGTGATTAATTTTACCTGGGTACTCTTGCCCCTCTGAATCCTCTTAGTTTGTTCGTTCTCGTATGTGTAGAGGTATAAAATATCCTATGGATTAATGCCAAGCACCAGTCTCCTTTAGGTGGCAATCATTTTGTAAGACCACGCTGAACTGTCAGTCTTGTGGACGGAGAGCAGGCAGAAGAGTCCCTGGTACAACACCATTTTGTCTTGTGCAATATTTGCCTCCACTCGTATCAAACTCCTTTCCCGGTTTTCTTATTTTGGTGGCATTTCTTTTTAAACTGCGGTCTCTGCTAGAACTTCGTATGGAAACTCCATGGTCACTGTAAATTCAAACATAAACCTTTCTTAATAAATCTTTCCGTACATCACTGCTGAAAAAGATAGTTGCCATCTTTACTAACATAAAAAGTCATCTTTCTTGGAGTTAAGACCTTGCTTTTTGTGGGAAGCATCAGACATGGGCTCACCTCTGATAGGCATGAGATGTGGATGGTGGTGCAGAGATTGTGTTTTCAGGAGAACGGACTGCCTGGAAACTCCTTAGCATACCCTAGTGTATACAGAGCAAGAGTCACTTTCCAACTTCAGCAAAAAGCAAAACAGAAGCTGCAAGGAGAAGGCAATGCACATAAAAAGCTCAGAACTTACAAAGTAGGGAAAATAAAAGTTTCTTAGTCCCAGTCTCTCTGGCTGGTAAAATGCTTTAGTACAAATCATTCTTAAAAACAAAGGCTAACGTAAGCGTGTTAAGAGGTAAGGTAAGAGTGAGAGCTGAGAGTCAGAGTAGGTAATTAAGGCAACAAATTAAATTAAAGCTACAAAATTGCAGTGTCATTCTCAATACTCTATATGACAACATGTAGGAGTCTCCCCACCCAACCCTTCTAAAGTGCACTTGCTATTTTATTTCATGGATTTTGAGTGGTGTAGCTGGGTGGTGGTGTAAGATTAGAAAAACACTGAATATTGAGAATGGAGTAAATTCTTCCCCAAATGAGATCTCAGCAGAAGTGCTTGAGGGTGACATGAAGGCCCTACCAGGGAAATGTCAGGGCTAAGGGTAGAGCTAAGCTGACTGCACAGGTGTGCTGGTTCACTTCTATCAATTTGACGTAAATAGGGGGCATTTGAGAGTGGAAACTTACTTGGGAAGACTCCTCCATCACGCTGGTACGCAAGCATTTCTTTGGTGCATTTTCTCAGTTGATAGATATAGGAGGCCCATCCTACTGTGGGAAGGCCAGATGTGAGTACGTAGTCCTGAGTTATAAAAAAGGCAAGCTTATTGAGACGTGGGCAGCAAGCCAGTAAGCACTGTGGTCTCTCCTCTCCATTTCCTTCTTCCACGTTCCTGTCTTGAGTTCCTATCCTTGCTTCTAACAGCTATAGGCTGTGACAGAGATTTGGAAGCCAAACAAACCCTTTCCTTCTCAGGTTTCTTTTCAGCAATACTGTGTGCAAGACAGAAAAGTTTAGTAGAACAACAGGCAGCAAGAACTCGAGTCCTCTATTGCAACTCCCTCCTACCACTGCAGTGCCTTAGCACTGAACCATACCTGTTGGAACAAGGGCAACATTATGTATCAGGTGAAGACTTTGTAGTTATCCTTGTGAGACCTGAGAGATCACACAGATTTTTATCAGTGTGCCCATTCCATATCTTCTCCATTTTTTGAATGATGCCCATGATCATTCCTCATGACCAGTGATGAGAAGATTCTGTCTGCAAGAACAAAGAAGATAGGCCCATCTCAAAAATAATTATCAAATGAGGGAAAACTCTTAGTTTGAACTCTGTGGAATAAGGCACAACATCATAAGGAATATCTGGACTCCCCATAGACAGCAAGGAATCAGGCAGAGGGCATAACTCAACCCCAGTGCTAAAGGAAATACATCTCAGATGTCAGAGCCAAGATCTATTCCTAGAAGTTGAAACAAGAATCAAAAACTATTTCCCACCACAGAGTAGGGCGAAGGTGTTGTGTGAGAACCCCATCCAAAACTTGAAGAAGTCATGTATGTTCAAGTTTATATTCTTGAACTCTCAGGGCATTTTATTATTATGTTTTTATTTAATAGATTTTTTTTTCATTTTACACACCAACCAGAATTTCCCCTCCCCTCCTACTCCCATTCCTCCAACCAAGCCCCCATCTACTCCTCGGAAAGGGTAAGGCTTGTTGACTGCCATAGGAAGTCAACAAAGTCTGGGATATCAAGTTGAAGTAGTACCAAGCTCCTCCTCCCTCTATCTAGGCTGAGCAAGGTATCCCTCCATATGGAATGGGCTCCAAAAAGCCAATTCATGCACTAGGAATAAATTCTGGTCTCATTACTAGTGGCCTCACAGATGCCCAAGCCACAGAACTCTCACCCGCATTTTAGAGAGCATAGGTTGGTACTATGCAAGCTCCCCAGCTGTCAGTCCAGAGTCGGTGAGCTTTCACTAGCTCCTGTTAGTTGTCTCTGTGAGTTTCCTCATCATGATCTTGACCCCTTTGCTCATATAATAATCCCTCCTACCTCTCTTTGACTGGACTCCCTGAGCTCAGCCCAGTGCTTGGCTGTGGATCTTTGCTTCTGCTTCCATTACTTACTGGATGAAGATTCTATGATGACAATTAGGGTGGTCATCAAACTGTTTACTGGAGAAGACCAGTTCAGGCACCCTCTCCACTCTTGCTTTGAATCTTAGCTGGAGCCATCCTTGTGGACTCTTGGGAATTGCCCTTAGCAGCAGGTTTCTCTCTAACCCCATAATGTCTCCTTCTATCAAGATATCTCTTTCCTCCTTTCTCTCCCTCTGTGTCCCTCCCCCAACTCAACCATCCTGTTCCCTCATGTTCTCCTGCCTCTTTTCTTCATCCCTCTCTCCATGCTCCTAATTTACTCAGAGATAATATATATTTTCTTCTCCCAGGGACATCCATGCATGTCTCTCTTAGATCCAGTTTAAAAATGAGGTACATATCTAAACAGAGAATTCTCAACAGAAGAATCTAAAATGGCTGAAACACATTTAAAGAATTGTTCAACATCCTTAGTCACCACGGGAATGACTTTGAGATACCATATTACACCTCTCAGAATGGCTAAGATCAAAAACACTGATGACAGCTCATGCTGAAGACGATTTGGTGGTGGGAGCATAAACTTGTATAGCCACTTTGGAAATCAGTATGGCAGTTTCACAGAAAATGGGGAATCCATCTGCCTCAAGACTGAGTAATAGCACTGTTGGACATAAACCCAAAGGATGCACAATCATACCAAAAGGATATTTGCTCAACTCTGTTCATAGCAATATTATTCATAATAGCTAGAACCTGAAACAACCTAGATTCCCCTCAACTGAAGAATGGATAAAGAAAATGTAAATTTATACAATGGAGTATTACTAAACTGTAAAAAATGATATCTTATATGGAAATAGAAAAAAAAACATGCTGAGTGAGGTAACCCAAACCCAGAAAGACAAATTAGATATGTACTCATTTGTTAGTGGATATTAGATGTAAAGAGAAAACTAATCAGGCTACAATCCACAACCTCTGAAAAACTAAGAAACTAAGTAACAAGGAGGGACCCAGGTCAGGCCATTTTCAAAAATGAATGGGGAGAGGGGCAATTTCAAAAAAAGCATTTTCATTTTTGTCTTACATATAAAGAAACTTCAAAATTAAAGGATGAACATAAAAAATAAATATGTTTATTAAATGGAGAGGCTGAGATTTAGATCCAAGATTTTCTTGCTCAAACAGATGGATTAGTTTATTTTTTTCCCTTTGGTTGTTGTGACCCAGTATTCTTAGATCCAGTAGTCTCTTATGAAATGAGATCACGGTTTTATGTGATAGCTTCCCATGACACTACTTGTATTATAGACAATATAGACATCTTTACTATGTATCTCACAAGTGAATTTCTTATAACACCAGTTTATTTTAGATTATGAAGAGCATGCTTTAAGGTCACAAGTAACTTTAAAAATATTTTAATTCAAATTTATTTGTACCTTTCACATCATTTAAACCACTTACAATTTCCCTAAAATGTTAATTTTTTTTAAAAGATTATAAATTAAAAGAGCAATTTTAAAATATTTACTTTTGTAGATTTTTGCTGTAATAATATATGTATTTTCAGGGTTCAAAATAATCATTCATCGTGTGTATATATTGTGTATTGATTCAATCAAGGTAGTTAAGACTTTTTCATTTCCTTATAGGTTCTTTCTGTTTGAGACCTCCAAATTCTTGCCTTCTAATTTTTCATAGAATGTGTAATGGTTTCCTGTGAGTTATCATTACCCTACCATGTGTGATACTAGAAAAGATTCTCTTGTCTGCGTTTTGTACCTGTGATACAATCCTTCTTCATCTCATTCCCCAGCTTCTGGTAATCTCTGCGTGACATGCATATATACCTCTTTTTTTCTTGTACATGGTAAGAGAAAGTACAGTCGTTATCTACTCCTGGATTACTTAATATTTTGTCCTCCAGCTCTACTACATTCCTACAAATGATAGGATTCCATTCTTCTGTATGAATATCATTCTATTTGGTCTCCATGGAAAGTCTTTATTATCCACTCAAAAGCTGATGGGTACGTAGCTTGATCCATAGCGTAGCTATTGTGAAGAACACTTCAGCAATCCCAGAAGTGCAGTAATTTTTTTTAAACTTATCATTTCCATTCTGATTGAATATTTAACAGAAATGTGACAACTGGGTCACACTGCAGTTTCACTTTTATTCTCTTTTTTGAGAAACTTCCATTAACTTCTCCATAACGGCAATACTGTACTAAACATTAACTTCTCTATAATGGCAATACTGTACTAAATATTAACTTCTCCATATTGGCAATACTATACTAAACATTTCTGGAGAGAGTTACCCTCAGGGACTTTGTGTCTATGAACTCATTTAATATTCTCATCAAACTGAACAGTAAAAACCATCATTATCTCTATTTTTTACAGATGAAGTTAAGAACAGAAAAGGACATTGGTTCTCCAAAATCACATAGCAAATAATAGTATGCCCCCCACACACAATCATTTAATGTTCTATCCTGTGTCTAAAATATCACTTGGGTAATGTTATCTTCACATTAGTACAAAAATAACTCTGAGAAAAGAAAAAAGTATTTTCAGAAGTAGAACATATTCATTAAGAGGAAGAATGTTCCAGAACAAATGGGATAAAAGATAAAGTGTCCAGGGACAATAGAAGAAAGAACAAAAGTTGTGAGCCATCTTCAGTTGCTTTGTAACTGATGAAGGACTGTGATCATATTGTTGATAATGCCTTGATTGTGTCCTGCATCCCCAAGTTAGAAAAAGTTAGAAAAATTATTGGTCTCTCCAATAATTCACGTACTGAAATTAAAACTGAATACAATATTAATAAAAGCGGAGACATTAAGGAGTTGTCCTGTCATAATGGCTCTGCCCCAACAAGTAACTTTAATGGATTTATTGAAGTGCTTGAGGAAAACTGCTTACCTCTTTTTCTATCACATGGAAACACAAAAAAATATCATTTCTGAGGAATGAGTCTTCTATAGACACCAAATCTACCAGTATCTTGGAGCATTCCAGCTTCTAGAACTATGAACAATACATTCCTGTTTCTATAAATTATACAGAGTGAAGTATTTCAATATAGCAGTCAGGAAAGATTAAAAGGAAAATTAGAGATGGATTTTAACCTCTTTTTTATTTCAAAAAATCATATTTTAAATATTAGTGTACATATTTTGTCAAACTTTATAAAATGTGTTTTGAAATAAATAAGAAAATAGGAAAATATATATCTTAGCTAATTGGGGCAGTATGTTGTCAGTCTAAAAGAAAAAATAATAAGATATTAGATATAAAAATCAGGGAAGATAAAAATGAATAAAATATTAGTAGGGTCATAAAACTGAAGCAGGAATGATACTCCTAAAAATTCCTTACTATAAAGTCTTGTTCCTGATGAATGTAAATCTGTCTCTAGCTTTTAGAAATTGGTGGGAAAATAGGATTCCAGTCAGTTCCACAATTTACAAGGAATACAAGATAAAATCTGAACAGTTGCTAGAAGGAAAATTATTGCTGTCGCTAATATCCAAGGGAAATTGCTCCCCATGGTCCTCATAAGATCAGCACCGTGTCATACAGGCACTTATATCCTCAGAAACACTTTCAGAGTGGACAGAATGGCAGCTTTCACGGAGCTGTTGGCATCATTCTCAAGGAAAATGGTCAATATAGTGCCATTCAGCTATGAAGCTCATTTCATCAGGGAGTGCGCATTGAGTCTGGAATAATAGATACATGTCTTCTTTTAAGCAGTCCTTTCTGTATATTATTTTTATCTGCATTTTTTTGATAGAGGCTGAGAAGAAAGGAGTTTTAAATTATGGTATCGTGCAAACACTTGGAATATAAATTATCTATATCTTTATAGAAAAACGTGGCCTCACACATTATAATTATTAGTTCATCTGGAAAAGAGTTTCCCATATGTTAAAAAATTATATAATAAGTGTTAAGAGAGGAGCCCACACCTAGACAAAAGTCCAATTTGTTTAAAGATCAACTCACATACCCAAATGTCTCAGAGAATCCATCTAATTCATATGAAGCTGAAACTATGTAATACATACTTTATTTTCTGTAAGGATGCATAACTTTCAATAACAATCTTAAGAACTGCTTTCAAGGAAAAATAATTTTAAATACATTTATAAACATTTGCTCAATCAAAATCAATTATGAATAATAAGTTTTAGCTATAGAGGAAATCTTAAATTATGACTTAATCAAATATGATATTCAATAAATAATGAACTTACATCCCAAAAAACCCCAATGTATGTAATGTATGTATCTATATGTAGAGAGAACATATGTATATGTGTATATATGAATGTATGAATATGTATCTATATGTAGAGAGAATGCATATGTGTATGTGTATATACAAATGTATGAATATGTATCTATATGTAGAGAGAATGTATATGTGTATATATGAATGTATGAATATGTATCTGTGGAAAACTAGGTCTTTCTCATACCTTATTTTAGATAGCTCTCCATTTGAAAATAAAATAGTGACATGGGATCATGGCTCCCATGTAAACCTATGCTCCTTTTCTCCCCACCTTATTTATGTCATTACCATGAAAACTGAAGTTCAAGGAAAGAACGTCAGTCTAATCTTGTTTGACAAGGCTGGTGTAGTATCACATTAAGTTTAACATGGTTTTTGTGACTGACCCAACTAATTACATGGAGTAAACAGATGATTCCCATCACAATATTGATGTGCAGATATGTTTATTCGACTAAATAATTCATTCGATTAAAAGAAAAGGAAAATAGTATTGTAATGACCCATCAGTCGAGATGTTCAGGAATAGGACTGACTTGATTAGCTGCTTGCTGGGAGTGCTCCAGCCACCAAAGTGCCTGCTGGAAGTCTCCTTCGGTCCTCTGGGCCATTCTGTAACAAGAGCTTCCATTTCTGTCACTTCACATATTCCATCCTAAAGCTCTGTTTGTCGTTTCATTCTCCTCTATGTCTCCCCTAGGAGCACCTTCATTTTAATATAAATAGAGCATTTCATCACGCGATGGCAAAGTATCATAGAAGGCATGACTCTCAATATTCCTGGATACAATGTATAGCTACATTCTAAAAGGAGTCTTTTTAAAAAGAGAAGAAAAATAACTGGTTTAGTAAAGGGGCATCAGTATAAATCTGAACATGCTGTGAGCCATTATGTCTGTAACAGTTGAGAAGGAAGCTAAACTGAAGATGTTCTGTTTATGGCATTTGCCAGAACATAAGAACACAGCTGTTTAGCAGAGACTACTACTCCTATCTATGTCTAAAGTATCAGATCATCTCATTTTCTACCTGGGGCCAGTTGCTGCTTCAGGAGATCTAGCAACTGAAGAACACACTATTCTCTCCTTGAATTTCAGGTATGCAGAAACACTTAGGAAGATATGAGATGTAACGGAAGATAAAATGTTGACTTGACCTGTTACACCTCAAAGATGTGGTGGAAACTTCGGGAACTGGGGTCACTGTTTTCCTTCACAGATTTGACATTCACAGAACTTTCTGGAGAGTCACAAGAGCTATGCCGGTTCGTTCTGTCAATTTGATGCAAACTAAACTCACCTGGGAAGAGGGAACTTCCATTGGGAAATAGTTTTCTTTGACTTGAATTGTGGAAAAGACTGTGGGGCATTTTTTTGATTGATGATTGATGTGGGAGACTCCAATACACTGATCTGGTTGTATAAGAAAGTAGACTGAACAACCCCCAGGGAGCAAGCCAGTAAATAGTGTCTCTCTGCCCATTTATCATCAGGTTTCTGCCCTGAGTTTCTGCTTTGACTTCCCTTGGTGATGTACTAGAACCTGTAAGGTAAATAAACCACTTCTTTCAAGGTCCTTCATGTCAGTGATATATTACAGCACCAGAGAAGCATGCTAAGATTTCTGCCTTTTCAACTTCCAGTAGTCTCTTGGGCAATTCCTTTCTCCTCACTGCCTCTGTGTGCCCTCATATCCCAGTACTTCCAATGCACAGCAAACAGCATGCCCCAGAGTTATGAAATACAAAGTCCTGCAAGCATGACCTATTGCTCTCTTGGTTCTCTCCACTAGTACTGTTCCTTTGCCCCAGTTCAATATTAAAAAGATTTTTTCTCTCTCTAGCACTGAAATGTTTATTAGAATCTCCCAATATATGCCCATGGTCTTTAATTTGTGGGACACCATCGTTATAACACATAGGACAGAGAACTTTGAGGATTTCTACAGGACTAAGGTATAACAGACAAGATAGAAGTAAACTACTGTGATAGCTTAGCGCTGTCTTGACAGAAACACTGAATTGGTAGCACAGAGGAGAATCCAAGCAGGCACCATAACTCTTGCTCACCTAGTGACTTCCTGGGAGCCATCTTCCTCCCTTACTCCATAAGATAAGGATCTTAAATGACATCTCATTTCATTTTGGCTTACTTTTCTTTGTCTTTCTTTTTTTTATTTATAGTTATGGAATCGAACTGACATTGGCTCCAGCCCTCTCTGCCTCTCAAAGCTGGGGAACTGCTGGCTTGTCACCGCAATGGGCAGGCTAAGGAGCTCCTGGGCTTTCTCAATAGCTGTGTGCACAGATTGCTTCTTCCAAACCAAACTGAAGAGATAGTTTGGCTTGTTTGTGTTTCTTCTCTTATGGTTTAATAGTTATCATTTGGTGCTTTCTACATTTATACATAGAATTTCTGTGTCTATAAAAGCCACTCAATAAATGTAATTTTATTCTACCCCCTCTCTCTGTATGTTATATATAGTATACACATGTGAGAGCAGACATGCATGTTTTGGCGCATATAGGCAAAAGAGGAGCATGCCAAGTGTTCTACTGTGCTTGCATCTGCCTTAATCATCTAAGACAGTATCACATATTAAACCTTGAGCTTGACTGGTGGCCGGGAGATGCCAGCTAGCTTCCTCCCATCACAATCAAAAGTTCTGGAGTTACATGTCCTCCCCCGGGTTTCACCACACTCAGCTTTTTATGCTGATTCTGAAGACTCACTCAGGTTTCCTCACTCAAACAGCAAGTGCAGTTTCGAACTGAGTCATCTCCCCAACTCCACAGATGCATTTTTCTAGTCTTTTATTTACCTATTTTCAGTTGCTGTATGAATTAGAATTGCTTATCAGTATAGAGTAACTTAAATGTCTCTTTGCTGTGTGTGTTTCCAACCAAAGGAGTTTGGAAAGACAGCTGATGGGACAGAGGGAGGGAAGACTGTAGGGCCCATGGGTCTACCCCTGCTCCAGGGGTTCATTTTGAGGACAGTCTCTGGCCAGCCAGCGTTTCCTGTGTTCCTTCTGCCCCACCTGCTGATTAGTTCTACTTGCCTGGTGGGTATTCCATTGTTCAGCAGCTAGGTATATAAGGATTTTCCTACGTTTGAATAAATGACATTGGGCTGATCTCCCTTCGAATGATCCAAGTCTCTTGTGTGTTCTTTCAGTCTCCAGGCCCTTGCCCGGCTCGTGGATGGTACAGTGGCACGTGAACTGTACTGAGAGGGTAACACAGAATCAGGTGTTACAATTGGAGGCACCGCTGGGATGATCAGGAGCTATAGTCGGCGGCCCATGAGCCAGAACAGGAAGTAGGGGACCCCTGAGAGATCGCCCTCAGAAGGCTGGCCAGCAGGTAAGAAATTGAGTGGTGAGGGTGAATTGAAAATGGGTGCAAGTAGTTCTGTTCCATTGTTAACTGGCCGATTAACAGGCCAATTGTTAGTTCTTTTAGAGAAACAAGGCACTGGTATTAAAATTGAGACAGTGCAAGAGATCATTAAGATGGTTTTAGAGTTTAGCCCCTGGTTTCTACACACAGGGGACTTTAATATTACTGATTGGGAGCAGGTAAAGGCTGACCTTCAAAAAGCTTTGAAAGAGTGAGGGCCAGAGGCTGTCCTCAAAATGAACCCCAGGAGCAGGCCCTACAGAAGACACAATGCATAAACAAGTCAGGTTTAGTTCCACAGACTCAGGCAGAAAAAAAAATGCTGTATGCTGTGTTTGCCATCTTCTTGGATATTCATGAGTAGAATAAAAATCCTAAAAGGCCTCATGCTACAGAAATCTATTTAACTTTATTAAAATTGGCATTTTCCCAATTTAGTGTGATGTAGAACTGTGTTGTTACATGAGAAATTTTTTTTTGAAAAGCAGCCACTCCTGCCTTGTGTTACCCAGATTCTCTCACCTGTGCTCCAGTACAGGTTTGGGGTACATGAGGTTACTGAAAATTTGGGGTTTCAAGGAATGAATATAGTAAAAGTAAATGTTATATACTCCTAAGTAACTACGCCAGCACTAATCAGAAGAGCTCAAAGCCGCATGAATTCAATCTTTAGAATTAAATGGTCCATATGAAGTAATGAAGACTGACACATACAATATATGGTTAGGCAATTTTAAAGATTACATTTGGAAAGCTTTGCAAAAATGCAGCAAGACATAAAAGATCTTTGTATTTTCAAAATGTTGTTCCAATAGTTTTAGCAGAAAGCAATTCCTATTCACTGATGATGAAGTTTGTAGGGTAAAGACATCACACTAAGACACTGTTTTCACTTGCCAGTCTCCCAAATTCCCAAAGTAGGAGCAGCAATCTCCATATGAATATATTGATATATAGTATGCAAGTATTTTTGATATGACTAGGATATGATAAAAAATACTACCATAAAAATAAATTTGTGTATATTCATCAAAATAGTTGCACTTAATCTTCAGTCAATTATTTTCATTCTGAAAATGTACTAATGCACATACTTGCACCTTCAAAAATATATGCGCTTGATTATTTACTGAACATTGTATCCTATGGCTAAATATTGGGAATGCAATGAAGTCATCTATATGGAAACCTGATTAGATTAGTGACAGACCATCTCTCTTCTCAATGGAATATTTTGTGTATTTGCAAATGAAAAGTGAGTTACTGTCACAATGAGATGAAATTTTTCTTGGGAATACTGAAAAATACTTTAAATTGTAAGAACTAAAGAAGAAATGAACAGTTCAATTAGAAGTTGTGGTACTCTGTAAACACAGCTTAATTTTTCTCATAATATGCATTTCCTCTGGGAATCAGCTCAGTACATCTTTTCTTAGGCAACTAGATTTGCATGCATTGCTTGCTCTAAAAGCCATGGGTATAGAAACCTTCCAAGTCCTTAACAGCTGCTGATATATAGTTATATGAACATGTAGTTTAAGTATATTTGACTAAAACTTCAGAAGCTAGACTTACATGCCGTTCATAAAACAGTTTCATGGTGTCAGCCTTGTGTGTTTCTCATGCAGTATGAGTTGGACCGACAGATGAAAATTTCCTTTTCCATATCTTATCAGTAAGACTCTTCTCATGTAAATTCCCAGAGCAATCTACATACTTTAATAATTTCAGTATAAATGTGTTTAGCCAGACCATAAGTGAAATGTTTAATTAAAATTTCACTCTAAGAATTTAGTAGTGCCAAAAAGTCTGCTTGATGTCTTTTCATAATATTAATATTGTCCTTGGCATATATATCTTTCAAAATTGTTCCAGTTATCCTAGGAATCTCATCGACTATAGGAATAAAAGAATAAATTCTAAATTTATTTTAAATTCTATTCCAAATTCAGAATAAAAACCCTAATCACCAAGAGAGGAGCTAAAATATTGCAATAGGGCTTTAACTAAGAACATATCATGATAGATGACACTTTACTTAGAGACAACAGACCAACGCACGCTTACCCTGTTGCTATGCTAGTCAGTTGGCTATACTTATAGGATAAGATGTGTAATTAGGAACATTAGGTGTCCCCCTTAGCACCCTTTCTTCCTGTAACTGAAATGGGTGTTTTGAGAACTGCAATTAGTTTATCCACTTTCTTTGAAATTATTTTTGATAATTTAATTACTTAAGATTATTTAATCTTGTTGGTCGGGAGGCTTGGTGAAGTCAGAGGACCTGGAAGGACAAAGAACTGACCCCAAAGGAAGTAAGCTCCGATGACCCAAGTTCAAGGTTCAAAGCACGCACTAAAGCATGGAAGGAAAAGGCAGGAAGAATTCAAATGAAGCAAGTGAACTGAAGGGGTTGATGGTCCCCAAAACTGAGCATAAAACTGATTGCTAAACCAAAGCATCTAGAAGGGCCCACACCATGAGGAAATCTGGTGCTGGTATTAACAGGCCAGTCTTATGTAGTTGAGGATCCCTCCTGTCTGATGACTTTAGCTTGTGTCAAGTTAAAAAAGAAATGAAAAAAAAAAAAGAAAACCAGTCAGCAAGCCAGCACAACTGACCCCTTGTCACCCGGATGCACAAATACATCACAATTCAACTACAACTTTTCCTTTTTCACTAGTTCACATTAACATTAATATCCTAGATAAAAAACACAAAGTTTTACACAAACTTTATTTTTTTCAGTATTTAAGGTCTTTCCAAAATACCAAGTCTCAATTCTTCAAAGATTTTTTAACATTGCAAAGTCTCCTAGCTGTGGGCATGTGGAAAATCAAAGGTACATTACACACTTTCTTGCCCAAAGACAGGAAAACTAGGGCCCAATCACAGCATGAATGAAAAAAAAAAACCCAAAGTATATATAACTCAGTGCCCAATGTCTGGAATTCACACATGATCTTCTGGGCTCCAAAGGGCTTAGAGAGTCATACTGCTTCTCGAACTCTGCCATCCACATTACAAACAGCTCATCTCCTAGGATTAGGCTGGCTCCCCTCCATGATTGTTGCTGTTTGGTTGTAATTCTGAGATATAGGCATCTTTAAAATGCTGGGGATGCCTCTGCAAGTTAGAAGCCCCTTCAACAGTATTCTCTCCTGGGCTTCCCCCAGGGACTCTGATCCTGCCACAGGAAGCCTTAACTTTTCTCCATGATCCCTTTAGACTTGGGCCTTCAACTGGAACTGAGGCTACACCTTCACCAATGGCCTCTCTTGGCCTCATTTTAGGTTCTTTAGCCCTGCCAAACTGTGCCCCGCCTCAGCTACTCTCCATGACCCTTCATGCCTTCTGACCAGAGCCACTTGCGAGACTTAAACTGTCAAGTGTGGCTGCTGCATAAGGTACAACCTTAGTCTCACCCTGGAGCTCAGGTTCTGTGAGCTGACTCTTGGGAAATATTTCATATTGATGATACTCAGTAATTCTGATCTCTTCTTAATCACTACTAATTTTTCAGTTCCATCTAATAAGCATAAGTTGTCCCTGTAAAGCAAAAGTTTGCTTCAGCGGTGCTAGTCTCTTATTAATAAAGAGTTATTCTTCTGCCCTAGTCAACTAAAACTACAGATCCTTAATTCAAGGTATCAAACGACCCCAACAGAAATTTGCTTCCTTCTGAAATTTCACCAGCCAGGCCTCTATCAAGTCACCTGCATTGCTTTCCAATATATCCTTCAAAATCACATGACATCCCACCAAGCTTTGGACATGGAACAGTTTTTCTAGGATAAAGGTCCAAAGTCTTTGCACTTTCACCTCGAAACATAGTCAGATATGTCACAGTAGGATCCTAAATGCTGGAGCCAAATTTTGTCTATATCAGGATTTATATTACTATGATAAAACACCATGATATTTAATCCTGTACACGAAAAGATTTATTTTATCTTATTGCTTGAAGTTGGAGTAAGAACTCAAGGCAGGAACCTGGAGGCAGGGATTGATACAGAGACCATGTAGAAATGTTGCTGACAGGCTTGTTCCTCCTGGTTTGCTCAGTTAGTTTCTGTATACTGTAAATGGGGACAGAGCTTTTCTTTTGTACCGACTGTACCCAGTCCCAAAATAAAGACACAGAAGCTTATATTAATTACATTGTTTGGCCTATAGCTTAGGCTTATTACTAATTAACTCTTACATGTAAATCAACCCATTTCTATTAATCTATTTTGCCCTGTGGGTTCATGACTTTACCTGTTTTCTAGCATTTTACTTCTTTTATGGCCAGCTCATCTCTCTCAAACTCTGCACTCCTTTCCTTTTTGCCTGTATCTCCATTTGGCTTTCCAGACTGGCTTTATTCTGCCTGGCTAGAATAAGCCAATATTTTACATATATATACATATATATATATGCCAATTAAACTTCTATTATTAACCAATGAGAGAAATATATATTTGCAGCATACAGTATTCTATACTCCAGGACCACTAGTCCAGGGTTAGCACCACCCACAATGGTTTGAGCTCATCCACATCAAACATGAATCAAGAAAATGCTTTACAGACTTGCTTACAAAAAGATCTTAAGCAGCCATTTCTGCAGTAGAGGTTACCTCCTCTCTGATTACCACAATTGTAAGAGGTTGACAAAAATCTAGCCAGCACAGGGTGATAGGTCATTTACTTCAAAATGTCCAAGAGTGGCAAAATCCTTTCTGTTAGATGTACTGTCTATGACAATGTTTCTAGACTTCAGATAGAAAACAGATGACAAGAAACCACTATCAAAACTGGGAAGATAGGTGTAAAAGATCTTAAAACCAAAATTCCAAGATACTTCTCAAGCAAGTGACTGTATGATTCAATGGGAAGTGCTCCTTATAGGGTGTCAAATGATGCTGCCTCCTGACCTCCATTCATCCGTCATCTATATGGGGTTTTTGTTATTGTGGTTGCTGTTGTTGTTGTTTTTTTTTTCTAGACAGGGTTTCTCTGTGTACCTTTGGAGCCTTTTCTAGACCAGGCTGGCCTCGAACTCACAGAGATCCATCTGCCTCTGCCTCCCAAGTGTTGAAATTAAAGGCATACACTACCACTGCCTGACTATATGTTCTTAAACAGGCATTGTCTATAAATGGAAGACTCTTAGCAAATATAGATGGTAAACTTCTTGAGTAATCCTAATTTCTAGGTCTTGGATTTTCCTCAATGACAATGCGTGTCAATTGGATTAGATGATGGTTAATGTGACTCTCAGCCCTAAACCTCCAGGATTTTTATATACCTTTGTATCATTATAAACATGATCCCTAAAGTCCAGAGACTCCCGGGATAACACTATGAAGCCAGATGGGTGAAAACTTATATTTCTCAGATATGCTTGCCATAGAAAACTTAATAGAAAGTAAACTCTGGTTTAGAACTGCTGCCTTACAAACAGGTTTGCATTTGTGACGTCATATTAAAAACTGCTTATGTCTTACTTCTTGGTAATTTACATATACCTATATGTCTGATGCTTCAGGTGTATAGCTTTGAAATACAGAATGCAGGTTTACACTTCTGAAAAATAAAAGCAGAAGGATAAGTTTTCATTTTTTTTTCAGTGCTTTTAGGTAGTTCATATATCAACCTGACTTCTTTGAAGCCATAATATTTATTTTCATTGAAATTATTTTCTGCTTTGTATGAAAATATACTTTGTTAAGCCATCAAGACTGCTTCATGGTTCAGTTTTAATGAATTCTTAAAACAAAAAGAAGAAAAAGGAAGGTTAAATCCAGCGTGATTTACTTCAAAAACAGAGGTCAAGCATCACACCCTTCAGTGAAATCCATTCCACCATTGCCCCTTTGCTTCTTAAATATTTGGCTGCCCATTGGGTCAGTTTGCACCATTCATATGAGGCATTTCCTAAAAAGTAAAAAGTAATGATTTTCTGGCCTATAATAGTCCCTTTCCGCTTCCTCCCCATCCCACCTCCATCTTATCTCTATCTCCTCTATAATAATATCTACCATTTCTACCATATCATAGTTCCGTTGGGATTTTAGGATGCAGGACATTGGATTTCCACTGCCTGGTGTCAAATATTAAATACAATCTGTGGACTTGTGACTTGAGCTTTCTACACAAGCATCTACTTTGATAAGTAGTGGACGCATTAAGTAATAGTAACAACCTCAAGTAACTGTTTCAAAGATTTAATTAAATATTTTCAAAGCATTTAAAATGATTTTAAGTCATATGAAGAATGCAACAAGACAGCAGTGGATGTCTAATATTATCGCTGTTATTTCACAAGCATCTTTTTGGTTCCACTGAATACCTTGCTGTACTTGGTCTAGAACAAAGTTGCTATTGTGGATACTCTTGTGTTCTTAGACCACCTGCTACTTTCCTTTCCCAGGTCATGTCCATATATTTGGATAGACAGCTAAGTGGGAGAAAAGGACCAAGAAATCCTGTAAACATAACACCCTTCCCAAGCCCTTCCCTTGTTGCATTCTGTTGCGTGCTTCTGACTTATGAAGGAAGACAGCATTTTGGACATCCGCCTTCAACAATAATGCTTCAAGGAGATGATTGTAACTCATGGCCCTGTGCCTATTTCAGCACTGAATCTTGCTATCACCTGTGTTAAAATATCACAATATTTCATGGTTTAATTGAAGCACTCTGGCATCCAGAGTTATTTTTATAGTCAACTTGAGATGACATGTGATAGTTCAGATTCACGGAAGCTCTGAGTCAGAAATTCTGTCTCTGGTTATAGTTATAACTTTTAACATGTGCTAACATGTGATATCCTTAGATCATGTGACCTGCAGTTATTTCTGAAATGAGTGTTTGAAACATCAAACTTTTGTCATGGTAGTAACACTTTATGCTAAATGAAAGCAACACTTTGGTCTCTCATACTTTTTTTTTTTCTTTCTGGTACCACATGTCTTAATAAAAAGCAGCCTTGCTAATGTTTTTCAGATGTCTTCCACAAACCCAGAGGTATTGAACGAAAATAAGCAACTACTAGGTGAAATAGGCTTAGCCATCTTTACAAGACTATTTATAAAATGCTGATCAGCAGTGGGGAAACAAAGAGAATTGATTTTGAGCGAAGAAAGACCACATGTTTTCAAGCTTTCCCCAATATGAGAAGAACAGAGCCCTTCAAACTCTAGATAACATTTAGCAAGCCAGTGCACAGAAAGTGTGAGCCTCCTCAGAAGGCTGCCCAAAGATTCTTTTAAGCAATGTGAGCAGGGAAGTGCTTAAAATGAGGCTAATTAGCTGTTTGATGTACTTGACAGAGAAAGATGTCTGCAAGCAGAGAGAAAAGACTGCAAACACAGATATCCCTCATTGTATTATTGTTCAAAACTTTAATTAATTTCTTGAGGACTATCTTTTCCATAATTTAAAAACGGTTTAAAAGATGTACAACTAACAGGTTTAGAGTGTTTCCTTAACTAATCACTTGCACTGCGGGAGGCTGAAAGTAATGGAGCACACTCCACACACTCCTCAAGCCACCCAAGAATTACTTTTCTAGGCCCTGGATTTGGTTCTCCCTCTGTTTGCACAGCAGCGTTGAGAAAATGTGTGACTTGATTCTACGAATGTGCAGCGTGAAGCCCAAATAACTGTAATCGAGCATCCTGGATGCAGAAAGTACAGTTTGAAAATGTGCCTTTGTCCTTGCCATCCTAAGAGAAGTGAGAAGCAAATTCTGGTTAGAGGTTGGTTAGGGAATACGATGTTCTGGGCTTCAAAATACAGCAAGCACTATGGAAAAACCTTGGACGCCAATAAGGGACAATGTTTTTTTTAAAAATTATAATTACACATATTATGTATTAAAATTATAATTAAGGCAACAGCAACCGAGACATTAACATGCAGTTAATCATGAAATTTCTGTTTATTTTAGTTATTCATACCTGAATTGACCTAAGTGCCAATAGTGAAAAAAAAATGACAAAACCAAAAACTTCTAAATGTAATAAGTTATGTGAGTTTAATAATCTTAAAAGCATATGTACAAGACAACTGTGTCTTATTGGAGACTTATTCAGATCTACCAAGTGAGATTCATAGGAAATTGGAATGGGGGTTTTGTGAGATGTCCACGACTTTTGGCTGAGTCACAGATGGCGTTAGTTGGGTGGGTGTTCCCCTCTCACTTTCTCTGAGCTGTTTGCATGCATGAGCACCTGTTAGACAATCCACTCCTTCACTCAATAAATAGGTGTTGAGGACCTTACCAGGTGGCCTGGCTACCGAGGCCAGAGGAGGAAGGTGAACACATAAAACCTCTTGTACTGAGCTCTCACGCTACTTGGGACGAGAGGATTCAATAAACAGTACAAATAGCTAAATGTTGCCTCCGCAGGTGACAAGTTCAGTGGAAGAAGTCGGGCAGGCAATGATGTGGGGCTTGTGGCCTGCTGGTGTTTGCTGGAGGAGGGCTTTGAGCAGGGAATACCAGGACAGGTCTTGCATCTTATACCCACTCTAAGATAGAAATAACAAGATAAATTGGGGGGATACCTTACAGTGCTTCCAGCAAGGGATAATAAAATAACTCCATTAAGGGACTTCAGACACCACTGGGCAGGGTCTTGAAGAGCTATGAGTAAACATGGGGTTAATATCCACAGGGGCTATATCAGAGATGGCAGGTGATGTTTTTATCTCTACCTTTGATCTTGCTCTTTCCATTTCCTTCTGGATGGGGTTCTGACTGTTATGCCAGTTAACAATTATGTCTGCTACCCTACTTTTTTCCCATATGAGCTAACAACTCTCGCTCATGAAAAAAACAGGAGAAAAAGTATAGATTGCCTTTAGCTTCTGTTAATGTCTGGAAAGAGGTGCTGTTTAACTGTAACTCAGAGAACGAGTGAGAACTGAGCAGGTACACAGGGGGAAGAGTCTCTATCAAAGCCATTATAGTGCATGGTCATTTAAGCTAGAAGAATGGCCATCCTGAAAACCATGAAGAGTTTGTTTTGAATGCTGTTAGCTGGTCCTGGGAAGAAAAGAAGTGGACAGTCTGAGGCCAGGGCACCCTATACCAGTCATACCATTCATAAATGCTACCCTCAAAATTTGGGGCTTGCACTTCTGCATAAGAACAATACCTAACACGGGTAGAGGAAGATAAAAGTCTTGTCCCTTGCTCACATAAGAATGGAGGAGGATGAGAGCTGCTGCCATCAGGGATATGCAGTGTCAATACACTCCTCTCTAAGGACAGCTTCATAGCTCAGTCTTAGAAGAGGTTGTGCAGCTAGCAGGAGTCAGCCGCCTGTGCACCGACAGTATGGACAGTTGCGGTGAGCTTGCCCCCGTGGCTGAAAATGAGGCTCCTGATATGAAAATAACCCTTGATCCTCCTGAAAATAGTAGTGAAAGTCAGTATCATAAACATGTGAAAGTCAGTATCATAAACATTTCAAACACAGCCGGGAGCCTCAAATTTAAAATATCAACTATCTTACAAAGAGGCATCTGGCTACTTTCAAAGACAGTCTGGCGACCTAAGACATCATCTCTGTTCAATAAAATATAGTCCTCCTAGGTCATCCTTGGCCCTACTGCAAGACTATCTCTCAGGATCCTATTGAAATAGACAAAGAGAGATTACAAGATTTTAAAGCAGACTGGGGTAAAATGTGGAAAGACATTTCTAGAAGCAAAGTGAATCCGATAGGCAGAATACCGTGGCCTCGATACAAAAATGACAGAAATAAAAGGGCGACTTGAAATTTCAAGGCCAAACTATCTACATATAAAGTCGTGCAATGAACACGTGTGGCCAGAACTAAGCAGATGTTTGGAAATAAATCTGAGGGAGGGCAGCACAGCACTGGGAAATCCTAGGAGCACCGAGTCTCTTTAGCTGTAAGAGACTGAGTACATTAAAGTCGCAATTTATTTGATGGGCCCTTGATATCTGGCAGGCTGGTGACAGCCTTGTTGCCAAGAGAGCCCCAGTTCCAGTCTCGGTCTGTGACTTTAAAAACTTCACTCGGGGAAAAATTACAGCCTGCAGCAGCAAGGGCATAGCCTACGGCACAAAATGCCGATAACTAAGTCCCAGGGAAAACTGATTTGTGGCTCCTGGTCACATGTGCAGAGAGCCCCTGCTATTGACTAGCTCTGCTTCATCGGGATGTAGATCTATCTTGGCTAACAAGAAAGCATGAGAGGTCTTCATTTAGCCACTGAGCCCTGTCTCAAGGGACCCTGTGCAGCTGTCTTTACCTTCCTACCAATCAACACATCAAACGCTGTAGAATATATTTTCACTTTCAAAAAAAAATGCAAACTGCAAACGAGATAAAGTTGCCAGAGTAGACTTGAAAAGGGGTGAATGACTACAGCGCAGCTCCAGATATAAAGAATAAATCATGTGTGCCCGGCCAAAATATTCTTATGTATGTCAGCAAGAAAGATAACTGAGTCTGAACCCACACGGCATCCACACCATATTAGTTTAGCTAGAAGGGATTAAAACCCTTTACAATAGATTTCTTACTTGAATTATTCTACGCGGCACACTTCCACAGGATTTCTCACCTAAGATAACTGCCCATAATGAATTTCGAATATTCATCTTAGTAACCCTCAAATAATTACTTTACATGGTTTTCTTTTTTTTCTCTTTTTCGCTCAGTCCATATAGATTAAAGCAGAAGTTCATTTCTTCTCTTTTTTTCAATTAATTTCAACAAATTTTCCCTTTCCTGAGAATGTGAGCCTCCCCTGGAAATAAACTCAGCGTTTTCTCCAATGATCAGTTCTTTTGACATTGATTCTAATATCATCAAGACCTTTCCCCCAGATGTTTTCCAGGAAGACTCCCTCACAAAAGGTCATCGCTATTTCCTTGCTTTCAAGGATCCTTTAGGCTCGGCACTCTTGCTTTGGGATGTGTGCAGGTGCAGGAAAAAGAGAGAAGGTTACCCTTCAGTAAGCTCTATTTAATTCTCTAAAATGAAGGAAAGGTCACAGTGGGGAGGCAGCGCTCCCCTCCTTATGCATTTCAAGGAAAAAAAAAAAGCCAATGCTTTTGCTTTAAATTCCAGGTGGCCCAGGATGATTGGAATGTGAGGTTTGAACTTCTTCCCTTTCGGTTAGTCTGGAGGGAGATGCCACTGAGATTTACTGAGTGACTTCACTAGTTTCTCTAGTGTAGGCAGGGCAGGGGCTGGGTGGCAGCTTCCATGGGGGCTACAGGTGCTGAGCTTTCTATGAGGAAATCATGATGAGGTTCTGGCTTCCAAACTCCCAGTTTTTGAAAAGCTTAGCATTCTTTCTCCTTTTCATGTCGGCATGCTAATGACCACATGCCATTAGGCACACCAAGTATACTTGCCCTGTGCCCTACATTTAAAGTATATGCAGATTAATTTTATTTACTGTTGTGAAACACCAGGCCCGTTGTGTAACATCACTGCAGGACAAACATCAAGCACCAATTCAACTCACAGGCTTGAAACCCGAGCGGCAATTTGCAGAGTTCGCTTATCCCCTCCTACATATTTTTATATTTCAATATAATCTTCAGGTCTCATTTCACCTTTTATTAAGGAAATCAGTTAATAGCTTTCAAGCCCATTCATTCCACAGAGGTTCCAAAGGAGGCTGAAAGAATGTCGATCTCCCCACAAAGGAGCAGACAACACATAAACTAGACTTTCAAGACAAGCCATGCTACATACCTCTGTAACATCCGGATTAGACTATGACAGTGCCTACCTCCTGAGGCAATGCTTCCAGACCACCCAGGTGCCTCTGCGACTGCAGAATGCTGCCCCAGTCTGTTACCTTAAGAACCAAGGACCTGCAATTGTGCCTGAGCTTGAACAGCAACCTGTGTGTTTAGAGCATAATTGAAAAGTGGAACACCGAAATGCAAATATTTGACTTCTCAGACCAGTCGCCCCTTCAGAGGCAGATTTTCACCTCCTGTGCCCTTCTTGCTACTTGTGACAACTTTGTCCTGTGTATGTCCACCGATAGCAAGCAATTCAGCAGTCCCTACCAGGGTATTTCCATTTAACGCAATCCCTAATAAATCAAAATCCCCAGAGTTAGCATGTCAATAATTATATAAGTAATCAGATTTGGCTTGTATCTAAATTTCAGAGAATAAATAAAATGCCATTTGGAAAGATGTGTGACAAAGGTTTCAGATATTCTTACACAGATGTGTGACAAAGGTTTCAGATATACTTACACAGATGTTTTATGAGTCATTTCTTCAAGGCCAAATGTCAGAGGGTTTGTAGAGAAGATCAAGTTTTACACATTTCTCTAGTAAACAAGTTGTAGGGTCTGCTTTATAGCAGATAGGGACTAGAGTTTAAATTAAGAGAAAGGAAGGTGGCCTATTTTATAATCACACCAATCTAAGGCGACCTAATGCCACCAAACCCTTACTAATTATCACAGTATTCTATCTGCAAGAAATGGATCCTTAGAAACTGTCCTCTGTGAGCAGGCATCACATTCAGGTAGAACTTTAGTGCCTGCCCTCCAGAAACAAGCCCACAGTCAGCATTCCTTATGGTTAGGATGACAAACAGACGAAAACTAATTTGGAAATTGAATTTTCCCAGGACTGCGAATGCAGTAGCAGAGAGCTTTCTGAGCATGCACAGAGCCTGGGATAGGCTCCCAAAGTAGCAACACAAGATCCCAAACTCCCAAGCCTCACCAGTTTTCCCTAGCATAGAAAAGAAAGTTTATCTTTATAAGATGAATTAACCCAATTAAAACTGCATCGTTAATGCTTGAAGATACTTTTAATAAGAATTATAGACCATGTTTTTTTTCTTTTTTTTTATTGAAAAAAAAATTTCCGCCTCCTCCCAGCCTCCCAATTCTCTCCCCCTCCTCCCACTCCTCTCCTCCTCCCTCTCCAGTCTGAAAGCAGTCAGGGTTCCCTGCCCTGTGGAAAGTCCAAAGTCCTCCCCCCTCCATCCTGGTCTAGGAAGGTGAACATCCAAACTGGCTAGGCTCCCACAAAGCCAGAACATGAAGTAGGATCAAAACCCAGTGCCATTGTCCTTGGCTTCTCAGCAGCCCTCATTGTCCGCCATATTCAGAGAGTCATTGTCCCCATATTCAGAGAGTCCGGTTTTATCCCATGCTTTTTCAGTCACAGTCCAGCTGGCCTTGGTGAGCTCCCAATAGATCAGCCCCACTGTCTCCGTGGGTGGGTGCACCCCTTGTGGTCCTGACTTATTTGCTCATGTTCTCCCTCCTTCTGCTCCTTATTGGGACATTGGGAGCTCAGTCCGGTGCTCCAGTATGGGTCTCTGTCTCTATCTCCATCCATCGCCAGATGAAGGTTCTATGGTGATACGCAAGATATTCATCAGTATGGCTATAGGATAGGGTCATTTCAGGTTCCCTATCCTCAGCTGCCCCAGGAACTAACTGGGGATATCGCCCAAGGCATCTGGGAGCCCCTCTAGGTCCATGTCTCTTGCCAACCCTAAGATGGCTCCCTTAATTAAGATATGTGCTTCCCTGCTCCCCTACCCAACCTTCCTTTATCCCAATCATGTTTTCAAAGTGAAGGTTTTGACAGTGGCATCGGTCCTCTGTGATGTGTTTGAAGGATTAATCTTGCGCTGTGAAAAGACTAGTGATGCAAAAAGTCTTTGACAAGCCAACGACAGTGTTCCTGCTTGTGTCCTTGAAGATGGAGTTTAGGATAAGATTAGCAAGAACTGTCCATGGCAATGTGTTGGCCACTATTCTATGGTCACACAATTTATACACAGAGTAACACTGTTTGCATAGATAGTTAACCGGCCATATTATTTTGGATTTGGTGAATGAATTGTGAGGGAACTGCAAGATTATTAATACATAAGCATACTAATATGTACTAATGAACAAGGGAAACAAGGCACAGAAGTTTTCACTCTGAGATCTGAAAACACCTTGTACTGCCAGGTTAATTGTTTGTAAGTCCTGCCTAGCCGTGTTTTTTTTTTTTCTTCTCAGACTTGTAGGCATAGAATAAAGCAAATCAAACCACCTGAAAATGAGATAGAGAACTTTGGGAGACTGAACAGGACAATCCACCACTGCCCAAGCTAAAACATCCTTAATTTACCCATAAATAACTCCTAGCCCCCACCAAATATATCCCTTCTCCATGTGAGTAGCTTATTTCATTTCACCTTCAACTTTAAAAACATGATAATGCAGTATACAACTATAATCCAACTAATAATGTTAGTATTGACAAGATACATTTCCAAATCTATTTTCTCAAATGTTTGTATATTGTCATCACTAATCATTTTGCACGTCGAAATATGCAAATATTTGAGTGTATTTCATAGGCAAATGGAATAAATTATATTCCCTGTTTTCACATATGGTATGCATACTAATTTAGTGATTTGACTTTTAATGTATATGTAAATAACGTGATTACTAGACTGAGTTTGACCATTGATTGAAACAGACTCACAATAATCGCTATGACTTTGTGGAAATGGTTAACACTCTAATTTTCATTTCTCCAGTTTATGAAATGGGGATGATAAGACCTGCCACAGGAAGTGACTTTGAAAGTTGGGTAACAGTCAGCAACTGTGACATACAGTAGGCATTTGTTACTGATTATGCTATGTTACATAGTTTTAGGGAGAAAATAAAATATAGTATGCTGAACAAGATTTAACTCTAAGGCTTCAGAAGACATTTTAAGGTCACATAATTTTTACATAGCTGCAATCAATACTCAGTCACTTTAATGCACTATGGTTTTAAGTTCTGGGTTCAAAATGTTCTAAAAGGGAATGTCATTTTATAGTTTGGAAAATTTCTCGACTCTAAACAAATATCAAACTAAGAGAAGACTGTAATTACTTGAAAATACAGGCATTTCTCCTCGTTGTGAAATTTAATGGTGACTTGACAGATGTTCATTAGAACCACTTAAAGTATTTTAAAACAAATTAAAAAGTATTGTTTGAGCATGGCTTCCCCACATATAAAGTAAAAGGCTAAAGCGTGTGATCTTTTAGAAATAATAAACTTGACTATTTTCATTACTCTTATTTTCAAGAAATAAATGAATCAAATAGATTTTCTAGACTATTTCTTGGTAAATCTTCCAAGGACAACTATTTCTGTTGCTTGTGCACAGCAACAGGGCACAGCTGGTAGAAGACTCTGCCTTCTATGTGTTCTCTATAAAGTCACGGAGACAAAAGCTATAGAAGGAGCATGGACAATTGTGAGTTGATGTGGTTCGGAATAAAGAAACAGAAGAAACAGAGAAACAGAGAGCCATTTGTCCAAGTGACCCTGACTGAGGATCCTTGATAGAAGAGTCATTTCTCACTCCCTTGGCGAGATGAAGTAAAGGTCACTCGTCCTCCTCTTCCCATGTGTGCTGTGTTCCAGTTCTGCTGCAGTCTTGCACTTGGGGTTATATCAGAGTAGGAAAAGACAAGATGTCCTGCGTAAACTGGGAGCATGGGGACCTTGTCAGAGGGCTGGGGGGGAGGGGAGAGGCAGGGAGGGGAACAAAGAAAAATGCAGAGCTCAATAAAAAATCAATAAAATTAAAAAAGAGAAAGGACATTAGGAATAAAGAAAAGAGAGGGCACTGTTTTTTCACTCATTTCCTTCAGACAATGTTTAATTGTTTACTAAGATAGATTAGATAGATAATGAGACAGGTAATGATGAGGAGGAGGATAGATAGACAGATGGATGATAGATGATTGATGGTAGATAGACAACAGATAGATAGATAGATAGATAGATAGATAGATAGATAGATAGATAGATAGATGATAGAAATGATAGATAGAGATAGATGATAGATTGAGACATTATAGATAAATAGATAGATAATAGACAGACAAATAGATATTACTAAATATTATATATGTATGTATGCAATGTTTGTATAGCATTCTGCTTAAAAAGCAAAACAAAACTCTGTCCAATCACAAACATATTGCAGTCGGTAGCTGTACTTCAGACCACGAATCACAGTGAAATCCAGCATATATGTGTCTGTGTAACCCACAAAATTCCTTTTAAACTCAATATTGTTAGAAACATTCTACCCCAGATTTGAAAGGATTTCCTTATTATTTTCTACCCCAGAAGATTAAGTATTAAACAATGACCCCCAAATAGATAAGCGCCTTGTTTGTTAAGAAGCGCTGTCTTACACTTTCCTAACATTAGAGCCGGATTTCACGGTCACAGGAAAACAAAACACACATAATGGAGTGGTTATTAATTCAATAAATCCAGCAACTCTCATGCTCTCTGGGCAAAAGGCAAAGTTAAAAGCAGCTGTTCATTGAGGACATATGGGCCATGGCCAGGGTGAGGGAGCTGCCTGGCACATCATCCACCACTTTTAAGGCTGACTGCACTCAATTTCTTAGACAATCTACACACCATTTTCAGTTCTGTACCTCCATAATTTATCACAACAATACCTCAAGTGCACGGCTCAGAGGGGAAAATGAAAGCAATTTACAGTACCGAGATGAAAGCATCTGGATGGAGAGAGAAGACCTACTATGTAAATCATATCCACGGCTTCTAGGAATGTTGACATAATATTCTGGAATTAATTTTTCCCAACATTCCTACGTAGGTCACGCAAAGGTAAGTCTAGTTTTTCCTCTCTACCTCTTATATCTGGAGTTGTTTATCAATATGTTAAAGAGGAAATTGATTTTAGCTCTCCCTTCTACAGCGACAATAAGAACCTTATGTATAAAGCCTACCAAAACAATGAAAGGAATCACTTGAAACATTAGTGTGCAATCTTTATATATGTTTCCTAGTTAAAGGTCATAGGAAGACAGCAATAAAAAATACAGAATCACATTTAAATAAGGCATCACAATCTATTTGAAATAACAATTTGGATCATTCTAAACTAAGATCATCATGTCTTTCTTTAAATTACATCCATAAACTCTGCCTCAGATTTATATCAGCAAATTTTATTGATGACCAACATCTTACTATGGAACAAATTGGCATAAAGGGTGTGCACTGCCATACAACACATGTTTCATGCGATGGCTTGCCTTTACTCTAATGAGAATAGCACACGGATATCTTCATCAGAAGCTAGGCAATTCATTAATACTCCCCCTAATCACCCTTTTGTCTTCTCTCTCCTGCTGCCTTAGTATTTGTAGGGCTGGTTGAAGCAAAGGGAGGATGAGAAGTTACAAGATAGTAACAACTGTCAAGCAAAATCAAATATCTTAGTAAACAAAACACAGTAAGACCATTCTGAGTGTCATTAGTGATGCAGAGTGTGCAGCTTAACTTCCGGATGCCACACAAGGCAGGATCAAGCCCTTTAACATAGGCAAGGAAGGAAAAGAGAGTATTAGAGATGAAAATCTTGCCAGCGTATTCATTTAAAACATTACTTATGCTGCAATCAGAATAAATGATTCCCTGTTTTTTTCCCCCCCAAATAGCTTAATCAGTGCAGGCAGCTTGACAACTGAAAATATCGAGAATCACTCTTTCTTATAGCAATTAGGGATCAACTTGTCCTGTAATTATAGTTGCTCATCTATTGTTTAATGTGTGAATTCTGTATTCATGTCTCTCACGTCTGGGCCATCTCAGTGTTGATGCATAAGAAATACTTGTGTGCTAATGTTAAAGCTTTGTCCATCATTTATATTCTAAATATTTTCCTGCTCCTCTTTACCTTACCATCGTTTCTACTAGGTGCTTAATGACCATTACCTTGCTTAGCTCACAGGAAAACTTCGGGAGATGATTATTAAATTTTCAGTAATAAGACTTAGAATCATTACAGATATCTCATATATTAGAGAATCAAGGTACAGAAAGATGCAATGCCTTGCTTGACATTTATGGCAGAACAGCTGTGGAAACTAAACGTGCCTTCTTCAGATTTAGTATTATCAACTACCACTTATATTATTGTTATCATTATGGTTTTGATTAATTTTGTTATATTTCACCTATCTGCTTTATGAATTTCCCACTTCATCTTTTTTTCAGAAATGTTGTTTATATCATGATCAGACACAAGTTCTAATCATTTTATATCAGTTCTTTATTTCTTTGCAGATATTCCTCTGTCTGCCACTTAACATACGGTATAAAACAATCTTCTTTTCCTATGTACTCAATTGATCTGAGGTTGTTTATTTAATAATTTGTCTTTTCCTAAGCAAATAGGAGTCCCAGATTCTCAGCAGTAGTGATTCAAAAGATTTGGATTCTATTTTAATTATCTGATAAAAAACATAATAGCGCAAGTCACTTATTTATCTGCTTTTAAACATTTTCACATTTAATTCACCTGTCTACTATTCCATATAAACTTTATAACTGCTTGGAAATGTGTGTAAAAATATTCAATACTCAGAAATTTCATCATTTATGTCTTAATTCAAAAGAGGGTATCTCTCCCCATAATGACTGCAATTACATGCTAACTCAAAACTCATTTTTATCATGTTAGTGTGACTCCTAATTTTTTTGAAAAACTAAATAATTCTTCTCTTCCACTTTGCTTACTTGTTTATTGCTCAAGTGAAAGAATTAATGAGTTAAGGCAGAATTTGATAGGTCATCCTTGAATACTTTCTTCATTTTAAATAAGTTAATTTTTATCAACTTCGCATTTTGGGTATTGGACAAACGTTCAGTGGGCAAAGTACTCACTGGACAAGGATGAGAACCTGAGTTTGAAATTCAGCACCCACATATAAGCTAAGTGTGTGGAGACAGGCAGCCTCTAGGGGCTCGCTGGCCAGCCAGTCGAGTCAATCAGCAAGTTCTAGGTTCAATTAGAGTCATTTCTTCTATAACTAAGGTGTAAAGTGATAGAGGAAGACATGCAGTACAAACCACCATACACCACATATGCACATCCAGGTGAACAAATTTCAGAACACATGCATGTTATATCCACAAATCAGCATACCTACACCTCACATACACAAATCACATTGTTCTGCAACAACAGGGCTTCTGGACTCAAGCCTTGTCCTGTGGCACGTCCCCACAATCCCAGCATGTAGAAGCCTGGAACAGTTTTAAGGCTAGTTTAAGGACAGCCTAGGCTATATATGATGCTAAATAAATAAATAAATAAATAACTCTAATAAGGATGTTTACCATTTTTTCAAATACAACAACACAATTTCCTTTAAGAGTTCTTTTGTCTTTTCTTATAAATGGGCTTAACAATCATTTATTACTTTATGTAGCAAGGTGAAATCCACTATATCCCTGACACAATTGTTCATTTAGAAGTAAATGATGGATAATTTTTTATCCAACATTGAACTGATGTCTGTAATTGATTTAAGAATACAAACAAGAACTAAATCCTTTAATTGGCCAGGTTAGCTAACTGTTGACCGCTACTGGCTCCAGTTTCCAGATGAGAGGTTTTTCACTTGCCCATGTGCATATGACTATTGAAGTGGTATGGCTAGGATTCTACCCCATGTAATATGATGGCTGGGCTTTTAACTGTTATGCTGTCCTTGCCATGTGGAGCAAAATTCTCATAAAAGAGTAGAATGTGCGGCTGCAGTTTTAGCTATGTTATGATCGTCAGCTATGATGTACTTGTGATGTACATACGCAGGAAGCGCCTACATACTTGAAAAGTCAGGAATGACCTGTGGACAAAGTAAATATGGACTTAGTTTTGATGACTGAGCAGGTCTCTAGGAGCATTAAAAAGAAAGCTTTAAACAGAGCAAGCTATATGGGTGAAGGTAGGATGTAAGAAAAGGAATTTGGACATAAATACAAAGCAAACGTTTGAAAAACAGCAGGAGATAGGACCAGCAGCCTAGGCAAGGTCCTTGTCATACACTTCACTCTTAGAAGCTTTAAGAACTTCATTTGGATGTAAGTAAGATCTGTTTTATTTAAATTCTTTTCATGCAATGTTTTGATCCTATTATTTCTCTTCCCCTAACTCCTCCCAGATCTTCCCCACCCGCCTCGTCACCCAACTTAATATTCTTAGCCCCCTCTCTCCTTCTTCTCTCAAAACAAAAAAAGCATACACAAAACAAACAAACAAACAAAAACAAAAAAAAATGAAAAGCAAAACACAAAGTTCATTTTGTATTGGCCCACTGCTCCTTGGCATGAAGCATCCTCTGTAGAGTGGTTTCTTTATCAAGTGCCACTCCATCTAGAATCTTTTCCTTTGCCAGTGGTGGTTATCAATTCCAAACAACTTTTTAAAAAATATTTATTTATTTATTATGTATACAATATTCTGTCTGTGTGTATGTCTGTAAGCCAGAAGAGGGCACCAGACCTCATTACAGATGGTTGTGAGCCACCATGTGGTTGCCGGGAATTGAACTCAGGACCTTTGGAAGAGCAGGCAATGCTCTTAACCACTGAGCCATCTCTTTGGCCCCAATTCCAAATAACTTATTATTAGAGGTGGGACACCACTTTGTCCTCTCTGTGCTGGGACCCCATCTGGCTTGAACCTGTGCAGGCCTTGTGCATGCTGCCACAGTCTTTGTTAGTTTGTAAATCCATCATTCCTGCTGTGTCAGGAAGACACTGTTTCCTGGGAGGTCATCCATCACATCTGGCTCTTACATTCTTTTCACATCCTCTTTTGCATAGATAACAACCAAAGATAAGAAAATAAAATATAATAAGAAAAAACAATAACAAAAAAATCACATTGAAGTTGGACAAGGCAAACCAACAGAAGGAAAGAAGTCCTAAGGGAAGGCACAAGAAAGAGAGACCCACCCATTCACACACTCAGGAGTGCCAGAAAAGCACTGAATATATACACAGAGAACCCTGTGAGGACCCCACAGGCCCTGTGAGTGCTGTGCAGTCTCTGTGAGTTCATATGAGCTTTGCTCAGTTGATTAGAGAGTCTTGTTATCCTGGTATCCTCCATCTCCTCTGGCTCTTTTTACCTCCTCTTCCACAGGATTCTTTGAACTCTGAGGGAGAAATTTGATGGAGACATCCCATTAGAAAGTGTGTTCCAAGATACCATTTTCCCTCCATGTATCTGACTGGCGGGGGTAGCTGTTTCTGTATTCCCTTCTGCCTCAGAAGGAAGCTTCTTTGAAAATGGTTGAATAAGACACTGATCTATGACTATAGCAGAATATTATAATGCCATTTTATTGTTATTTTTAATTTTTTAAAGACCAAGTGTATTTGATTTTATCCTAGGTATTTGATTTTTGCATAGATCTCTGGGCAATCTACTCTCCGGTTCTTGGTCACCCAAGCAAGATGGATGTATGACTTCCATCTCATGGAATAAGTCAAACTAGATATGGTTTGGTTACACCCACAAGCTTTGTGCCATCATTGCCTTAACATAGTTTATAGACAGGACAAATTGTAGATCAAAGGGTTTATACCAGCCTGAACACACTTGATTTCATCCATTTAGATTCTTGCAAATCCTTCATATTCTTTATCTTAGCATGCTTTGGTCAAAAGAGCTCAAATACCAATGCTACATGTCAAGCACACTCATATATAGCATGTGATTTCCTTGTCTCACAAATGTCATAAGTCTGTGTAATATCTATTAAACCAGTAAAACAAAGGCATGAAAATGAAGAGAACACTGTGAAGCAGAAAGTCACCTAGAAAAGAGGACAGACAGGTCAGCCTGCATCTCAGTAGCCAGCATCTATCAGCCTCCTGCATCTCAACGTTGTGCATCTCAGCATCCTGCATACTACACAAAACTAGTTTTCAGAGTGACATACAAGGAGAGGAGTAAAACAGCTTACCTCAACTGATTCACATTGGCTCAGAATGCAGCCTTATTGTGGACTCAGATGTTGAATTCAAGCAAGGAAAATCATGATCTAGAAAGCCCTACTTGCTGTCATTGACTTCTTAATTGAAAGTCTAGGTCTTTAAACTCATACAGCTTTCATTGTCAAGTATTTGACAACCCATATTCCAGTCTATAAAAGAATACAGATTTGATCTAAGTAAAACCTTACTGAATTTCCATCTAGTTTTATTCTAATTAGGAACCATAGAAAGTAACTTTTTGGGTAATTCCTTACCAAAAAACACTAATATATACCCTGCTGATTTTTAGAAGTATTTCCTGAATTTTGCGAACCTAAACTGGTGACTATTTTAAATACTACCCAAATATATTATAAGTAAATTATTTTATATGCAATATGAAAGCTTGAGAAGGAAATATTTTAAAGTTTATTTGATGGATAGTTGGTATATTATTTGCCTATTATCTGCCCTGTGGAAAACTTATATTCCATTGGGATGGGAGAAAACTAGCATCTATCTTGTATCTTGAAAGTCTCCATCATTTACAAAGTGCTTCATCATCTTGATGTTAACTATGGTGTTGATTTGCCTGAAGCTAAATATCATGTTAGCAACATGTGCAAACATTCCTGCCATACTTCTGTAAATCAGGTTCAACTCTTAAGTACTCCGCATGACTCATTTAATCCTTGATAACATAATAAAGTAATTTTCAGACACTAAGAGGTAGGAGCAGAAAGAGTAAGCGACTTACTGTAGGACTTTGTCAACTACTTCCTGTGGAGCTGTGATACCAACTCGGGATACCTATCCAGTATCCATGAAGAAGACCAAGGAGTAATACTAGAGGGGAACGTAAAACGTTACTTTGTTAAATCCGAAACATATTCATAGGTTAGGATTTAATTATAGGCCTCTGTTTGTGGACACTGAAAAATCTAATTCACAAATTAAACCAAAACATTAATATTCGGGCCATGTAAACATCGGAAAGGATGCTCTAACCAACATCGTTAATTACCAGCTGAAGTAAATTGCCCATCGCCAAATTGGATAAGGAGTCAAGGTGGCTCTACTACAAAAGGAATTATGATAAACAAAAGGATTTTATTTAAATTACTATTGGTGAAGTGGCTTTTCTAGGTAGGATGTGGGTATTTAAAATTAATTTCATGCCATGATTTAATTACTAATGAATTTGCTCCAAGGAAGTCTGATGACAAAGATCAGCGCTTTTTAATTTCATTGGGAGTATTAGTCATTGAATTAGTTAATTAAGAATATTACAAAATCAATCTTAATTTTAAAATTAGTCCCAGTGTGTAAATACATTAAAAATTATAAGCTCCTTGTACCTCTCCAAAAAAATGTTTAGGGGAAAAAAAAGAATAAAGAAAATTTCACAATAATATCCTGTGTCGGTTGTGAGTCTATCTTTTGTAACAATCCATTTGTCCTCAGTGTTCTCTGAGGTGCTCTTTGATAATGGCATCGGAGCCACCTGCCAAGTGTAAGTCGGATGAGGCTCAACTGAGAGAACGTATGTGCAGAGATTTTGAAACTATGTATGTGAAATTCAAAGTACTGCAGTTCCTGTTAGCGATGCGCTGTGGGCAGTTCTTGGTCATGCTTGAGACTACCTGGAAGATATTCATTTTAAAATTTTAGCTAGAATCAAAAACCGATTGCCATTGTTCTTGAGTTCTCAGTAGTCCTCATTGTCCACTATGTTCAGCAAGTCCGGTTTTATCCCATACTTTTTCAGACCCAAGCCAGCTGGCCTTAGTGGGTTCCCGATAGAACATCCCCATTGTCTCAGTGTGTGGGCGCACCCCTCGCTGTCTTGAGTTCCTTGCTCGTGCTCAGGCAGTTTGGATGCTCACCTTACTAGACCTGGATGGAGGTGGGTGGTCCTTGGACTTCCCACAGGTCAGGAAACCCTGATTGCTCTTCAAGCTGATGAGGGAGGGGAACTTGATCGGGGGAGGGGGAGGGAAATGGGAGGCGGTGGTGGGGAGGAGGCAGAAATCTTTAATAAATAAATTAATTAATTAAAAAAATTTTAGCTAGAAGAGATTGTAAGACTAAATTTCAAAGAAACTAACAACACATATCTTTCACATTTTCCCTAAATTCTAGAGTTAATTTTATTTGTCTGAGAGATTGAACTACAAAACCCTTCTGCTTGGTAATGTCCCCATGAAGAGATAATCACAGAGAGAGGTCACTTCAAATACCTTCTGGGTTGGCACATCTTATGGATGCTTTGACCTTTGCCATAGAAGTGATATTTTAGTGAATATCCTGGACTCTTGCACGATGTGTTACTTTTATTGAATGCTATTTACTTTTACGTTTCATGCAGAAGACTGGAACTTGCACAGGGGAGGAAGAGAGGATGTGTTCAGCTACCTAGATAAAAAACCATCTCAGCTGAATTGCTGTGAGGTGACTGTCTGGTGCAGGAAAATAATGAGATGACTAAAATGCATATCTTGAATATCTAAGACCCACACAGTTCATGGTACAGTAAAAACTAGCAATGGAAGACAATGTTTTATTACACATCCTTCTTATTTCTCTCCACCTCTTACTTTATGCACATGTATGCATACTTGTTGGGATATTATCTTTCACAGACTGGAAGGTTGGCTGGTGACTGTGCAGGTTTCTGTGGCCTAAGCATGTTCCAGGAGGTTTTATGGCTGGAAAGGTTTTGAAGACTCAGGAGAATTGGGGAATAAGAACTCTCATTTTAAGATAAGTGAGAAGCTGGTATTCTGTTGAACTGCAAGACAAGGAAAGGATAGATGAGTAGGGGGCTTATTCTTGTCTCTGGTTCCTAACACTGTATGTGGTGGTTCTTTAATAGTGTAAGGGAACTATTTCTTGAATATTTTTTATTATCTGAAATGATACTGCAGCGATGGTATGTGATTATCATTGACTTTCTAAAGACCTTTTGTGTGGAAATTTACAGATACACAGCAAAGTTAAAAAAATGCTATCGAAGGTGAACAATATGAATTTTATTCCAGACACTGTGAGGGTTGTTATGGGAGCCATGGATTTTTATTGCAGCACTTCAGAGTGTGCTGATTTTTGTTTTTGGTTGTATGCCCACTGCATACTCAATGTCAGCAAGTAATTCCGGTCTCAGTTCAATGAAACCTCAACTGGGTTCCTTGGAATCTTCCCTGAGCATAAGTTGTGCAGGAACCAGCCACAGACCATTGCAGAGTTTCTAAGTGCAGATCAGGGGCAATCCTCTCCTTCCACAACTCTGCTTGCACTTGCCAGTGGCTCTAGCCCTCAAGTGTCAACTTAGTCTCGATATCACAGAGTCTGTTGAGTTACATTTTAAGTTCTAGTTGCCCTGAATAGTGCCAACTGAGTGCCTACCCTCAAGCCCAAGCCATAAAAACTAAAATGTCACCCGTGCTGTGTCCCCCCATCAGATTCCAACTTTCTTCCAGAATCTTGCTGCCGTTATGCACTGTGTGGATCCTTTTCGGTTTGTTTTGCTGTTTTACTTGTCTAGAGTACAAAGGCATTCTCTGTAAGGACCTCTGTGTGCTTACATGACCACACCAGTATTCACAAACTGCTAGCAAAGAAGTGAGAGTTTTAGCAAATCTCCTTTTTTCTAAAATATTTCATAATTTAGTGGCTGAAATAATAACCCATGTTTCTCAGTCAGCTCATGCTTCTTGGCCCAGAAGCTTCTACATTCTGGAGGTAGACAGGCCTACTTTGCTCACCTCTTATTTTCTAGAACACAGTATAAGACTTAACCACACAGCTGTTGTGAATAAAAGTTTGACCCACTCCGTAGATAAAGATGTCAATAAGTTTGGACATATTTGGAGCAGGGAAATTTAGATTTGAATTTCAGTTCTACTAGATCATTTTGTGTTAACTTAAAATGTCAGCTAGGCTTGACTTCCATTGTACCACATATAAATTGGTCTTCTCACACCCAAAGTTCTCGTGATACTTATATCAATGGAGACCAAGTAACAGAATTCAAAGCAGCATAAATATAAATTCTTGTTATTTTTAGGCAAACTTTTCAATTAGAGACATATGTCAAGGATAAGTTGACGTTTATCAGGAGACATGTATCCAGAGAATACTGGATACGGGCTTTGTTTAGCAATGTGGAGTAAATCACTATAAGTCAGTAAAGCAACTGGCAGAACACTGCCACTCATTCAGAAATACTTGAAGCAAATGGGAAAGTAACATTGAAGTCACTAAAGGAAAAGTCTTAGATTAAACATTGGTCTGTTAGAATCTAACAAACCACAAAAGCAACTCCTCTGTTGTCCCAGGTACTCGTAGAGAAGTTTGGGAGTATGAAGTGTCATCCTGGTGAGTATAATTTATGCACACAATAACAGGAGTGGAACCATCTATGAAAGATCTTGTACCAAACTGCCATGATGCAGTTCCAATTGTATTTTCACATCATGTAATTCAGATGCATAATTATACACAATTCCCACATTATTTTATATGTGAGGAAATTGGAGATGTCCAAGGTCCTTTGCTTCCAGTCCAGAGTACATTGAGTTGAATTCAATCCTGTTTCCTTCAGAACCACACACGTAGGAGACATTCAGTGCATCTTACTCGAAGGAAATTGCATAACAAGTTTCAATTTTTAACATGCATTAGGAAACTCAGAGTTTTACTTTTTCAATAGTGTATTTCTGGTGATAAACATCTTCAAATTGTTTAAAATATAAATATAATTGGGATAGTTTAGTGGCCCAAATGGCTAAGTTGTAGGAGTTTTAAAACATAAACTGGAGGACTGGGGAAATGGTTCAGTAATCAAACCCTTTGCATGCAAGCAACAGGGCAGGAGCTAGAACCCTAAGTAAATGCTGAGTGGGTGAGACAAGTCACCTGTAAACTCAGCCTTTAAAGATGAAGATAGAGTAAGCGGATAAAGAGAGCACACTGGCAGGTGAGACTAGTTGTAGCACTGAGCTTGGGCTTGATTGAGAGATTTTGCCTCAAAAATATAGGTGGAAGGGTAGAGAAAAAAAGAACAAACAAACAAACAAACAAAAACAATTACATCAGTCTTGGGCTTCCATACACCCACACAGGCAAAGATGAATGCATATTCCCACACATGTGCAAATGGAAAAAAAAATATAATAGAAACAGAAGTGATTGAGAATACTTTTAACTTAATGCTCTTGACTTTGTACAAAACTGTGTCACTAGTAATGCTTCAGAAAAAGCCCAACTATTGTTTTCATTTCAGCAAAAAGTGACATTTTGGTGCAATTTTTGAAAGTGATAAAATTTTCTATGAATTCAATGGAATCAGCCAACAGAGTGAACAACCCAGCTGTAATGACTGGTCTTCCCAAAGCCAGGTCAGTGAAAAGGGAGGATGATGAGGATGATGGGGTAGGAATATAGGGGAGAATATCAGGGTGCATGTAATCTGAGGGAGAAGTAGAAAAACATGGGGGAAGGCTAGGCTTGAAGTGCAAAGAAAGTACAGAAGGAAGGTATATTATATAATTATAATAAATTATTATATAATATGCTACTATATTATTGCGACTCCTAGAAAAGGCAGAAGCTACACACATGAAGTCTCAGCAACATGGCTACCTGAGCATCACCTAAGAAAGGATAACACCAATATCATGTGAAAGGAGCGAATCTCAGGAGACCTCAGCCCTAGGCAGAGCCTTACAGTGGACTAAGGAATGCTGCGAGAAGGAGAGATAGTCATCCTCAGGGAAGTAGACACCAGTTTGTTATCTAATACCAAGTGGTCCGCTGTACAGGTGTGTGTGTGTGTGTGTGTGTCTGTGTGTCTCTCACTCTGTGTATGTGTGTCTCTCTGTGAGTGTATGTGTGTGTGTGTGTAAAACAATATTTAATGAAAAACAAGAATGTGAATTTTAAAAGAAGAGCTATTAGGAATATATGGGAGGGCCTGAAGGGCAGAAAAGGAAGGGAGGAATGATGCAATTATATTGTAATCTCATAATATAAACTATTAAAATAAAAATAGGAAGGACCTGGTTACAAAAAATACTCCAATCTTTACCATCTTCAAAAGTTGTAATTTTTTATTTCTATCTTTATAGATCTGAAAAAAGCAATAACATATTTTAGGACGTGCACTTGAAAACATGTTTTCAATCTTTAATGTCAAAAATAGAAAATTCAAATGAAAAATATTTTATTACTTTGAAATTTTGAAGAAATTGAGTGGAAACAAAATATATTTTTTTATAATCTCAATGAGAATTCACACTGTATACCTGTCTTCCTAGTTTTCTTTGTTTAGGAGTTGATTTTCTCATGAAAGGATGTGTTAAACTTGAATGTGAAGTCCCCCGAATCTTGCTAAGCTTTTCCTTGGCTATTGGTTCTAGCCCCTAAAATTAATCTGTATTCAATTGAATAGACTACATAGTAGCAGGTACTTGGGGTCATGAGCTTCTTGCCTACAATGTGTATTTATATATACAGGGGGATATATAAGGGGATATTTCTAAATTACACCACATCACATCACTGCAACATTTTTATGTATTTGAACTCTACTAAATATTCTACTAATACTAAAATATTCTAGTCATTATCCTTTCTTTAATACTAAAGACATTTGAGCATTTCTAGGATGCGGTACTATATTAATTACTTTCATCGTTGATGTCAGCAATTCCTATCAAATGCAGTTCAACTAAGGAAGAGTTCATATGGGCTCCATTTAAGAGGGATACTGTCTGTCAGGACAGACAGGCTTGGTGTGAGAACAGTCATTCTGGGTCTGCAGGCAGAGAGGAACCAGAGAGCTGTGCCCATAAGGTTTCTTTTCTTCATCCTATTCCATGGAATAGTGCCACCTATATTCAGGGTGGTATTTCCTCTTCAGTTAGACTTCTCTATAAATGCCCTCAAATATACACCCAGAGGTATGATTTCTAGGTGATCTAAATTTTCAGCCAAACATTAACAAATGCTTCCAAATGATAAAAGTATTAATAACTAACTGACACCAATATCAACCAACAAGTAACTTTCTATGATAATTATTGACTTTAATAAAAAATTTTCCCACTTAGAAATAGTTTTATTTGCAATTTCTCAAACTGAACCAATAATAACAGTTCCTCTGAACATGCTCAGAAAGTTTATATGTGTGTTCCACGTTATAAGAATTTTGCTACTTACGTTTTTCACTTCATTTCTGACTCTAGCACGATTAATAAAAACCCAGAAACAGACAATGGGGCTCAGTCTAAGGTCAGAAAAGCAAACAGCCAGTTACTGGCTCCTACCTTTACCTCTATTGAAAACAGTGATACTGCCTCCAGGAATCTCAGAATGAGACAGAGAGTGAGTTGTCTTATGTTCCTCTCTAAGATTTGGATTAAAGGCATACACCACTACCACCCAGTTTCTATGGCAACTAGTGTGGCTTCTAAGATTAAAGGTGTGTGTCACCACTGACCAGTGAAATTGTTTTACTCTCATCTTCAGGCAAGCTTTATTTATTAAAATAAAAATGAAATATCACTACATTTTCCCTTTTAGTCTAAAATAAAAGGTTATAACTAATAGAAGACTATATACAATAAGTTCAATGATTATATCCAATTTATGCAAGCAATAAATACATCAACAAGCTTATTTGCATTTGATAAATTCAGAGAAAATATTCCATAACTATTCTATCTTGGTGAGTCCAAAGTCTTGTACCTAATTTAATTTCTATCATAACTTGCTTTCTGCATTAGGTAAACAAGGAAAACTGTAGCTATAACTATCTAGTCTTCAACTCCCTCAGAGAACCAAGAAGGAAATAATATTAGCAGAGTGAGTAGGAAGTGTAAGCAAACGGCATCCCAAAAATGTGAGAAATGACAAAAACAGCTGACTGCCTGGACAGTCACCCAAAGTTCCTCTGCAACATTGGGGCACCCATCTTTGGCCTACATACCTAGTATATCCGACACTTTTCTGTAAAGCAGGATATTTCAAAGGGCTTCCCCTCCTTCTCTTGACAATGTATGACAGTCACTTTTGTTGTGTCCTGATTATCCAATTAGGACAACATACTGTCAGCAATTGAGGCAAGGTTATTTTCTTGCCCAGTGGTTTACTTTTACCACAAAGAAAGTAAACTTCATTTGGAGTTTCTTAGATGCTGTTATCTTCTTTGAAGTAGAAACAGACATGTCTCATTGTCCTTAAAATGAGTCTATGCTATTAAAATATCTTAAATGCCATATTCTGTAGATCTGCGAAGTGTTTGGAGTTGACCTGTCTATAAAATATATCTTTATTTGACCTTAAAAAGATACCTAATGTGACTACATTAGATTATAATAGGTGACTAATTGCTAAGCTATATTTCCTTATTATCCTAAACAGTTGGTAATAATAACTTTCAATGATCCGCAAGTTGCATTACATTTTTGAAAGTATAACATTATTTTTATTATTGTGTGTTTATACAAGGAACATAAAACCATATTAGAGAGTAAATAATAGCATAAACATAACAGAAATTAATTTGAAACTTAAATTTTTCTACTAACAAAGAAATGCTGATTTTGAAGACTTTGGATTCCGCCTCAGCCATGTCAGAATCTTTTGTTGGTGCCACAAAGAGAAGGTTGCAGGGTGCCAGAGGCCGTATAGATGCTGTACTCATTACAGTTCTGGAAAAAGCAAGACTTGGCAGTAATGGGTTTGGCCCGGATGTTCTTTTCTTTTTTGAATTTGCGTGAATTAATGCAGCTTTCAACATCTCCTCGATTTGAGAATCTTAAGAAAAGACACACACACAAAATGAGCTTAGAATTGTCCTTTCCAGTGAGCTACTACGGTCATGAGGACTGTATGGGAAGTCCAGGGCTGAAGCCCATCACTCATGTGACACCAGCCTTGGGGTAAAGCTCTCTGCTCCTTCCCTATCTTTTCCTCTCCTACAGTTGCTATGCATGTGAACCCAGGTTGCTGCAAGGGAGAGAGATTTGCACCCAGTGGCTGCTACAGGCCCATGAGATATGGGAATGATGAAGAAGGTGCTAGAGTTGGCTGGGCTCAGCTCTGGTTTCTACCATCTAAGTCCTGAGAAAGGACACCATCACTGCTGACAGCCTACCTCTCATACTTAAGACTTCTCTCCCAGTCTTCTAACATCTCTCGTCTGACATCCAAACCTGTCATCTTTCCTCCATGGAGTCTCTATTCTCTTGACCCACTTCACTTTTCCCACAGCCAATGACAATGAACGAGGGGACATGTGAGTGGGAAGTGGTCGCTACAGCCATACTCTGTGTGAGTAGGAGACAGCTCATGCCCAAGGCATCCTCTGTGGATACCCCAGTCTACAGTGCCAGGGAAGGAAAGGGTGCTCAGCCAGGGTACTGTTAAACACCTGAAGGCACACTCCCTGGTGACAGAAAGGAATGCTAGTACACAAGTGCACACGTGTGTGCAAACACACACACACACACACAGTCCAGCTGAGAACAGTGCACTTATAAGCTCTCAGCACCAAGCTAGAAGGAAAACCCTCAAGATTTCTGTTCCCATCTGTCCCCATCCTCTTAGACCTGACAGTGGCCCCTGACTTTCCCCTATAAGAGGCCACTGTAGTAAGAAATCACCCTGCTCCAGCAGAGGGCCCAGTGTCCCATTGCAGAAGTGTTCTTCACTCCTACTCACGTGACTTACTTGACTTCCTTGACTGTTGTCAAGACAAGAAAATAGACAATAGTTAACACCATCATTGTACCGGCCACCAGACCACTAAAAATGGCAACGCTAATCCTCGTATTCACGTCTAACATCGTTCACACCTGGAAGAGAAGATTGGGCAGCAGAGGTTGGCTTCACTCCCAAATTCAGCAGCCACTTGGCCACTGCTGCCCCATGTCCCAACCCTCAGTGAAGAAGAAAGAACCCAAACATGGATCCTCATGTGTAGAAGTAGAAGGAACTCTGTCCAGGGAGGTTCACATGGATCTCAGCTGGGGAAGAGACTTTATTTGTGGTTGAAAAGGGATTCGAGGTAGGTGGTAGTAGCACATGACTTTAATCCCAGCACTCGGGAGGCAGAGGCAGGCGGATCTCTGTGAGTTTGAGGCCAGCCTGGTCTACAGAGCAAGTTCCAGGACAGGCTCCAAAGCTACACAGATTAACCTTGTCTTGAAAAACAAAAAATAAAACAAAATAACAACAAAAAGACTTGATTGTAAAATCCAGATATCAGGAAATGAGGATGACAGTAGAAAGTAATTACTGTTCACAGGCAGTGAAGGACCCTTAGCGAATGAGAAGCCTGAACTGGAGCTTCCTACAACCTTCCCAGCTGTGCTTACTGAATCAAATTACTCCACCAAGTACACTGGGTAGACCTGTTTCAAGGACTGAGGGAATGACGCTTCAAAATGATAGTGCCCAAAACTGCTGAGAAAAAAAAAACTATTTTGAAAGCAGTGCTTTTTTTATTTTTGAGGGGTGGGAGAACCCCACAAACAAACAATGTAGGTAATGCTATCTCAGGGTTAAAAAGATTCTGAAGGTGTCCAGTCAACCCCTTGCTGAGCCTGAAACAGGCTTGCTCAGATCATGAACCAGCTTGCTCAGGAGTTTCTTGTGCCTCATTCTGTCTTCTAGCAGACTACGCTGTCTCCCTGCTAAACACTTAACCCTCCCACCAAGTCCCCTTTTCCTGGACTTAGTCTAATATCTGAAACTGGGGAGTAGCAAACCCAGAGACAACAGAAAACAATCTGACTACAAAACATACTTACCAAATCAAGGCGTCTGGCACTGAATTAAGGACAATTAATTTAAAGCACACGCACGCACGTGCGTGCACACACGTGTGTGCGCACACACCTCCAAATAGAAGGAAAAGGTTTCTGATATAGGATGCTTCAGGAACCTGCAGTTTCTCAAACCCGTGATTTGAGAAAAGGATCTAAACAGCTCTATCACAGCAGTTCAGACAAAGACCAACGTACTCCACGGAGGGAGAGATAAGGTCTGCCAGGGCTGCTAGAAGTTACCACACCAGCTCCAAGCCAACCTCTGTGACATCAGCTTACAGCCTCCTTCATCACAATTCTGAATTCTGTCCCACATCTAGGCATAGTTTAGCTTCAAGAAATAGAGACTATTTTGTATCATTTAAAGTCTAATAGTTGAGAGACTGCTGATCAAAAACTGGTCAACTGTTTCAATTAATTAAACAGAATGATAGATGGAGATTTTAAACACCCTGGATATTATAAGCTCCAGGTGTTTGGCTGTGTTCAGTTGTACAGTGAAATGATGTGAAGCTGTTCACTAGGATTCAAGCACACACTCAGCAACACTGGCAGCATCTCACACCTCATGGTTAAATAACTGTAAAACAAGGAAGTTAAAGAAAATCCCTATTTTAGTAAGGTTTCTATTGTATGATATTTTTCTTGTCAGTTTTTTTCAGGCTCCATCTTTTTATAGTTTAAAATATAAAATAACCTAAGAGAAAAATCCATCCCTCCTACTGAGATTACTTTTGTTTGAGGCTTTGTTCAGAAGTCAGATTTCTTACCAGGAACAGAAGTAATTCTCTGATGAGCAAGTTCAGTTTTCAGCTGAATCAAGTTACCTGAGTCCCTTGCTTTTGAGCCTAAGGTTACACCTGTCACCTAAGATCATAGATATCCAAGTATTCATCTCAATTGAAAGTAAAAAAATTATATGCACTTTAAGAAATATATATATATATATATATATATAAAATTTAAAAATTGTATTTCAAAATCCAAGACCGTGTCTGAGAATCAAGGCAACCTTTTAATTTTCTTTTTTTCTCTTTTATATTACTTCAAAAATACCAATCCAAATTCCCACTCCCTCCCCTCCTCCCATTCCCCTCACACTCCTCCACACACCCTCCCACACCACCCCCTTCCAGTCCTAAGAGAGGGCCATGCACCCCGCCCTGTGGAAAGTCCTAGGCCCACCCTACTATATCTAGGTTGAGCAAGGTTTACGTCCAAAGATAATAGGATCCCAAGAAACCAGTACATGCTGTAGAGACAAATCCCAGTGGCACTATCAGTGGCCCCCAGTCTGCCCCAACTGTCAACCCCCTTCAGAGTTGACTCCCAGTCCATTTGGAATTGGTGAGCTACTATTAGCTCAGGCAAACTGTCTCAGTGGATGAACCCCTCATGATCTTGAATTCCTTGCTCGTGTTCTCACTCCTATTTTCCCATCAAGTTTTATTGCTTTATTCTTTTCAGTAAATATTTACTGAATTATTACTGTGTGACTAGTACCTCGGCTAACTAGAGATGTTCTATGATCTACTCCGCTAAGGAAGAACAGAATCTCGTGGTGATTATGTGCCTATGATTGTAACACAATGACAATGGTGAACATAGGCAGCCAATGCTCAAAAAGCAGCACGAGTTCTCAGCCTATAGAAGGATTGAAGACAGCCAGGTGAGTATTCTGGCCCAAACAAAACCAAACACAAACAAAAGGACATTTATATGATCTACTACTAAAGGTACCTTTTGATTATTTTATATGTATGATCATATTGCCTTTATGTATATATATATATATATATATATATATATATATATATATATATATATATACACATCCCATGCATCTCTGGAGACCAGAAGAAACATTTGATCCCCTGGAAGTGGGTCTTAAAATAGGAAAGTGACAGAGGAGAATTCAGTGGGCATGTGGGGTCTCTCTCATGTTGTAACTCCTCCGCTACAAGTACAAAATCTGTCTCTGAGGTCATTCACATGTTCAGGGATAGCATCTGTCTACCTTTAACTTTTCTAACTTTTCTTTATCGAGAGCACAATGTTTGTGGTGTTTGGCTTCTTGGGATCTTTGGGTCACTTGTCGCTGTGCTGCCTAGTTTTAGGTTAACTCGATATAAGAGTCATTTTGGAAGAGGAGATATGAATTGAGAAATGCCGTACTAAGCTGTCCTATGGACCAGCCTGCCATGCATTTTCCTGATTGATATTTGGTGTGGGAGGGCCCAGTTTGCTGCGGGTGGTGCCACCACGGGCTGGTGGTAGTGGGTGCTGTAGGATCTCAGGCTGGGCAAAGCTGGAGGAAAAAGTCAGTAAGCAGAAATCCTCAGTGGTTCCTGAATCAACTCCTGCCTCAAGGTTCCTGCTCTGTTGGAGTTCCTGCTCTGAATTAGCTCAGGGATGGACTATGATATGGAAGTGTAGGTTGAAATAAATACTTTCCTCCCAAATTGGTTTTGGTCATGGTGTTTGACAACAGCATTGGAACTAAAGTAGGATATTTAAAGTCTGATAATTTAAATCATGGGTTATAGACTAGGCCTTATAGACTCAAATGATGCTCAGTCTCTAGGTACTGGTAGCCAACTGGTAAGCTTCCCACTGGTTCATCTTAATTCCTACCAACTTTAACCACCTGCCATTTATCACTCATGCCCTTTCCAAGGAGCCATAGAGTACTGCAGAGTCTACATCTCAGACTGAATTGTCACCATGTGGAGCACTGCAGGAGTCTGACCCAAAGCTTTTCCTCTATATCTAAGGGATTCTGGAGCCAGATCTCAGACCATAGTACTCTGGCATTTTCTGCGGTTCTAGCAGTAAGGTGGGTAAGGGAGTACTGGCAGCTACTGACTAAAAAGCGATCCTTTAAAAAAGGCTTTCTCCAGACAAGTGTCAAAAAAGAAAAACTTCCGCCAGGATCGATGACCTGATGAATGGAGACCCCAGGATTCCTCTCTGCCTTAACAGAAAATCTGTAGAATGATGAATACACTGTTTTAATTCTCTGCCCCCTGATTTTGGTCAAATCCCTTCCTCTGTTAGGGATGCTGCAAGGCTCCCTTTCATATTCTCTTCCATTTTCTGGTACTAGTATTATAATGCAAATTTTCCAATGCTTTCTTTGTATTAGAAATGTTTCCAGTTCTTTTCAGTTCAACTCACAGTGCCCAGGGAGCATGGAACTTCCCAACACAGTCATCCAAAATGCCATTGGCTTTCTTGCCTTCTGATCTGCTTTTAAAAACTTCCTTTATTTCTTCACAGCTTAAACTAACATATTTTTTCTGATATTATCTGCCAAATTTCCAACTATTCCAAGAGCATCCCCCAGGATTTCTGACAGTCCACTGACTGAGACTGTTTCACCACTCCTGGTGTTCACAACACAATAGATAAAGTACCAAAGTGTGCATGCCTTTAGCAATTAAAATTTATTTCAGACATCTCTGACATCTGAGAAGAACTTCCCTCCAGTTCTTAGGGCACAGACAGAATACAGCCAGGTTCTTCATTAAAAAAATACAATGTGAATGACTTTTAGCTCAGTTCCTAATCGAATTCCTACTGCTCCCCACACCTTGTCAATGTCTCCATTTGTCTCAGCAACCTGGTCTTCCAAATTCCCACTAAAATGGTCTATTAATGTCTGCATATAGTGGTTCTTTAACCTACAGCTCCAGACTCTTCCACGTTCCTCTATAAAAGCAGTTCCAAAAGCTTAAGAGGTTCAAGGTCAGGTTTATTAGAGCAGTGACACCACTCATGATGCATTTATTCTATTGTATTTGACATTGCTGTCACAAATACCTGATAAAGATAACATAAAGAAAGGCTTATTTGGCTCACAGTTTGTGAGTATAGTCAATCATGACCCAGAAGGTAGCCTACTGAAAATGATTTTAAGTTTGACAATGAGACTATGAGGCAGTTATTCACATTATACTTGCAGTCAGTAAGAAATAAGATGAATGTTTATTCTTTCTTGTTTTTTTTTCCACTTATTCCTTTTCCATTTTTTTTTCTGCCTGAGATCCTAGCCCATGGGTATTACTAACTACATTCAGAGAGGGACTTTTCACCCTAATTAAACACCTCTGGAAGTTAGGTGGCGGCATATGTCAAATCCCAGCACATGAGAGGAAGAGGCTGAGGCAGGTGGACTTCTGTGAGTCCAACAAAATTCTGATGTCCATAATGTGTTTTATGTCATCCAGAGATATGTTGTAAGATCCCATCTAAAGAAAAAAAAACCTCTAAAAAAATCACAATAAAACTCTCTGAAAGCCCTCTTATAGCTACACACAGAAGTCTGCCTCCTAACTGATTCTAAATCCAATCAAGCTGACAATCTTAGCTATTATAACCAGAGAAGCCACAAAACATCTCTTGACTTATTTTGAATTATAAAAAAAACATGTAATATCTGCTCCCAGACTGCAGTAGAAGTCTACTGGAAATCAATAATATAAGAAAAGATTTTTAAAAAAAAAAGATGAAGAAAAGGTGAAGACTAAGCAATATGCATTTAAGGAATATAGGTTTCAATGAAAAAGAGGTAGAGAAATTAAAATGTTTTGAGTTAAATTAAAAAATCAAAACAAAATATGTTGAATGCAATAGCAGCAGTAGTTTGAGGGAAAACTACAGAATTCATGCGTGATTTTGTAAAGCAGAAAGACTTAAATTAGTATTGAAAACAACTGCATGAAGCTAGAAAAAGAAGACAAATAGAATTCAAAGTATGTAGAAGAAAAATAAACATTTTTTAAAAATCAGTGAAGCAGAAAATGAATAGAGAAAATTCAACAAACCCGATGTTGGTTCTTTGACAAGACAAATATAACTAATAATCCTCTGGCCATGCTAGCTAAAAAAAACAACAAGAGTACAAATGTAACGTTTTGGATACCAGGATGCTTTATATTCAAGACTATTATATGCCATAAATTACATTTTTTTACTATATGAAAGTTTCTGATATTACAGAAAACAGAATGGCTTAACTGGAGAACTAATATTTTTCCCACCACCATTTCTCAGCACTTAAGCATCAGGCTAGCACATCTTTGGTTGCACTGTGATAGAATGCTGGACTTTCAAAATGCCCGATTGAATTGCTCACTTCAGTTTCTTAAATCAATCAAAGCATTTTGGCTTGAGATTAGAACAGAATTTCCAACAATCTCTGGAGTAGCTCTCCACATGCTTCTGCATTTTGCATTGCATATGTATGTTGATACTACTCTCAGTATTGGACAGTCATAAAATCAAAATTTTAATCAACTTTGAAAATCTGTGGAGATCCTCCGTGTTCTGAAAGACCAAGTATTCAGGCTGGTCTTAATTATTTAGGTGAAAATAAATATATCATTTCATCAAAATGCAAGTTTGTGTTCATCTTTAATAAGTGGCTTTATGTATATGTATACATACTAATTATTTAAAAATACACTTATTTATAATTTATTGTCAATAAATATTTATTGTATACATATTTTATATACCTAGCTATGTATGGTTGTAAAAAATTAATTTGATGAAAAGGAGTAATAAATGTGAACGTTTAAGAAGCCCCGCCCAACCCCACCTATACTCTGTTGCTATGTTAAATTAGAGCATTCGAAATGCCAGAGCATTTTCAAATTATAGATTTATGTTTAATAGGTATATCTGATATAAAATTATTATAAGTCAAGAACTACCCAGAGATAAAAGAATACTAGGAGCCACTCTTTGACCACAGAAATTTTAACTTCAGTGAAATGGGTCAGACTCCTGAAAGACTTGATTTATCAGAATTTACATGTATAGAAATAGATAATCTCAATAGATTTATAACTATTTAAAATTAATAAATAAGTGATAATTTTTTAAAGAGGTTATACATGACCATCTGGGTTTCCTGGTGAACTATATACAAAGTATCAGAGAATGTAATTCCCTTTTTAACTAAGTCTATGAACTCATGGTACCATAACACCCAAAGACGACACCTCAAAAAAAAATAAAACAGACTAATATCGTTCTTGGGTATTGTTGTCCAAATCAAATCTCTAACAGATGCAAACAAATTTATGCCATGAGTACATAAGGAGAATCCCACACCATAAGCAAGCAGCATTAATGGCAGGTATGCAAGACTACTCCTGCATTTGAAAATCAAGTTATCTAATCCTTCGACCGGCCAAATGAGAAGAACATTATGATCATATTGATAAATGCTGAAAATCATCTGTCAAAACTCAAACTAAAAATTGTCAAATCTCAACTTGATAAAAAAAGATCTAATTACAGAAGATTCCAGTAAGTTTAGTGTTGCAGAAGGCCAAGATCAAGTTGATTGGGATTGATTTTCTGCTGGAACACATACTTGAAATAGAGGTTTACATCTATTTCTTGATAAAGAACATAGAGATTCCAAGTATAACATGATATAATATTATATCTTAAATATAAGTATAATGATGCAAAAAGAAGGATTGTCTATACTTATGAATTCACAGCATTGGAAAAGGAAGAGTAAGGAAGGTTGGCTGTAGATTATTACAGCTATAAAAGAGGTCAATGGGGAAGTATTATGGGGAGCCAGAAGCTTGCAACTGGAAGCTGATGCCAGTGGAAAAGTGCCAAGAATGGTACCCTTCTAAATTAGTAAATGGTGATGTGGATGCAGGTTTTGTAAGCAGAGAGAGATAAAGAACCACCATGAACTCAGAGAAAACATCGTAGAGTTGCCTGGAGTAATCCAAAAGAATAAATATTTTGCTAAAGAGACCGCCCAGTTTAGTGGAAAAACAAAACAAAACAAAAAACAAACAAGCAAACAAAATGATAGTTGTCATTCTTGGCTACAAATTAAAAGTTGAAGAAACTAAAACCAATGAGTTTTATTCATTGCATCAGAAGAGTGAGGTATGCAGGGAAACTGCTCAAACTCTAAGAAACCAATGAATCTGGAGTTACATCTGGTATTTTCTGTGTCAGTTGTTGTCATCTTGACAGAGTCTAGGAGCACCTGGGGCAGTGTTTCTCAACCTGTGGGTCACGAGCCTGGGGGTTGAAAGACCCTTTCACAAGAATCAGCTAAAGCCATTAGAAAGCACAGATACTTACATTATAATCCATAACAGAAGCAAATTATAGTTATGAAGTCACAACAAAAATAGTTTTATGGTCGGGAGTCCCCACTGTATTAAAAAGGGCGAGAGCGTTAGAAAGGCTGAGAACCTCTGCTCTGGGGAATGGGCCTCTGGGCATTATTTTTATTAAGTTAACTGGTGTGTGAAGACTCATATTGTGGCTAGAGCCATTCATAGAACAGGGAATCCAGGACTGTAAGAAATGGAAAAGGCTAGCTGGGCTCTAGTGAGAATACATTCATTGCTCTTGTCTTGCTGCTGAAGATATAAGGTGACCAGCTGTTTCAAGTTCATTCTGTCTTGACTTCTCCCTGATGGACTCTGCCTTGAACTGTGAGCTAAGGTAACCCTGCTTTCCTTATATTGTTCCTGGAAATGTGCTTTATTCTGGTAACAGAAAATAACGAAGACTCACCATAGAGCCCATCAACAGGTAGAAATAACTAACATGAGAATCTTAATGAATTTGTGGAGCTGATTGTGAACTGAATGAAGCAGGACTGGCCTGAGAAAGAAATTTCTACAGGTGACAATATTAGAAGATCCTATCAAATGAGTTTACTAGATACTAGACACATACTTATTTAGCTCAACGAAGCACAATATATCACAAAGTTGCACAGACTGGGCTTTTCTCAACAAAAGACAAAATAGATCAGGGGCTTGTGTGCTGAGAAGGTCCAAGGCTCAAAATAGTTAACACAAGTGGATGAAAACTTCATCACCTCTGCCTCACTTGGTTCACAGCTGAGAGACTCGAAAAGGGAACTCGGGGTTATATACCTCAGGGACCACATAAGAACTATTCTGCTTTCCAGGAAGGGGGCAAAACCAGCCCTGCCACATCCAACATAAGGTGTTTCATTTCCTGGGAGGAACAAGAACAAGTTCTAGAATATTTTAGTAGTAGTAGTAGTGTGTGTGTGTGTGTGTGTGTGTGTGTGTGTGTGTGTGTGTGTGTCTAATTGAGAGAAAGGGGGTATTTTCTTTCTAGAATATTCTACATAATATTTCCTCTAAGAAATGTATGCAAGGAAGGGAAATTAGGCCAGTCCACCTAGAAACCTGCTTTACAGGCCCATACACTTGGGCAGTTTTTCTTCTGAGAAATCCACCTAATTTTCAGATGATGTGCCTCAGAAATAACCCTCTGTAGTTTACTTTAGGGGAGAGGTGTAAGCAATGGGAAAAGTGGCAAACTGTTCTCTGTAACAGAAGCCTGCTCTCCAGAGGAACCCAACTCTATAGAGACTTCTCCAGCAGAGAATTCCTCCTCATTCTACTTCCCTTCAACCTCTCTGCTCTGCTTTGTTGGGGTAAGAGGAAAAAAAAAAAAAAAACACTTGTCAATGTCAACATCCAGTCGTAGGTATAACCTTACTCTAAAACTAAGAAAAAAAAATCACTAAATTGTAGACTACTGCCTCCCACCCTACCTTGTCAGTATGCCAGGATTTCAGCAAAGTAATAAAGAATCTTGACTGAAAAGGTTGCAGTATTCACAATCTGGCTAATGAAGACTTCTTAGGTAAGCTCAGAGGTAGAGATGAGACAAGGACAAAGGAGCTAGAAAGATTTGAAACCTGTGCCACAAAAATGTGAAACACAACAAGTATAAATAGCCCAACTCCTAACAAGACTAACCCAAGTCCTCACAACCAGTTTCTTAGTGCCTCGGTTCTTATTCCCTATACAATATGTCTGGATTTCAACACAACCACAGGCTGTAACTCAGAGCAATTCAAAACAACTAAAAAAAATTAGGAAAGCATAAGAGAAAGACTCAGGTGTGACGTTGATTTGGGTTTACACACAGGAATTTTAAAGTGGCTAAGATAATACCCTAAGAACTCCAATAGAAGCTGGCAATACATAAAAACTGATGGGTTAACAGAATATGGGAACTATAAGAAAAACTATTTAAGTTCGAGACCAGCCTGGTCTACAAGAGCTAGTTCCAGGACAGGCTCCAAAACCACAGAGAAACCCTGTCTCGAAAAACCAAAAAAAAAAAAAAGAAAAACTATTTAAGACTCTGTGTTTGGCAATGGATCATTAGATTTAAGCAATGGAAAATGGCCCAAGTTTTCTTTCCTTAAAATTAATAATTTTGATCAACGGATGGTGATGGCATAGACCTTTAATACTAATACTCAGGAGGCAGAGGCAAAGGCAAGTGGATCTCTGAGTTTGAGGCCAACATGGCCTGCAGAGTGGGTTCTAGGACAGCCAAGGACAATGGCAAGGGGTTTTGATCCTACGTAATGTGCTGTCTTTGTGGGAGCCTAGCCAGTTTGGATGTTCACCTTCCTAGATATGGACGGAGGGGGGAGGACCTAGGACTTACCACAGGGCAGGGAACCCTGACTGCTCTTTGGACTTCAGAGGGAGGGGGAAAGGAGTGGGGGGAGGGGGAGAAGGGTGGGAGGAGGGGCAGAAGGGTGGGAGGAGGGGGAGGGAAATGGGAGGCTGGGAGGAGGTGGAAACTTGTTTTCTTTTTTCTCATTTTCTCAATAAAAAAAAGATTTAAAAAAAAAACAAAAAAAAAACAAAAAACAAAAAAAAGGAAGAAAAACCCTGTCTTGAAAAATAAAAATAAAATAAAGCACTTGAAAGGACAAGTCTCAAAACAGGGAAATCATACTACTGATAAAATTTAATATCCATAACATATAAATACAACTAAAAATAAAATAAAAAAAGCATAATTTAAAGGGAATAATAAATATAACCAGTAAGATGACTCACCCAGTTAAGGTGAATGCCTCCAATCTATGTGATCTGCATTCAATTCCTGTCTTTCACAAGGTAGAAAGAGAGGTCCTATTCCTGGAAATTCTGCTCTGGCCTTCACACGTACACTACAACATACACTCGCGCAACAAACAAATAGTTGATAAATATGATTTGAAAATTTAAGTAGGCCAAGAGCACAAATGGCCAGTCTGTATTTGATGATATATCCAATACAACTGGTCATTAAGAAACTGCAAACCAAAGGATATGGAAGTGCTTATCACATGTACTCACTCATAGGTGGCTTTTAAACATAAAGCAAAGAAAACCACCCTGCAAAACACAATCCCAGAGAACCTAGACAACAACAAGGACACTGAGACTTACATAGGTCTAATCTACATGGGAAGTAGAAAAAGAATATGTCGTGGCAAGAATGAGGAAAACAGAAACCCTGTGCATAGCTGGCTTAAACGTGAAATGATGTGACCACTGTAGAAACAACTCGACTCTTCTTCAAGATTTTAAAATAGCGGTACTCTATGATCTTTTCTGGTTTTGGTTATAAGCCCTAAAGAGAGGTAAAAATAATTTCACGTAGAACATTGTGAATGTATGCTTATAGCAATATTATTTTTAATAGTTCAAAGGCATGAACAACTAACATCTTCAAAAAATTAGATAAAAGTTGTTCTATCTTCAAAAAATGGAACATTATTCAATCATACAAGACATAAAGGACTGATAGATGCTGTAACTTGAATGAACCAAATCGGGCAGTGGCGGCACCTGCCTTTAACCCCAGCACTCGGGAGGCAGAGGCAAGTGAATCTATGTGAGTTCGAGGCCAGCCTGGTCTACAAGAGCAAGTTCCAGAACAGGCACCAAAACTACAGGGAAACCTTGTCTCGAAAACCCAAAACCAAAACCAAAACCAAAACCAAACAAACAACAAAAAAAAGCTTGAATGAACCAAAAAATTATACCAAATAGAAGATGCAGTGTTTTAAACATTAGATATTTATTTTATCATCCATTATCTATAATATATTCAAAATCAGAAAAGTAATAGTCATTGAAAGAATAGTAGCTGTCATATGATGAGGCCCAGGAGAAAGAAAAATGAATACTTAATATGTTTGAGGTCTTTTTCCAAAGTAACGGGCAAGTTCTGAAACTAGAGAGACGTGGCGGTTGTCTATATTGTGTGAGTTTGTGGATATACAGAATGCCTCTGGATACCTTATAGTGGCCATATATACAAATTTCACCTAAAACACAAAATGTATGAAGTCAGTCATCCAAAATTGCACCTTGGATTGACCCACCCTACCATCTACCCCACTCATTCCTGCTGGAGCTCGTAAAAGGTCTAGCTCTGTGGAAGGGTACCCACAAAACTTCAAGACGTGGGGCAGCTGCAGGCTCACCCAGAGGAGCTCTGGTGAGAATCCAGTGAGGATAGCGTACCAAAAACCACAGGCCTTTAGCCAGACCAGTGACTCGCTGCAGTCAACAGTTTACCGGTCAAGCTGATGGGACAAAGGTGTATACTATAAGACATCCCAGTCTCTAATGCCCCCAGGACTGATGAAGAGAGGGATAGAAAGGCAGGAGAGAAGCAAATACCTTTCCATTCCTCATGTGATCTTTATTCTGTTTTGATTTATTTGTGCTTTGGTTTGCTTGCTTGCTTACTTTGTGTTTTCTTTTGTGGGGGAAGGGGGACAGCACAGCAGGGATGTGGGGCAGGGGTATGAAGGGACCAGGAGGTGAATGGAATTGGGATGCATGATGTGAAGCCTCCAAAGATTCAATATAGAAGTTTACAAAAAAGAAGAAAGGAAGGAAGGAAGGAAGGAAGAAGAGAGAGAGAGAGAGAGAGAGAGAGAGAGAGAGAGAGAGAGAAAGAAAGAAAGAAAGAAAGAAAGAAAGAAAGAAAGAAAGAAAGAAAGAAAGAAAATCAAGCTTCCTGGTTCTTTGTTACAATGCTCTTGATGATTCTGGAAGCATTGCTGCTTTATATTTGCCCTTTCTTTGAAGAATCTAAGGTGTAGATTGGAAAGCAAATGTTGCGCCCAGTGGGAAAGCTCCCTCACAGAAGCTGAGCTGCATTTAGGAAAAGTGTTCCAGTCTCCTTGTGCCAAGGGAAGCCAAGATAGAAACTGCTAGATCTCTGACACTGATTTGTTCACATGAAGATTCTCTGGGAGAGGAAAAGGCACACTTATGCTCCACACAGACTCTCAATTAAGAGCTTGCAGTGGGAAATGGTTTTCTATTGTTTTCCATTCTGCACTGAGAATGACAGGGACTGCTCTCAGAACTTACAAGGGAAGGGTCGTTGTCATGTTGCCTCTCTCTCAAGGGCCCCCCAGTTCTGATACCACAGGTACCCTCTTGTCCAACTTAGACACAGCTCCACCATGGGTCAGATAATCACAAGAAAAGTTTATATCAAAGGAAAATAATAACCACAGAAAAGATCACACATAGTATAAGTCTCTTCTTTAATGTAAACCATTGCAGCTACTTGCTTCCCCCCTCCCCCCCGTGACTCCTCCAAGCTTTGTTCTCTGCTTTGTCCTTTGAACTGTGTGCTGTTTTCACAGTGTAAAGCAAACACTTGTTGCAGGTATTACCATTTGCAGTCCGGATTCTTTTTAATACAGTGTGAGCTTGGACACACATACTAAGATGAAAATGCAAATAAGATTTTTTAGGGTCTTCCCTTCTATTGTTAAATATGCAGCTGGTAACCTAAAGTAGTAGTGACTGTTAAAAATGTGATTCATATTATTCAGTCTGCCTCAATAGTGTCAAGGCATGTGTGCATGCATATGTGTGAACATTCATGCATAACCATACCTTCTTTGACAATGGATGGATGGTTCACATGCCAAGCACTTCACAGAGCAGTGAGAATTGGTTCCGCCTCCTTGAAGAAGACACCACTAAACTATGACTAAGTGGATTAGACAAACAATTTGCATATTGCCCTGATTTTTAAGTTTTTCCCAAGAAATACATGTTATGTGCATAGTTTAAGAAGTCTAAGAATTTAAATCATGTTGCTTGTGCATAAAGTTAGTAGACATATTTTAACCGTCCCATAACTAATTCCTACTGCACACAGAAAACTATGAGTATCACTTTTAAAACATAGGTTGGGTTTTTTTTTTAATTTTTATTGAGCTCTACATTTTTATCTGCTCCCCCCCCCCTGCCTCTCTCCTCCCTTTCAACCATCCCCCAAAGTCCCCATGCTCCCAATTTACTCAGGAGATCTTGTCTTTTTCTACGTCCCATGTAGATTAGATCTATGTATGTCTCTGTTAGTGTCCTCATTGTTGTCTAGGTTCTTTGGGACTGTAATTTGTGGACTGGTTTTCTTTGCTTTATGTTTAAAAACCACTTATGAGTGAGTACACATGATAATTGCCTTTCTGTGTCTGGGTTATCTCACTCAAAGTGATGTTTTCTAGCTCCCCTCAACTGAAGAATGGATAAGGAAAATGTGGTACATTTACACAATGGAGTACTACACAGCAGAAAAACAACAAGTTGAATTTTGCAGGAAAATGGATGGAGCTAGATTGGACTTTTAATGTGAAATATTAAGTAAGCTACACTTTAATTTTATTCTTGCACTATTCTCATAGTTTTACACACACACCACATCAACTAAAGAATAGTCTGTGTACCTATATTGATATGAGTTTTACAATAACGACAGGACTTATTGTTTCTTTTATTAGATAGCTTTCTTTTAGCATGAACTTAACCAGTAAACACTTGGTTAGTTTTGACCTCGTTTTTGGTACATCTTCCAACAATGTGGTCCCTCATCTCACTGAACCATGTACAAACCCTCTTGCAGTTAATCACGTCTGGGTACATCCTGGTGTCTTCCCCTCCTATTCCATGAGCTAATGACAGTTCTTGGCTTAGTCACATGGCCCCAGTTCCTTAGGGTTCCCCATTGTTAAAATACTGCTCCTCACTTTCGACTTATCCTCATCTGATGAAGTACATCACCCCTTAGGTTTCCAAGGGAAACATGATAAGTAAGTTACCTGGAGTATTTTAAGTCTTCCATGGTCACTTACTTTTCTTTTACATATATGTTTACAATTTCATTGGATAAGGAGTCCAAGACTGAATCCATCTGCCTCCATGCTTTAGAAGATATTATATTTCAGTGGCAGAAGTTCTAGTGTATAATAAATGGCAAGTCAGAGCCGTAGGTATGATGCAAAAATCATCCTTTATTCTCTCTCTTATTTTGAATATTTTATTTAAATTTTAACATTTCTCCCTTTTCTCCCTCCAAACCTTCCTATATCCCTTTACTGCTCTTCTTCAGACTCATAACCTCTTTTTCAATAATTGTTGTTACATTTGTACATGTATGTACACATATAATCCTAAATATAACATGTTCGATGTGTATAATGTTACTTTTATGTGTGTTTTCAGGGCTGATCTTTTGGTATTGGAAACCAATAGATGTTTCCATCCCTGAGGAAGGCCGTCACACCCACTTCCAGCTTCCCTCAACTGCCTATAGATCTTTGTGTAGGGTTGTGGCATTGAAGAACTTTCCTTGTTCAATTTGGCATGTCCGTTATTGTCATTCTTGTTCAGATCATATCTGGGCAGTCATGATAGTGAGACTTTTTGTGTGTAGCTTCTGATATTACTGGGAGACACAATCTCACACTCAAGTCCCATTTTTGTTACAACAGCATTAGCTTAATGTGTGGTTTCTGAATCATCTCTCTAATTTGATTCTTCTACCCCTATTTCCTACTTCTTTGTTGTCCTAATGACTTTTGATGCAACTTCCATAAATCAAGCTCAGACTTTTTCTGCTCCCATAAGTTTCTTTTTGTATAGTCTAATTTTATAGACTTGCATGTTTTCCTGAATTTTTCTAGAGAATGACACTATCTATATGATAGGATATGCCGAAAATAATGAAAGGGTTGATGTACTGGATATATATATATATGTATATATATATATATATATATGTATATAGTGATATATATTACAAGTATGTTTTCATGTGTGATATTTTACATTTGCTATATGAAGTATAGTATACCTAAAGTTTTATATATTAATATAATATTATATTAATGTTATATAAATTAAGATAACAATATTCTGTTGTGGCATATTATTTTATTTTTATATATTTATTGCTTAGTCAATGAAAGCTGTGTCCCTGAGTGTGTGTGTGTGTGTTTCTGTGTAGATACATCTGTCCATGTACACTAATGCCATCAATAACCATGTTCACCTGAAACAGTCGATAGAAACTGGGGTGTACTGATAAGATATCTCTTTTAAAAATGTGAAAATACACCTTTTCGCACAAAATAACAAAGTATAGCTATACTATTATTCTATAAACTTGATTAACAGAAAAGACAAAGTGTCCACAAGTCTGTAAAATTGAGAATAGGTATGTGGTACTGTATGTCTCTGCTCATGTTACTCTTAGCCCTATATGTGCCTAAAATGGTCTTTCATGTATCCATAGAGTAGCATAAATGTACTCTCAGTGAATCATACTTCAAATTTTTTGGCTTAAAGTTATTTTAATTCCTGGGCTGAAAATAGATTCAAGTTCAGTAGGCTGAAGTCCCTATGGCCCAAGTCAACATAGGCCCTTTGAGGGGCCTCATGTGTAAACCATAATAGTCCCTTTTATATTGTCCCCCAAAGACATGGGAAGTAGAGGATTAGTTACACTTAATGAATAATAGGCAACATGTAACAAATAGCATGCTTTTTAAAAGAAGCATATTTCTTATGAGGGACCAAAGGACTTTGAAGGAAAACATGTTTTATGGATCATGGTTCTATAAGGTCCAGTTCCTCTGCTTCTGAAATTCTGTCTTGCAATGAACACACTCATATCACTCACAGGACTGTCCTCATGACAGACCTTCAGCTTGCCCAGTAATAGAATTTGAAAATGAATGCTTTAAAATACCAAGCTCTTACTGCTGCACAAATTTGTACAATTGGAGAAAGCTACACAATGCCAAGAAGCTGACAGGTCAGTGTGGACGATAGTGCCAGAGAAGGAGAGCATAATGAGATGGCTGTGTTTGTGATTCGGTTGAGTAATAGACTTCATAAAAGTGGCAAACTGATTCTTATCTGGTTTATCCAGAAGGAATCAACACTGCAGACATCTTGATGGATTTTAAGTTCTGGCATTTGTGTGTTTCAAAACTATTAAGAGAATTAATTTGTGTTGAGCTAATCATCTGTGAAAATTTGTCAGAGCAACTTAGATCAAATGGAAGATTAAATTATTTATCAATTTGAGGATAGCTGTATTACTTCAAAGAGTCAAAATCTTTACAGAAATTTCATGTGAACCTTGTGAAAATAAATACACTTTGCTAAGATTAGTAGATTTTCAATGTTTTAAGTTTTTACTTCTATTTTTCACTTACGTAAGTAGAAATTTAAAAAAACAAAGATTAACTCGCTAGTGCAATTTAACCATGATCTTGTATAATTTAACTTTTGAGTTTCTTGGTTTTATATCTCTATCTCATGCTGATATTAAGTTTAATATTTGAAAATTCCAGATGAAGAGTACTGCCATATTGCCAACATGTTACGACTTAAAGAGCCATACATAAAATCAATATGCCACCATATATTTTACCAAGCTGACCACAAATACAAACTTACCTTCCATCCCCATACCCCACCTGCCAATCCCTCAAGCCCCAGTCAAGGGAAACATGTCTGTAGCCACATGCACTCCTAATTTAGATACACATAATGATTCCCATAAATTCCCTCAAAAAGATGCAGGAACAGATCGCTTCCTATTAAAATTCCATCTGCCATACTTGATTACGTTTCTTTTAACCAATAGGGCCAATTTATAAAATACACATGTATTTAAATTTACTTGTCAACCAGCTGTCGTGCTGCTATTACTTTTGAATAATGTTTTTATTAAAATAACTTCCTATAACTAACATTTAGATAACACAAATTTACTAACAGCATCAATCCATTTGTTTTCAGAAAATTGGGCATGCTTAACTACTTAAGGAGAACGCAACTCATTATCTTCCAATTTGGTGAGTCAGAAGTCCAGCATGCATGTCCTTGTGCTAAATTAAAGCATAGCATTTTGCTTTACGAAGGCTGCAGGGGAGAAGTTTCTTTCCTTGATTGTCCTAGCTCCCAGCTCATGTCCTTTGTTCTATCTGCTCAAGTTAGCAACATCACAGGTTTCCAACCCACCTTTCACTGTCACATCTTCCTCTAACCAGAAGTAGGATAAGGCTCTCTACTTTGAGGAATCACATGATTAGCTAAGGCCACTGGGTAATGAAAAGAAATGCTCCATCTCAAACGCCATACGCACAATCACATCAACAAAGTCTTTAGTCATGTAAGAGCTATTATTTTGACAGCCATACACACACACACACACACACACACACACACACACACTTTAACTCCACAGGGCATTTGTATGAGGAGAAGCATAACGACCACAAAGCAGCTATCTTAATCTATACTTTAAAGAGCAGCAACAAAAGTTATTTTGTGTTACTTGGGTGAATGAAAGAAGTGCATGATGACAGAAGCAGCAATTCTTACAGTCTTCACTTAGACAGTTACCTAGCTTTCTCTTTACTGTGCATGGGAAGCAGTGGTAGAGAACAGGGATGTTGCCAAACTCAAAGTTTGTCATTACAGGTTCCCAATGATTCTGTGTTGAGGAACATCGAGACAGAAAGAAAAGTGAAAGATTGCAGACATGTTGTCATAACCAGACTCAAATGCCAATCGTCACTCCCACATTCAGTTAGGAAAGAAATAATGTGTCGCAGGGATTCTCTAGACACTGGGATAAGGGATGAGAAAGAGACTGATAGGCACACATTGTCGTACAGTTTGGTAGGGAAGATTTTCCAGAAATGATTTCCAGAGCTGGAGATGTATAGCTGGTGGAGTTCTCACCTCGCACACATGAAGTCCTGAGCTCCATCCCCAGAAATAGATACAACTGGATACAGTAGTGTACACCGTGAGCTCAGCATTTGGGATGTGTAGGCAGGTGGATCAAGGTCATTATGGGCTACAGAAGAAATCCAGTAGCAACCTGCGTTTCATGAAACTATTTTAAAACATGATGTCTGAATGATGCATATTGGGCTGATTCCAGATGCAGACTCCACACACACACAGCTAAAGCTCTGAAAGACTGAACATTTTCCTGATTGGTCTCTACATTTCTCGATTACTCCCGATAAAAACATACTGTGGTGATTTGCACAGTGTTAATAGATGATGGTTGGAAGATTTGACATAAGCAAATTTGCACCAGGCTTCTGTTAGGAACATGGCTAAAATTCGGATAAGTTTGGCTAAAAGGCAGCGTGTTATTGAATGTATTCCACATGAAATTACTCATAAGTGCGGTATTTGTTACCATCAGGGATTACTTTAACCAAGACTAACACTGGGTCATAGAGTATAGAAGTTGCTCTCAGTTCTGTGGTCTGCCTGTAGTTTGGATCTGCCTTGTGACATAACACCTCTTAAATGGCCGAACAAACTGCTAAGACAGCTAATTACATTCTTATAGTAGGAAAGTGAAAGAGCAGAAGAAATCTTTGGAATATTTTTCATACACAGAATGTCACCACAAATCAAGACAATTTTTTAAAGTTTTATTTATAAATATACGAATCTACATGTCTGTAAATATAATTTGATTAAGAGTACTATTTTTCCAGGTTATGTCATTAGCTTTACACATTTAGGTCATTTGCTTTTTGTTTCCATATATTGTGTTTTCTTTTCTTTTAATTTATTTTAATTCAATTTGTGTGCCGAGATTTTTGAGTGGCTTTCCACACATGGAGAACAGCCCCAATTCCGTAGTCTTTTTCTGTGGTATCATTGCTACCTCCCCCAAGAAATTGCCTCCCAAGGTGCTTGCATCGGAAGTTAGTTTGCTGCATACATTTTGGAAAGAACAAAACTGTCCAAATCCACATTAGCATCTGTTTGTTTTGTGACCCAGGGTCATCTGTGTGAGCATGGCTTTGAATGAGTCTTTGGAGCCTGGTGGGTTCACCATTGGATATGTGACTATAAAAACTTCAATTTCCCCTACTCCTGGAATCAACCAGTGGCCAGTAGTTTACCAGGGAGAAGCAGCTCCCTGTGAGACCTTCCTCTGCCCATGACTAAGGGTTCATAAGCACAGTGTTCTGCAGACCCAGTGTGGGCAATCACACCAACTGTGAGATCGTGTGACAAAGGGGTTTGTAAGGAAGGGGGAGATGGCAGGGGTGGGGAGCAATAAGCAGGGGTCGAAAGCAATCAAAATGCACTATATGCATGTATAATCTTATCAAAGAACAAATTTATTGGAAAAAGAGATGAAAACCATGGAAGTTCCTGATTTGCTTCTGTTGACCAGAATCTCGTGGAAGGATGTCACTTCCCAAGTTAGGTGGCCAAAAGGCAGTAACTTACATCATAGATATAGTCTCACCCCCTTCCAGTTGCCACTGTAAGAAGCCCTGTGGGAAGATTCATATGGTAAACATTGGCATGTCTGACCAATAGCAAGATGCAGGGAAAGGACATCCATGTCCTTTGTGGGCAGAGACAGTCCTGTAATGGCTCCAAACCTTCTGGTTTCTCCACTGGAGTTGATGAGGGCTGAATAAGAAACACCCAGATGCCTCACACACAGAAATTATGAGGACATAAATGTTTGATGTTTAAGGACTATATTTTGAGTAACTTATTACACATTCAGAAATGGCTATAGTAGAAAGTTAGAAGTCAGTAGTACCTGACAGCTGTTTAACTTTCACTATTAATTATTCTGAGTATCTCTTTTTCATGTTAGTGTTTTCTTTGATTTATCTCCTGGTATTCTTGCCATGATCTTATAGATGTCATTCCTTCTAATTTTCAAGTGTTACTTATACTTATACATTCCCCTTCCTCTCTTGTCATTCATATATGGTCAATATTCCCCCACATTATTTCTCCTGTCATCATGCTTATGGGAGCTATAACTTTTAAAACTATAGTTGAAATTATTTTTTTTTATTTTTCAGTAGAAGCATCATTTCAGTAATTAGTATGTAGCAGTACTCCAATTCGCAATGAATGCTCTTTATTAGTGTTTTATCCTGACACTTAATCTTTCTGTTAGTTCAAATAGTTTAGCTGCAAACATCTTGGGTGTTCTGTAAACAATCACATAATTTGTTGATCAGGATGGATTTGTATCCTTCTTGAGAGTTACGAGTTTTCTGTTTTGTCTTGTTTTTGTTTTTGTTTGGATTTTTTTATTTATCTTTTTTTAATTTATTTTTTCATTGAGAAAAGAAAGGAAAAAAAAACAAGTTTCCACCTCCTCCCAGCCTCCCATTTCCCTCCCCCTCCTCCCACCCTTCTCCCCCTCCTCCCACTCTTCTCCCCCTCCCTCTTCAGTCCAAAGAGCAGTTTGGATTTTTGAGACTGGTTCTCTCTATGTAGCTCTGGCTGTCCTGAAACTTGCTCTGTAGACCAGAACTCGTGGAGATCCACCTACTTCTACCTCTTGGGTGCTGGTATATTAAAGGCATGCACCACCATCACCCAGCCTCTATGACTAACTAGAGTGATTGCGGGGATTAAAGGTGTGTACCACCACTGCCTGGCCTCTATGGCTGACTAGTGGGCTGCTTTGCACTTTGATCTTTCATTTTGAAGCACAATATCTGTCCCTGGGATTTTTTTATTCACACTACACGTACTATTCATGTCTTATGTGTCAATGAACTCTCAAAGCAAGGCCATGTCAAGGCATTACCTGTAGATGATATATCACATAATTACAGCATAGATCAGCAGATCTATAGCACCCACAAACAACAGAACAAGTCCTAACTTGTTACTGGTTTTTCCTTACCAAATAATGCTAGCAATTTCTGGAGTATTAAAAGCTCTATGTTTTCCTCCATTAACTGAATGTTCTTCCAAAACCACAAGCACAACATATTCTTAAATATTTAAGACCCACAACTTAATGAAGTTTGTCTAGTGTGAATGATTTTCAAATGCAAAAAAAAAGCTAGACCTTTATTTAAATTAGTACCGAAATGATAATGTTTGAAAGTCTAAAAAGCTACTGGTCTGGTAAGTTGTCCAATTTACTGGGAGTAATTAATTATACAGAAGCTGCTAGATCAGAAGCCATGAGCTCAGTACAGCTCATTCCCAAATACCCTCAGATCTTTATACTAATGGTAATGATGAAGCTATCACCAACCTTCTCAACTTAAATAGTAATGCACCAGGTCCTGTCCTAAACCTCAAGTGGTCATTTTTCTTCATTTTTATTGTAGTTGTCAATGCTATTCATAGTGCACATTTACCTGATTTTCATAGTGTGTGTGTGTGTGTGTGTGTGTGTGTGTGTGTGTGTGTGTGTGTGTGTGTTTGTGTGAGTGAGAGGGAGGGGGGTGCTTGTGCCATGGTGTACATGTGGAGGTCAGAGAACAAATTATAGGATTGGTTCTTTCCTTCCGCCATGTAGTTTCACTCCATGGACAGAGTTCTGATGCCAGGCTTAGCATCATGCTTTGAACAAATGCATATGGAAACTCTCAATAAAAGGGGAAGCATGGCTGCTGTGTTCACAGTATGTCATGTTATGTATTTATCTAAGGGCAGTAAGTGTTGTCCTATGTAAACTTGGATATTGATAACGGTTAAAAATAAATTGAGATATTGAGTCATGCTGGTTTAGCACACTTTATGAAAAACTCAGCCTCGCATTTAGAACGCTAATTATTCTCAACAGGAGAATAATTACTCCTAACTCAACAGGAGCACGTGCTAAAAAGTGCTGCATTGCTAGGTTTTACATAACAATCGTTATTTTTTAAACTAGGAACAGTAAATATACTACAATACAGTTCTATGGGGAAAAGAGAGAAACAACCCCAGCAAACTACTAAATATTCAAACTCTAATTAATATCCATTTGTTATAAGATGGCAATGAATTTTGATTTAGGCAATAAAATTTCACATAATAATTGGCAAAATGTTTTTGCTCTCATTTTCTATAATCAAGGCAAGCCAGTTCTGTCACACAGAAATTATATTAAATTTCTGGGGTTTGTTGAAAGAAATAGAAGAAATATCAATATTTCCTCATTTTAATTAAAAAATGACTGGGTTGGATTTTGTATTCTGTCATTCTTGGATCTCATTATTCATACTCCTCCAAATTATTTTTAATTCCACAGAAATATTTAGAAAGTGCTAATTTTAATTTCAGAGCGCTTGGCAGATAGTTAATTCAGCCCTTGTCTATTACCTAAGTTTTCACACTTAAGAATAACTTCTATGTTGAATCAGAACATAAAATAACTTCAACTGCAAAAAAAAAATACTTTCTAATTGTACCAGTTAGTAAGTGGCTGCTCACTTTATGCCTGAGTTTTGGCAGACTCCAAGTTCATGCTTATTGCAACCCAGAAGAGATGCCCTGGTGGGGGCAGGGAGCACAGGAAGTGTTTTTTTTCCAGGCAGCCCTTGGAAGACATGCTAATGGCAAGCCCAGCTACTGTGACTGTGGATGCTCTGCTGCACAGCGTGAGCCCAGGCTTGCTGACTGGTGTGGCAGCCCACAGTCGCGCACAGGTACTTACAGCCACAGTGACATGGTGCTAAGCATGTTTTAAGACGAGTCCCAATCGAGCAGCATCTTATCCAACCAGAAACAACCCCACAATCCAGCTCTTTTTAAATGATCATCCTTGTATCATAACAGATTAAGGCTGCAGCTACTTTGGATTATGTTTAATCTAACCTTTATCCATTCACATCTTCACCTGAAACTTACAAGGACCAAGAGTCAATTGCCGGGGCATAATTCACAATGACACTGATCTTTCCTTCCACACTCTAATTATCTGGATTAAGAATAACACTTTTGAGTAATTATTTTCACATTGGATAAACATTAAGCTTTCCTGGATTTATCTGAGCTTCTTCCTAACATGAAATAGATCCAAGCGGGCTTAGAGGAACGTAACTGACAGCAGTGACAGCTTAATCAAGGCAACCCTAAACAACTAAAACAACAAGGAAGTGTTTATTTCTCGCTGTTTAGGAAAGTCGAGCTCAGAAAGTTAACAGGTTTGGTGGCACGAAGCCCCACCACCCTCAGTAGCCAATTGCAGAGCTTGGATTTATTTTTTCTTTCTTTATAATCATTCAGTAATCCTCAAATAAAGTTCAGTCTCTGAAGTAGGGGGAACAGCACTGATGACTGTATTGATGCCATTCATTGACTATACTGATACTACTTACAAACACTAGATATTCTGATCTTCCTAATTGGTAATATCACCTAAAGAGAAAGAACGCATTATATTAGAATTGAGGTGTAAGATTATAATTATAGAGAATAAAACACTTGCTTTGTCACTTCTGATCACCATCTTGATCGCTCGGCACGGTCTATCCAAGATTGCACGCAATCCCTAAAATTGCTATCACAAGCAAGCTGAGAAAATCTCCCAAGCTTGTCTTTGAAACCACCCCAGATCCATATACAGTTACTCACTAAAATCACATCACAAAACCCAATTACACTTTGGCTTTGCAGATCCACAGATAACCTCTTAAAGAGCAAACTCCCTCACTGTGTCGACCTCTGACCCCCAGCTCTTTTTCCAATCTGTAGCAGCAGGTCTGCATGTCTCTCAACACATGAGGAGCCAAGACTTTGAAGTCAAAATGACATGTAGGACTTTTGAGTGGTGCCTGGTATTTGAAAATAAGCTTAATATTGCTAATATTTTGTTCTTGGCCCTTGGAAATATATATATATATATATAATATGTAATAAAATATAATATTATATATGTATATATTATGTACAGCTGTGGAACTTACAATTAAACATTTCAATGGAGAAATAGTTGGAATTATTTATTTGCTTTTATCAGAATGGCTAGATTCAGGAAAAATGTATATGTTTAAAAATCTAAGATTTTGATCATTTTAATCAAGTTAAAAAAAATAATGCAAAAAAGGAAAGATTTCAAACAAATCCCAAATAAATATTTACAATGTACAGAAGAATTGAGAGGTGACCCTTAGAGCAGTAACCCTTGCAAGTCCATGATTACATGTCTGTTTATGTGCATACAAAATTAGTCCTTGCACACATGATTCTCTTTAGGACACAGAAAGCTCTCAGTTTCATTCCATCTCCCTCATACATTCTAGAGAAGACATACAGCAGCTGGCGAAGTGATAGCATTTTAACAGAGACGAATGTAAATTCTAAACGTGAAAAACTTGGCCTGCGATGTTGGCTCTTCCTCAAACCTGGAGTCTCGGCATGCTTTTGTTTATCAGCTAACCTATCTATGCCCTTGAGCGTCCTCACCTACCAGCAGCAACAAGTGAGTTCACAGCCCTTGTCTGAACTGCTGTGGCATTCAGAGGTCATTTGCTTTAACCTCCCCAGCCTTCTCTCTGTAGGGTATGTCAGTGACCGTGACCATCGAATGCCCATTGTAAGAGCCATGCAAAAGCATTAAGACAGGTCTAGGGAAGAATGTGGTTAGGAGAATGACTTTGCGTAGTCGAGCAAGGCTTTCAGTAGTGAGACTGGTTGTATTTGGTTGAGTTGTTGGCCAAGAGGGTCCTGTGGAGATCCCCTAACAACCCAGGTAGATGCTAGCACAGAAGGTAGCTCTGTGAAAACCCTCAGTGGGGCCCCAATACAGAGGATAATATCCACACGGTTCATTAAAGCTTGAGAGATCGAGCTGATGCTGCCTGGAGCCTTCAACCCTATGTCCTAATCTCTTTGGCAAGAGAAGGTACTCTGCAAGCTATGGAAAGAGAAAACTGGACCTGAACCCAGACATAAAACCTCTGACTTACAATCTGTCCTGCCTGCCAGATGCTATGGGGCAACATAGCATCTTAGAACTTGTAGAAGCAGACAGCAGTGTTTGGTTTAACATGAGGCCCGTGCCCACGAGAGGAAGTCCATGCCCTACACTGCCTGGATGGCCAGAAACTGGCAACTGGATAGCCCAGAGACATCGGATCAATGACATTTCCAATCATCAGCAGAGATGCTTCCTCCCAGAGCAGATGGGTGTGGGTACAGAGACCCACATCAAGACACTCTACAAAGAGAAAGTCTAAATTGGAGTTCTCTTCCACATTCCTCCCTTTGGAGACTGGAAATCCCATGGAAGAGGGGGAGGAACATTGTAGGAGTCAAAAGGGATGGGAGACATCAGGAGAACATGGCCCACCAAATCAACTAAGCAGGGCGCACATGGGCTCACAGAGACCGAAACAGCAAGCATGGACGTGCATAGGTCTGTACCAGGTCCTCTGTATATGTCATGTCTGTGAGCTTTGCTTTTTGTGGAACTCCTAACAGTGGGAGTGGGTGTATCTCTGGCTCTTTTTCCTGCTCCCGAGACTCTTTTCCTCCTCTTGGGTTGCATCTTTCCCCCTAGATATGAAGGCTTTTGCCTTGTCTTATTGTATCTTGTTTTGGCCTCTTTGGGTGTTGTCTTTTGGGGGACTGCCCTTTTATGAAGAAAAAACAGAGGAGGAGTAGATCTTGAGAAGAAGGGAGTAGGGATGGGAGCAGTTGAGGGAGAGGGAAATTGTAAACAAAATGTATTTATGAGAGAATCTATTTTCTTTGAAAAAGAAAAATGGTTTTAAAAAGAAAGGATTTTGCAGCTGTTCTATCCAGTAGAGTGTCTATATTTGCACATAGAGGTGAACGAGATAAAATTGTTTCACTAACTAAGCAGACACATCTTCAGTAATGGGCTCTATCTCCGAAAGCATGAACAAACACAGCCATCCTCTCTTTACAACCTTGAAGAGTCTAAAACTAATCAGGCAAAGTATCTGAGATGCTATGTCAGCAAGAACAGAGCCGGGATTGCGTGGGCTATGCTCGCTGTAGTGGCCAGCAGCCATGGCAGCCCAGACATCAGTGCATTTATTTTCTACACATGAATGGAGGAGATGGCTTTACTGTGTACTGATGAATCCGGAGTGCGTTTATGATAAACAACTGTGCAAGGAACAGCTTTGGCTAACCTTGGTAGTTTGGTGTAAGTGAGAAGGCTCAGGCTATATATAGTCATCCCTGAAGAAGAAGCTGTGGAAGAGGAATCTGTAGACACTGTCACCATTTGCACTCAGACCAAGAGAAGGCGTTGCCATCCCTCTGAGCCTCACCCTGGGGAGGCTTTGCCTTTCCCATGGGGCTGAGGCACTGGGGTCTTTGACATAGCTGTGCCCCTGTCTACAGCTCACATTCACTTAAGATTTCATGTGCTCTTTACACATTTCTTCTGCCATAAATAGATGCTGACCTCAGTTTCCCCTCCCTCCACTCCTTTCAGCTCTCCACCCACCCTCTCTCCCAGGTCTACTCCCGCACACATGTCAATTGCGTTTTAGGGTTAATTGCCATGGGTATTTATTTATCCATGATGCTGGAGTCGCTGTTTGTTCTATTTAATTGGTAGATACACTGTTCATGCTTTAGCTGCCCCTTTGAAAAATTAACTAGGATTGGTATGCAAAATGAAAAAAGAGGGATCTTTTTTGTTTTTATAAAAATAGAAAAAAGTCCTAAAATAAAACAAAATAAACAAAAAAGGAAAATTAGCTAAATGAATAGCAGTCTAAAAGAGCAAAATAATAATATGAATTAAAGTAAACTACAATTTACTATAACTACTAAGTCCCAAATTATCATTTCTATGGTTTATAGTTATTACAGATTCCCCAGTAGCATTCTATGCCCGGTATATAATGGTGAAAAAATAAAATATTTTTATTAATTTTGCATTTCTAAATATATGTGAAGAGGAAAGAGTAACATGGGGAAACATACACACATAAATTTTTTGAAATATGAAAAACCCCAAGCATATTACCATGTCTGAAAACATTCTGACATTGAAAATATAATATAAACAAAAAAATTTCAAGGAGAAAAAATGAAGTGTTTGGTGGATGAAGGTGTGAAATCTGCATGGTTGACCGTGCTTTGTAAACGTTTACATTATCCTGAGGCGAGTCATATTTGCGGACTTCCTGCACACTGCGTAACTTTACCCAGAGCTGTGGAAGCGTCATTTCTCATACAGATGTTGTGCAAGGGCTGTAAGGCATGTGTTCCTGACAACCCCGACAATCCCTTCTCAACAGTTCTTACAGAGAGGGCAAAGCTACATGACAGCCCCAGATGGTCTGCAAGGAAAATGCAGAAAAAGTTCCATAATTGATTTGCTGTTTGCTGAGATACCCTATATGTTCAGCTTCAACTTTTACCTAATCCATCCATTCCACCTTTGTTATGTTTTGCCCTTTTAAAAAAAAGGAAATCCCAACAGGGGTTGAGTTTATATGCTTAGTTATAAAAAAAAAAGACCCAGAAACTTGGGTGAGGTAACAGTCCCTCTAGAACTTTGCTCTGTTGTTCCACTGGGAAGGCTATTGACATCCATGCATAGTCAGTCTCTAGAAGGCTCCGCCAAGATGCTTCATTGTGGTCCTTGTTCTTTTTTTGAAGTAACCTTCAATGTATTCTCTGCATGGCTACCATGAGTGGTCTAAAACCGAATTGCCATAGTGGGAGGTGTAGGAACAATGGTATCAGTAGATGCTGTGAGAGGGGGAACTCAATGCTGTGCCACTTATTACAGTGAAGTTTCCTTTTGTTTTGTGTCACACGATCTCTTTTGACTGGCTTCTCTCTGGCTGCTGTGCTGGTTTTGGAGGCAAAGGCTCAGGACTCTGGCAAAGGGCTTTGCCTTTTTCTTGTATTAATAGTATTCAATCAATACCATGAGGATCTGCTGGAACCCAAGGATACTGAGATAGAGCAAACACCTACGTTGACTTAAAGCTCCCAGACTCACGTGTGGAAGCTTGATGATGGATGTAAGCTCATTGTGTTGGTTCTCTAGAGAGAGAAGAGACAATGTGAGTGCAAGTGCTCGGAGCTGGTGGACTTTTAGTTATTCATTCTCTGTAAACCTGGTTTGCACTAGGCACTCTGTACAGGCACTCTTATGTTATCCAACACATAGCACTGTGCAACTAAAGCATCAGGAAAGTAAAATGAGGTGTAAACCCTCAATGGGCTTTCTATTCAACTCTACTAATCTCTTTTTATTCTACTCTTTAGTTGAAACTATCACAATGAAGATCATATTTGGATGAAAAAACGTTTCCATGTGCTAAGGCTTGAGATAGTTTCAGCTATTGCTGATTCATTGTCAAATACATTGGAGCATCATCTTCTGAATATTCAGTAGAGGCCTCTGTATTAAAGGAATGGACTAAAGAAATACTTCTGGAAGGTGGTAAAAACTTAAGGAAGTTAGTCCTATGGAAGATCTTTAAGTCATTGGGGCAAAGCCTCCAATGTGATAGTGTATACCATTGTCTTCTAATTTTTCAATATAATTGCTTTACAGTTGTAACGGTTCTTGCTTAGCCACAGACTCCCATCACAGAATACACATTACCACAGGATAAAAACCACAAGGCTAGGCAATCATGGACTTCCTTCTTGTGATATAACATAATTATTTGTTCTTTCACAAAAATAACTTTTTTCTTCTTTATTTCTGCTTTCTGATAATTTTGTAAACATTTAGATTTATATCAATAGAAACTCCAAACCAAACCACAATTACAGAGATTCACCCAAGAGTCTTGATTTCTGTGACTTCAGTCTCTTGGTTTGCCATAGTGGACACCTTAACTAGGGAGGGATATCTACAAAGACTCAAAAACCAGGATGGACCTTTGGACCCAAAAAGTTGATCCACTTTCATTGATCCACAAATTAAGCTAGTTCATTTGAAGAAGTAGGGTGCAAAACCAATACCCTTTTACTTCCTATTCCACTAAGAATTTCTAAATGGACTAGCTAAAATTTGGTTCCGAAATTTAGGAACCAAAGAAGACAACTAATCTGAAAACGCTACAGAATCCATTAACTGCTTACTAGTTCAAGCGGGAGAAACAGCAAGTTCAAAGACACACCAGTTGAAATTTAGAATCCATTAACTGCTTACTAGTTCAAGCGGGAGAAACAGCAAGTTCAAAGACACACCAGTTGAAATTTCCCAGCAAGAGCATCAAAAGCATAGATGATTTTTGGTAAAAGATTTTTTTTTTGGTATTCAAACAATGTGATGTGTTGTTTATTATTGACTTCACTAATAATGTGAATTACATTAAATTATTTGTGAATATATGGACCCCACTTGGTCATATTTTATTTCCCTTTAACATATTGGTAAATATAAAGGACTTTATACCTGTGTCCATGAAATGTATCAACCCGTTAGTTTTGTATCTGGTACATATATGGTTTGAGTATTAGAAAGTATTTGTCTCACAAAATGAGTTGAGCAGTGTTCACTCTCCTTATATTCCCTGGAATTGTGAAGAACTGGCAACTAAACTTCATAGAATTTGTCAAACAATGAGCAAGAGATTGTTGATGTATCATTCTGGAGAAAAGAAGATCCAGAGCTTGAGGTAACATCACACAACAAAGTTTTAGCTGTGTTAGCCCATGGTATTCAGAAAATGAGAGGGCAAGAGAACAATAAGGAAAGCTACACCACCATGCCTCTATACTCAGCACTACTTAATATAATCATAATCATCGCATAAACATCATTCATCAGGTCCCACCTCTCTGTACCATTATAATTGGTACACTTGGTGTAGTCTATATTAGAACCACAACAACACTAAATTATACAGTATACTATAGATCTGTATGGGCTGTTGTTTTACTCTCCTTTATTTACAAATATATGTATTTTTTAAATTTGTTTTGAGACTTCATGACTCATACAAGTCAGGTCCTGTATGAAGTTTAGGACTGTATGCCATAATTTCCAAATAGATGTTCATTTTCTGATTACCTATTATTAACCTCTAGTACAGTTCTATTGTTTGAAATTTTGCTGAATGGTTTCTGTTCTTTTCTGTGTAAATGTACTCTCCATCATTAAGAAGCTGATCTTTTGTGAATGGCCATATGTACTCAAAACCAAAATATATCATATATATTCTTTCTTTGGGGTATTTGGCTAATAACAATTAAGTAAATTTAATTGATGATATACATATAGCATCGTGTGTATTGTTGCAGCTTTTTTGTCAAGAGGATCTAGCCTTGATCATAAGAAGAGTATTTAAGTTTCCAGTTGTAGCAATTTCTGACTTTCTTTCTTCTGGAAATTTGCTACAAACGTTGATATTGTGTAGCATGCTTTGGTATGTATAGACAGGTTTAGAAATGTGTGTATTTTTGAATATAAAATACATATTTTGATGTGCAACGTCCCTCTTAAATCTAATTTTATTTTTCTAAAGTCTGTTGTGTCTTAAAGTTTATAACTGTTCAGCCTTTGTAATTTTGAGGGTTTTTCAATTTAATTTTGAGAATTTCATAGGGAAGTACTTTATTTTCATCACTCACCTCCCCCTCTTCTTTCTCCAGCTCTCACATCCTGCACACTTTTTAAGTGGCTGACCTCTTGGGATAAGCTAATCTTTAGGGCTCTGGCTCTCAACCTTCCTAATGCTGCTGTAGCATTATTCCATTGCTACTTCATAACTATAATCTTGCTACTGTGATGAATGATAATGTAAATATCCAATCTGTGGCCCACTAAGGGGTTGTGACTCACAGTTTGAGGACCATTGCTCTAAGGTTTTAATTCCTGGGAAAGACTGACTCTTAGGAATTATCAGTTGCCCATAGCCCTTGGAGAGCTAAAACGTTTTGAGAATTCCCCATCCACATTAGATTGCCAATTCGTGTTTTAGATGGCTCAGTGGTTTAGAGCATTGATTGCTCTTCCAGAGGACCCAGTTCAGTTACCACATGTCAGCTTACAACTGTAATTTTAGTTCCAAGTGATCTGCTATGTTTACCCAGACATACATGGAGGCAAAACAGCAATGTGCATAAAATAAAATTAAATAAATCTTTTAAAATGTTAATGTTTATTTTTGAGATTATATTTTATTTTTTTTTAACATTTTTTTATTGATAAAAGAAGAATAAAGAAAAAAAACAAATTTCCACCTCCTCCCAGCCTCCCCTTTCCCTCCCCCTCCTCCCACTCTTCTCCCTCTCCTCCCACTCTTCTCCCCCTCCTCCCACCCCTCTCCCCTTCCCCCCACTCCTCTCCCCCTCTCTCTCCAGTCCAAAGAGCAGTCAGGGTTCCCTGCCCTGTGGTAAGTCCTAGGTCCTCCCCCCTCCGTCCATATCTAGGAAGGTGAACATCCAGACTGGCTAGGCTCCCACCAAGCCAGCAGATTGCGTAGGATCAAAACTGCGTGCCATTGTCCTTGGCGTCTCATCAGCCCTTAGGATGGGCAGGAGAATTGACCCTAGAGGGGCTCCCAGGAGCCCAAGCTGAGGTCCCCAGTTAGTTCCTTGGGCAGCTGAGGATAGGGAACCTGAAATGACCCCATCCTAGCGCAATACTGACGAATATCTTGCATATCATCTTAGAACTTTCATCTGGCGAGGGATGGAGATAGAGACAGAGACCCACACTGGAGCACTGGACTGAGCTCCCAAGGTCCCAATGAGGAGCAGAAGGAGGGAGAACATGAGCAAAGAAGTCGGGACCACGAGGGGTATATTTTATTTTTACCATGTCTCCCTTCACTTTCCACCCTCCAAGTCCTCTGAGACACCCCTCCTTGCTCTTCAACACATGGCCTCTTTTTTTTATCAATTGTTATTGCATGTACATATGTAGTTGTATATACATATGTATTTCTAAATACAAGTGTAAGTCCATGTAGTGTTTACATGCATGTGTGTTTTAAGGGCTGACTGTTTTAACCCCAGTAGCCAATTGCTGTGTTTTTCCCTATGGAGACCATCTTTCCTGCTCCCAGATTTACTCAGTTGCCTTTAGTTATTAGTGTAGGGTTGAGGCCTGTGGCTTTCCCCCATCCAATTTGATGTGTTTGTGGGTGTCCTCCTTTTCCAGATCATATTTAGGTGGTCGTGTTGGTGAGACTTTATAGGTGTAGCTTTTGATCTGACTACCATCTGCATTGTTCCTGCTCCTTAGGTGTTGGAGTGTTTTATAGATGTATCCACTAGGAGTGGGCTCCTGAACTCAGCATATTGGTTGGTTGTGATTTTCTATAGGGGTCTCTGTCTATTGCAAAGATAACTTGGAGGTGTCATTTTTAAGCTACCATTTTTAAGCTGAGATTTCCTGAGTTAAGCTTTCCTGTCATATATAAAAGACACTGTACAGTAGTAGGTGTTCTGTCCTGGTCCTTTGGCTCTTAAAATCTTTCTGATCCCTTTCCTGTGGTGCTGCCTGAGTCTTATGGATAGGCATTGTGTTATACATGTACCAATTGTAGTTGCTTATCCCACAGGCTGTTGTCCTCTGCATTTTTACCAACTGTGGCTTTCTCTAATGATCTCTGTATCTGAAAATCCAGATTGGACTAATACTACTCTATTATATTTTTCTCATAAAATTTGCTGAATTTTTATACTTGAATTGGATTTTATATCTATGTTTTTTCTTTTGATTTGGGGATTATGTTTTTGTTCTTCTGTTTCTTTAGACAAGGTCTTGCTCTCTAGCTCTGTTTGAGTCCAAATTCATATTTCTTCCCCCTTCTCTGGAGTGCTTGGATTCCAGGTATACTTCACCATATCAGGTTTTGGTCTTGCTTTGTCATTCATTTTAACAATCTGTCTACTAATTGGTATATCTATACTATTAATGTTTTAAATAATTTTATATGATTAGGTAAATATTTAGCATTTTTTATGATTTTACTTTATTATTATAAACTTGAATACAAAGCATTTAGTCATTTCACATTTACATACAAACCTTTTGTTTTCATTGATGTTCCCTCCCTTACTCTCTTTCCCATTCCCTTCTCTCCACCTGTTGTACCCCCCTCTTTTTCTCTCGCCGGTGGTTCCCTTTCTACCTTCGTTTCAAATGTATTCTGTTACCCCTCCCCCTTTTCCATAGGCCCTCATGTTTTCCTCTTGTAATTTCCTTTCCAGTTTCACAACTTATACCCTGTGCACACAAATATAACACATAAACAATTAAAACATTCGTCTGTATATAAAAGAGATCATGTCACTGAGAGAAACAATTAATAAATGGGGCCTCCTGAAACTGAAAAGCTTTGTAAAGCAAAGAACACAGTCAACAAGATAAAATGACAACCTGCAAAATGGGAAAAGATCTTCACTAACTCCACCTCAGACAGAGGTCTGAACTCCAAAATATACAAAGAACTCAAGAAACTGGTCATCAAAAGAACAAATTATACAATTAAAAAAAATTAGAGTATAGACCTAATCAGAGAACTCTCAACAGAGGAATCTAAAATGGCTGAAAGACACTTAGGGAAATGTTCAACATCTTATGTCATCAGAGAAATGCAAATCAAACAACTCTGTGATTCCATCTTACACCTGTAAGAATGGCCAAAATCAAAAACCACTGATGACAACTTATGCTGAAGAGGTTGTGGGTAAAGGGAAGACTCCTGCATTGTTGGTGGTAGTGCAAACTGGTACAGCCTCTTTGTACATCAGTGTGGCGATTTCTCAGAAAATGAGGAAACAACCTCCCTCAAGACCCAGTAATACCACTTTTGGGTATATATCCAAAGGACACCCAATCTTGCCACAAGGACATGAGCTCAGCTATGTTCATAGCTGCATTTTTTTGTCATAGCCAGACCCTGGAAACAACCTAAATGCCCTTCAACTGAAGAATGGATAAGGGAAATGTGGAACATTTACACAATGGAGTACTAGACAGCAGAAAAAATAATAACATCTCAAATTTTGCAGGAATATGGACAGAGCTAGAAAACATCATTTTGAGTGAGGTAACACAGATACAGAAAGACAATTATCACATGTACTCACTCAAAAGTGGTTTTTAAACATAAAGCAAAGAAAACCAGCCCACAAATCACAATCCCAAAGAACCTCGAAAACAATGAGGACCTCAAGAGAGATATACATAGATTTAATTTACATGGGAATTAGAAAAAGACAAGATCTCCAGAGTAAATTGGGAGCATAGGGACCTTGGGAGAGGGTTGAAGGGGAGGGGAAAAGTAGTAGGGAGGGGAGCAGAGAAAAATGTAGAGCTCAGTAAAAATAAAGAAAAAAAGAGAGAACATGAAGTATTTTTTCTGAGTTTGGGTCACTTAACTTGCTATAATATTTTCCAGAACCATCCTTCCTGTAAATTTTATTTTTTCTTTATGGTTGAATAAAATTCCACTGTGAATATGTACCATATTTTTTTGTATCCATTCATTTCTTGATGGACATATGGTTTGGCTTCATTTCCTAGTTTCTGTAAATACTGCAGCAATAAACATAGATGTGTAAGTATCTCTTTGGCATGGTGAGTTAAGAGTTCTTTGGATATTTGCCCAGAAAATGTATAGCTGGATCATATAGTACCTCTAGTTTTACTCTTGTGAGAAATCTCTATAATGGTTTCCACAGTGACCATACCAGTTTACCTTTCCACCAGCAGTGTCTAAGGGTTCCTCTCTCCCCACGTTAATAAGCATTGTTGTCATTTGTTTTCTTGGGGAAAGCTATTCCAACTGGGCTTACATGGGGTCTCAGAGCAGTTTAAATTTACATGTCTGATATATAAGATACTGAGTAGTTTTACAGTATTTATAGGGCGTTGTGCTTCTCCTAATGTTAACTGACTGTTCATGTCATTAATCTGTTTGCCCACTGGAAAATTTCTGTTTCTGGTGTTTGAGAACCGCAGTTCTGTATGTATTATAGGCAATCGCCTCTGTCTGAAGTATACCTGGTATAGATTTTCTCTTGTGGTGTAGGCTGGCTTTTTATTCTAATAAAGTTTTCTCTGCTGTGAAGTGATATTTTCATGTCATTTGATCCCATTTGAAAATAGTGGGTTCTTTCCTCCAATGCTGGAGTACTCTTCAGAAGGTCCATGTCAGTGCCTATATCTTGACATGATTTCCAATAATACTTTTAGCATCTGAGGTTCTTAAACTAAGGTTTCTGCTGCCTTTGTCAATGACTTTTCTACATCACCAAACATGGTTCTATTTTCATTCTCTTGTATGTGGACATCAATTTGCCAACACCAGCCATTGAATTGACTGTTTTCTTTACTATGAACATTTGTCACAGTTTTGAGAAAAAAAAATAAGTGTTTAGAGCTATATTTTTTTTTATTTTTTCGGTCCTCAATACTCTTTGATTGGTTGATGGATCCAATTTGTTGTTTGTCCATTACCATACTATTTTTGCCATTATGGCCCTGTAGTATAATTTGAGGTCAGATTTTGTTACACCTCCAACAGTCTCTGGTCAGAATTGCTTTGACTATTCAGGTATTTTATATGTCTGTATGAAATTTAAAATTGGTTTTTATGTTCTGTACAGAGCATCATTGGAATTTTGATAGTGAATGCATTAAATCTTCCAACCAGTTTTTTTTTTCTCTACTTCAGATGTATTTGTTAACTTCCCAGTTTACCTCACATTCTTTTCCAATATACAGCCATGAATCTGAGGTCACTGCCCTGCAACGCACTAGAATGACTTATGCTTGCGGGTAACTCTCTACAACGCTGACGAAGGGACACTACAGACATGCCACTATTTAAGCACACACCACCTTTGAATTAAGAGGCAAAGTGGCTCAAACAGGACAACAAAACACTGGACAAAAACCAAGTAAGAATAACACTGCTAATTTCCTACATCTGTTGCTCCCATCGTCAGTGCACAGCCCAGGTCGGCCTGCTGGGAGTTTGTCATCTCTCTCAAATATTAAACGCCTTCAGTGTGTCGGAGTTTAAATCTTCCAGTGTTAAGTGGAAGGCTGATATGGATGGAATTATTGTCACAAGAGTAAGGATAGAGAGGTATAAGGCAAGCGAATGGCACCACTGGGTGCTGGCCATGCACACCCTTTAGTAAGACCAGACCACCCAGGCTGGCTGGGCTCAGAGGCAGACGAGACCTTGTAGGTCATTCTTACTTTATTGGGTTCTAGTTTGTTCCATATTTCCTTGTTCCACTATTTTCTAATTAGGACAAGGTGAGAGGAAAGGTTCAATTAGTCTAAGAATACTTAGCCACACCTCACACTGTCTTACTCTAATATTTTTACCCTTCTGAACATACACCTAATTTCGACCTACACATGTTTTAAAGATAAACAGTAAAGTCAGCTGAAGAGACAGGTGGGACACGGGGCTAAGGACTGGCACCACCCTTGGGCACGGCTCTGGTGACTGAGCTGCTCAATGGTGGTGGCAGAACCACCTAGTGAGTCTTCTCCAGGAAAGCCTTGCAGCACCTGAGGCATTGCTGGTACACCACTTTGAAGTCAGAGTCATTGCCATAATAGGGATCTTCAATAATGAGTTGTTTCTGTAGATCATAGCTCCCAAGTAGCTCAATTTTAGCTTTGCAGTTTTTAACTTGATTACTTTTTCTATCCAAATCTCTCAGATTGCTTTCATCCATACATAGTATATAATCGAATGTGGCAAAGTCTTCTTCTGTAATCTGTCTTGCCTTGTGGGCTGTGCTAATACCATGATTTCTTAGGCAGCTGACAGCTCTTGGGTCTGGGGGCCGGCCCACGTTCCAGTCGGAAACAGTGCTGCTGTCAATGACCCAATTAGCTGAAACATTCTCATCAGTTACCAGTTTCCTGAAAACTGCTTCTGCAATGGGTGAGCGGCAAATGTTACCGAGACACACGAACAACACCGACTTGGACCCAATCTCTGCCATCTTCCCGTGCAGACCCTGGAGCCCAGAGACAGCGTAAGGACGTGGCCCAACCAGTTTTTATAAATTAGCCATTTTCACAATATTAACTCCACCTTTCTAACCGCACAGTTAGGTCCATCACAGCAAGATGACAGTCTTGCATCAACTCTGTCCTAGTTTGCCCTCCACTGCCAAGATAAAATACTGCCCAAAAGCAAATTTGGGAGAGAAGGGTTTCCTTATTTTATATAGTCATATATACAATATATGACTGAGAGAAGTTGGGACATTCAGGGGGCCCAGGCAGGAACCATGGATGAAAGCTGCTTATCAGTTTGCTCAGTTCACCTTCTAAACCAAAGAAACCCAGGTTTCTTCAACATCAATAATTAATCAAGAAAATGCCTCACAGATATGCCCACAGACCAGTCTAATGAAGAAAATCCCTCAGTTGAGGTTTCTTCTTGTCAGATGACTCAAGTTTGTGTAAAGCTGGCAAAACTAAGTATTCACTCTCTCTTTTCATCTCCAAACTTACAAATTTATGTCCCTCTCTTTTGTTGATTTGTCCATCTTTTTATATTCTCAAAGAACTGATTTTTAATTCCATTAAATATTTGTATGCACTTTTCATTTCTATTTCATGGATTTCTGTTTGGTCTTTTAAAACTTAAGTGTATTTATTTTATTTTATGTATTTGAGTACTTTTCCTGCATGTTTGTATGTACAACATGTTTGTACTGTGCTCCTATACATAAAAAGACGCTATTTACTGCTCTGTAACTAGAGTTATGGATGATCTCATGCCACTGTGTAGGTACTGGGGACTGAACACGGCGCTTCTGCAGGAACAGCAAGTGTTCTTTAGAACTGAACCAGTTCCAATTTTTCTCTGCAGTCCCAGCTTTTCTCTTGATCATTAGCCTTCTTTTTCCTCTACTGCTGCTGGCTTTGGTTTGTTTCTAATGCCTTAAAGCCTATCATTGCGTCATTTATTTGATCGCTCTCTATTTTCCAACACAAGAACACAGAGCTCTAAACTTTGATCTTAGGGATACCGCCATCTTATCTTACTAGTTTTGAAATGCTGTGTTTTTATTTTCATTCGGTTCTAGGAACTTTTTGATGGTATTCATTTCAGGAATGTGTTCTTTAATTTCCACTAGTTTCTGTATCTGCTGTTGATTGCTAGCTTTATCATTTTGTGGCCAGATAAAATGCAAGAGGTTATTTCAATTTCCTTGAATCTATTGATGAACTTTTGTATTCTCATATGTGATGTATTTTGGAGAAAGAGCCCATGAAATTCTAAGATAACATTCTAAAGGTTATGTTAGAAAGAAATATGCTGTAGGTATCTGCTAAGTCACGTAATCTATAGTGTCATTTGACTCTAATATTTCTCAGTTTTTGGTCTAGGCAACTTACCTATTTGTCACAATGAGTATCAACATGATGGGTTATTATGGTGTTAAAGTTAATCTATTGCTTTTTATCTAGTAGTATTTGCTTATAAAATTGGAAGCAACTACTTTTGGTATATATCTGGAATTGCAATGCTTTCCTGATCAATTGTTCCCTTAAACAGCACTAAAGGGCATTCTTCTTCTTTTTGGAGTAGTTTCTGTTTGAATACTACTGTGTTTGTTATTAGAAAAAGTGACTTTTACTCTTTCATATAACTTAGAAAATCTTGATCCATCCTTTCAGCCTAAAGTTGTGTCTATCTGTAATCTTAAGATATGTTACTTGTAGGCAGCAAAAAGAGATCGTGTGTGTGTGTGTGTGTGTGTGTGTGTGTGTGTGTGTGTGTAATATTAATGTCTTCTGAGTAGTTTTAGTTTGGGGTCTACTTTTCCCACTATGAAAATTGCTGTGTCAGCTTCTTTGCACCTTCTATTTGCTTAATGGATCCATTTCCAAATTTTGACTCTCAGTTTTTGGATGCTTTTGCCAGTAATGTGTATTTCTTGGAGACACATATAGTTGTATCTTGTTTTTAAATTCTTTTAGTCTGCTTCTTTTAAATATCAAGTTTAGGTTATACATAATATTAATGGGGGAAGGTAGAATATATTTTAAAATCTTACTTCTAAAATTGTATGCATAGATAATGTATGTGTTAAAAACTTATATATAGACATTAGTATACTATTCATAGTATACTCTGCTGAGCTTTATTTTATATTCTACATCATGGATGTTGTTCCATAATACTGACCATACCTATATTGTCAATAATATGACATAAAATATGACATTTGCAACAGGACTAATACTGCCTCTCCCATAAATTAACGTTTAGGTGATTCCTTGTATTTTGCTAGTAAATATTGCCAATGGATATTTGAGTACTGTGTGATCAAGTGTCTTTCAGAGAGCATCTAGCGTTTGATTTCTCAGCTGATCAATCTTTGTCCCTTCTTTGGTTGGAAGCATTCCTAGTACAAAATGTGAAAAGTGTAAAAAAGGTATCTCCAAAAGATCCAACTGCTAGATTCATTAAAGAACCTTCAGCATTTTAAGACATCTGGCAGCATTTGAAATAAACAAATGTGTAATAAATTGGTCTTCTAAAGTAGATAAATTTAAAAAAAAATATGTGTTCTCAATTGTGCATCATATTCTAAGGTCATCATCTACTCTGTAGCTCATTGCTATGATCAGCTTTCTCGCTAAACCTTTTCAAATGGACTGCACTGTAGATGTGTTCTTTGTCTCACCAAACATTTGTCAGTATTTCATCATTCTGACACTTCGGTTAAATTATTCTGCTGGTCTCCAGGAGGACAGTTTCGGCATCTACAAAAGTTACCTCAGGAAGTTGTAAAACCTGATCATGTTTCAATTATGAAGAATTCCAAATTGAAAATTAATCTTTCTCTGACTTTCAGAAGTCTCTCCTATCCCCGAAATAAATTTGAAATCAGCCTTTTCTTCGTGTCCACCTGCCATCTTTATAAAAGTCAAAACCATATGTGCTTGGACTTTGAAGTACAATTTCTCCTCTAATGGTATCCTTCACATAACCTTATTATTCTTGGTTCTGAGTTCCCAATACCCAACTGGAGCAAATTCAAGGAGGAATGACAAATACATGTGCAGATGGGTAATGTCGGGGTAACAAATGACCACAGCCTATGAAGTCACAAACACGAAAAATGTCAGCAAGTTGCCCAGAAGAAATGGGACACAAATGTGGCCATGTATGATGAAAACTTAGGGCAATTTCTGTTTTGAATTACAAAATCATTTTTCCTTAGATGAAATGGTTCTTGGAACAGAGAATCTATTGTTTATATGTCTTAAAAATACGTACCACAGCCTTTTAGTGAGTAATTGTGATTAATGTGTAATAATTCAGCTATTTGAGCGATAAAATCAGTATTACTTTTCTTTATAAAATACAGGCTTCACTGAACTAAACACATACAAATTCTAAGTTACCACTCGTGAAACCTCACCCACTGACACCATTTCTAGTGTCTTTGTGGCAAATTATTCTTGTGCCATTTTAATTCAGACATATCAAAAGCAAATACATTTCCCTTTCTAATATGAGCAAAGGGAAGCTTGACAGGTTGAATAGAGTTCCATAGAAAGAAATTTCATCAAATAAAAAAGAGACCATTTTGAGGGATAAATGATATGGCTCTTAGGTTGTTAAATGTAAAACCCAGATGGGAAGGAAATCAAAAGACAAGAAGCCCCATTTTTCAGTCACACATCACAAAGGAAAGGACCAATGCTTCAAAGTCTACCAGACTGGTACCTTATTCCCTGGACACCAACTATAGTCATCAGAAGGAAAGAGAATCCAAGGGCATTTGTGTAGACTGAAACATTTTGTTTTGCTCCATGTTCATCATTCCTAATGTATCCAGTCTGTGGCTATATCCTTAATCACAAATAAAATATGCTTATACAAACACCACTACATCGTGTTTGGTTTTCAAGTATTAAGATCAACAGATTGAGGAATTTCTGTTGGACAAACTTCTAAACTCTGTTTAATAATCCTTAGATAGAAAAAGTGCCAATGGGATGAGTTTGGTTGATAGCACATCAGAGTAGCAAAGCACATGATGAAATATAAATGGTGGCTCTGCCAAAGGCACTGAGGTACTCCATCTGCCTTAATAAACCCTGCACCAACAGCTTTCCTTCAGGAACAGCTCCTTCCTGCAAGTCATCTTGGTATGCCAATGAAGCAAAATCTAGTGCCTCAATACCCAGGTAGGGCATGGGGATTAGCACTTGCTGTTTCACTGAAATGTACACATGAGCACTGTCCCCCGCCCCGTGCTCTCTGTCAATGATGTCCACTCCAAAGGGGCAACGTGCTTCTGTAGCTCTGCAAGAGGCATTCTTTTCCTGGCTTCAGCTTCTAGAGCAAACTGGCTAGGTCAGAAGAAGCATCTGCAGAGTGTAATGAAGGATAGTGGAAGGCTGGACCTGGCCATGTAAATCTATCAGCTCTTTGGGTGGTCAGATGACTCTTTAAAGATGTGCAAAAGAATCTGTAAGCCATCAAGCACCACAGAAAAGGTGGGGTGCATCTCACTGTAGACTTGGGACTTTCGTGCACAAGGATTTGAGTTTGCTTCTTAGAACTATAGGAGCAAATAAAGTTCACAGTCCTAAGTATTCTGAGTGCTTCATATTTTCATCCTACCTTTCTCTAATCCTAGGATCACAACTGATTTCTGTACTGTGTACATTGTTTTGCCTTTGCCTTGTTCATGTGGAGAAATATTCAATCATCTCTATGTACTAAGTGTTTCTAGCCACTGACCTACTTATTTGATGCTATTGTAGGTACATAATCTGTATGTATATTTGGGTAATTATAAATATGCTACTTGATATGGTTTGGAAATGACCCTCAAAGTCTCCTATGGTAAGTAAAGTCTTTGTCAAGAGTTGACGCAACAATGAGGAGATGATGAAACATTCATTGGGACCAATGAAGGGAGTTACATTTTCAGGAATGGAAGGTTACAAGAGAACTCCCTTTCTCTATTCTATGCTCTCTCCATCCTTACACTTAGCAGCCATCTGTCTTTAGTGAGCAGTGTTATTCCATTGTATGCTCCACCAAAGGCCCCAAAGCAACAGGACCAATGAACTATATACTCAAAAGTCTGACCATGTGACAAAACAGGGATTCCTTCCTTTATGGTAATTATCTTGGGTATGTTGTCAGAAATAATTGTGTAGCTATTATTAATATAGTAGTTGTATTTTCATAGGGAAACAACAACCACCACCACCACAATAAAAAAAAGACACATATCTTCCCAACTGGCTGTAGTATTTTGTATTCAATTCTGCAATGCGTGATGGTTCCTTTAGTTCCAAATACTTGCCAGCTTTGAAGCTGTCGTCGTTTCCAGCTTCACCCTTGTGATAACTGTGAAATGGTGAATCCTTATTTTACTTCTCAGTGTCCTAGTTACATGTAAAGTTGTGCACCTTCCCAAGTTCTCTGCCATTTGTGTGTCTTCCTGGGTGTGGGATCTCTTTCTCATTTCTGATTGTTCTTTTAAGTCACACATCTGACTGTGTTCTGATTGAATTATTGACCATTCTGTTGAGATTGGGAAGGTCTTTGTATATTTCAGAGCAAAGTCTTTCTTCAGATATGTTTTTGGCAAATATTTTACTCCAATATATGGTTATTTGTATACTTAACAGTATCTTTTACAGAGTTAGAAATTTGAATTTTAATGATAAAGTCTTCTACATTATTTCTTTCACAGCTACCACTTAAAAAATTCTACCAAACTCACACTAGACCTAGTTCAACAATCATTTTCAACTGACTTTTATGAAAAGCATAATATCACTGATTGGTTAATGGTTTTGTTTGTGGATGCCAAAGTGGTGAAATACAATTTATTTAAAGACATGCATATCCTCATTCTAAGATCTTTGTTCCTTTGTCAAAGATATTTTCATTGTATATATTAATTTATCTGTTCTGAAACATTATTCTATTTATATCTACTACAATACAATTCAGTCTTGTTTTGTTTTGATTTTATAGCAAATTTTGAACTTCAGAAGTTTTTTTCCCCACAAATTTGTCTTGACTCTTCTGAGGCATCTTCCAGTTTTGAGATTAAATTGAATATATAAAGCCCGTAGATTGTATCTTCTATCATCAACATAGAAAATCTTAGCATTTATTGTTTTTTATCAGAATATTGTAGTTTTATGTGCAGAGAAACTGTTAAAGTTATACTGTTATTTCCACATTATAGTCTGACAAATATTTTTCTTCATGCATTGTTAAGATATTTTGCATTTTCTTTTATACTTTTTTGATTTGAGGCTTACATTAACTGATTTTCAAATCTTGAAAAGTCTTGCATACCTGAGACAAAGGCCATGTGGTCCAAATATATGATTCCTATAGATCAATGAATTAATTTTATTAACATTTTGTTGAGGGCTTTTACATGCATGCTCACATACATATGTGATGGTATCCTAGTTTTACGTGTATGTGCACATGCATGTGTGTGTGAAAGAGAGGGAGAGAGAGAGAGAGAGAGAGAGAGAGAGAGAGAGAGAGAGAGAGGTCTTCATCTGGTTATGATATCCAAGTGTTTAATAGAATACATCAGGAAGCAATCCTCCTGATTTCTGATGTCATATTTTGAAAGTTATTGCTAAAAACTAGATTTCAAGAAAGCAAATAACCTAATATAAAATGGGATACAGATTTAAATGAAGAATTCTCAAAAGAGGAAACTCCAGTGACTGAGAAACACTTTAAGAAATGTTCAGTAGCCTTTGTAATCAGGAAGATAAAAATCAAAACTATTGATATTTCATCCTAAACCTTTCAGAATGGCTATGATCACTAAGACAAGGGACAGCTCATGCTGGCAAGGATGTGGAGCAGGTGGAACACTCACCGCCTGCTCATTGGAGTGAAAACTTGTACAGTCACTAAGAAAATCAGTGTGGTGGTTTCTCAGGAAGATGAGAATAAAGTCTATGTGGTGATACCTTGTGTGCACAAATAAAGCTTGCCTGAAAAATCAAGGGTTGGAGCTAGCTAACCATACAGGTCTGTACAGGCAGACAGGAAGTAATATGGCTGAATAGAGAGAGGAAATGATAAGGTGGGAGGAGACAGAAACTCGGTCTCTTCTTGGCTGGGAAGTTAAGTAGGTAAGGTGTTGCTGTGGTTTTGCTTCTTCATCTCTTTGATCTTTCAGCATTTCCCCCCTATATTTGACTCTGGGCTTTTATTACTAAGACCAATTAGAACTTGTGCTACAAGCCTACCTCAGGATCCAACTATACCACTCTTGGGCATATACCCAAAGGACACTTCATCCTGGCACAAAGAAAATTCCTCAGCATTGTTCATTGTTACAATATTCATAATAGACTCAGAAAGACAAATATGGTGTGTATTCACACACACATACATATATATGTGTATATATATATGTATATATATATATATATATGTTAGCTTTTAAGTCAATAATAAAAACTCTACAAGCTATAAAATCACAGAGGTTAGATGTAGAGTAAGGGACTAGAAAAGACATATAGAGCTCTTTAGGAAAGATTAATAGATTATATAGTTATAGATGGATGGGCTCTGAAATGGGAGTATCAAGTGAGGAGGGGTAGAAAAAAGGTGGTATAGGGAGGAAATATGTAGAGACAAGCTAAACTAAAGGGTCTTTTGATGATTTGTATTGAAATAATACAGTAGAAGCTTCCATATGTATATGAAGGTGATCTAAATAAAATCACTAAATAATAGGGAAGACAGAACCCCAACTGGCCATTTCTTATCACCAAATGAAGTTTCCAGTACCAGAACTGGATTGTATCTATCTGACTTGTTGGACAAAGTGATCTCAAGGGAGCACCCAAACAGCGCAGGCTGTTGCCAAGACTCAATGTTGCCTTCCACAAATTGAGGGCAAAATCCCATTGCTAAGCACAACAATTGACCCTGGAAAAGCTGAGCAGGTGCCTACACAGAGCCTTCATTTCTACATTCTATCTTCTTTGCTACAGAAAGATGTTCTACACCCCACCAAAGGAGAAAAGTAAAGGCCAACCCAGCCACAGTCTCTTCGATCTACAATGGTGTCCTGCCTATAAAATACGCTAGTGCAATGGTGGTACAAAGCTTGTGGGAGTAACCAACCAATATCTGATTTAACTTAAGGCCCACTGAACAAGATGGAACCTACACCTGACACTGCTGGGTGACCAAGAAGCTAAGCCTAGATAGCCCAGGGACCTAGAATAAAACCAAATACTATTCTTTAAAAAAAAAAAAGTGGGATAGCAATAGATGATATTCTACTATACTCATAGATCTGTGCCTTTCTCAGCCATAGGCAGAGACGCTTCCTCCTTAAGTAGATGGAAACAAAGGTATCAGACATTATGCAGAAACTGAGAGTCCTTGGTGAACTTCACTGGGAGATCTTTGCTGGCTTGGAATGTTCTGTATGGAAATACATTATTTGGTGCTTTCAGTTCTTGGGTAGCTATAGTCCTAATTGAATTATCTATATCTACTTGTTTGACATTTGTAGATTCTTTCAAGATATCCCTCCATTTGATTTAAACTACCAATTTTATGACAGAGATTTTCTAATTCTGTTCTTTTAATATTCTCTTACTGTCCATGGAGCCTATAGTTATATCCCTCTTTCATTTCTGATATTAGTACTTTTATGCGCCTTATTTTCAGTCTGCCTTTTAACAATTAGCAAGTCTAATTGGTCTTTTTGTAGAATCAGCATTTGCTGTTCATTCTCCATTGGTTCCCTATCCCAATTACAGTGATTTATGCTGTCATTTTTCTTTTTTTTTTAACTTTTCTCCAACTTCTTTGAATTTAATTTGTTAATTTGTTCACTAATTTTCTTAAATTGGTTTATTGCTACCAATGATAGATCTTTCTTCTTATCTTTGCTAAGTCCTTAGTGCTGGAACCTTCTCTCGGTATTGTCAGTTCTGCATTCCACACTTTTGATTTGTCCCATTATCATTTTATCTTCTCAGAAAGTAGTTTTACTTCTCTTGCTGTTTCTTTTTTGAATTATACAATTCAGAAGTGCGCTATTTAATATTCAGGTAATAGACATTTTTCACTTACCTTTCCACTATTAATTCCTAGTTTTATGTGGCAATATTTCGAGGCCCCTCATTGTTATCTTTTCTGTTGTTTCAGTTATATAAAGATTTGTTTGAGGCCCCAAATGTAGTTTGCCTGGTAAGTGTTCCACATGAATTTGCAAGTTTGTGCATGCTAGCTGTGTGCTAGCCTCATCTACATCTGTGGACTCTGCCCACTGCTGGGTAGTATGTTTGAATTCATCTCTATTCTTACTTTTTGCCTATTTGATTTGTCCATTTCTAAGGCAGAGATAGTGAGGTCTCCCACTTTAAAATTGGTTTACTCTGTATCTCCTCACAGGCTACCAGTTTGCATTCATCTACTTTGGTGTGTTTTCTTAGACAATCCACTACATTGCTCTTCATTGACCTTGATAATTCATTTTATTGTTTCTTCACTCTGGTTACATTACTGCTTGTTCTTATAAATTTTCTTTAATAGTTTTACATGATAAACTGTGAAAGAGAATCTTCAGGAACAGTCTTTTATTTAGCCATATGCAAATAGGAAACGTTCTACCATCCTACAAAGTGGTCAGTTTTCATGACTTTGTGCTTTAGATTCTGAACTTTACTAATGCATTCCAGTGTCTTCACTTCAGTGGGAAGTTAGTTCTCTTCCCTTAGCAAACTTGGTCTCTGAGGAAAAATAAACCATTCTTTTGAGCTCAAACCTTGTGAATGACAACTTTCAATATTCTGGTCTATTTCACTGTGTCAAGTTTTCCTCCCATCCCAGAAAGTCAAGGAGGGCTCTGCTCAACCAGTTCTCAGCCTTGGCTTCCAACAAACTGTGCTCACCTGGGGCTTCAGACACCCTGTTTCCTTATCTCTCCCACAGAAAATCTTTTTTGGGAAGGCTGAAGCTTGACCCCAAGCCTTTCAAAGTTCCAAATGATTTCACAAAAAGCACATCCATCCTTTTATTCAACTATAGTTCCACAAAATTTCCAGGAAGTTTACATTAATAAAAAAAATCCCTCATCCCACCCCCTTCCTCTATAAATTGTAAATTTTCCTTGAATTTTTGCTTAAATTCTACTCGGCACTTATTTGGCCTAACACATAGGATTCAATATTTAAAACATCTTATCCAAATTAATATTTTTTTCCTTTTCCTATTTTATAAACCTACAACCACTACTTCAGTATATCAGCATAGACTCTAACTACATGCCAACTATTTGTTCTTATACCCAGATAAGCCTAGTCCTCACTGCTCATCAAGGAACCTCTCTTTGGGACAAATAGAGGTCATTACAGAAAGCTACAACTATTAAAAATGCAGAGTATGGAGCCCAGTCCCAATGGATACATCCGCAATACAACTCCTGCACCTAAGGCTCTTCTGCATGTCAAAAGAGGATGCAGAAAAATTATGTCTAAGGAGCATGGAGATCAATGTAAGTCTGTGCCTCCTAGGAATGTGAGAAACTTCTATAATGTCTCCAGCATGTCTGCCTAAACATGAACTAAACAGGAACAAAAACAGGTATACTAAAGTGGACAGGGGAAATCCTAAAAAGCCTGAACCCTACACAAATACAAGTAACTAAGCAATGCTCAGAGGAGGAGAAGTAGTCTTCCCCAAAGCGGAAGTACACAATGTTCATTGTATACCCAGTACACATGGCCATCCCTGGAACATATAAAAGTAACATTAGACAAGCTGAACAGACTGTATTTATGTTTTAGAAATATGTGTGTGTAATACATTATATAATATATATTGTGTGTATATGCATAGGCATATGTGTATTTAATATTCATGAAAAGAGGCTATGAATTTGAAAGAGAGCAGGGAGGGGTATTTGGAAGATATTAGAAGAAGGAAAAGGAAGGGGATATATTATAGTTATATCATATTCTCAAAGAATAAGAGAAATCACTTAAAATTCTCATTTTAATTGTCAAATAATTATTTATACTTATCAGATAAAATATAATGTTATGATATATGTTATGATATATTCACACCCTGTTAAATTATTAAATAGGTCATATTTACATAAACATTGCCTCTTGTAATCAACTCTTCTTTGCAGTGAGAATGTTTAGGACCTTCAGCAGAACCTTCAATTTGATAGGACTGAAATGAGAGCCTGTTACACTCTTTCATTTCCTAAGATGACAATAATATATCTAATAGCTTTTGAAAACATATGAGAAAAGCATATACATAATTTGAGGCTATAAATTTGAAAGAGCAAAGAGGGGCATATGAGAGTGTTCCAAGGAAGTTGAAAGGGGGATACGTACATCACAAATCACAACAAAGAAAATACACAGTGTCTTACAGGATTATGATGCTGCTTTGTCACTGTTCTGTTGCTGGGAGGAGACATCATGACAAAGACAACTCTTACACAATAAAGCATTTACTTGTAAGCCTTGTTTTCCTTTTCATAAGTTTAGTTCATGACCACAATGACAAGAAGCAAACAGGTGTGGTGATAGCACCTGAGATGAATATCCTCATTTGTATGCATCAGTAAGAGGGACAGGGAGAGAGTAGGGGAAAGGAGACGGAGGGTGAGAGAGAAAGAGAGAGAGAGAGAGAGAGAGAGAGAGAGAGAGAGAGAGAGAGAGAGAGAGAGAGAAGAACTGAAGAACTGAATAGGGCTTTTTGAAACCTCAAAGCCCGACCATAGTGACACACCTCCTACAACAAGCCTATATCTACCCCAACAAGACCATACCTCCCCTTCCTTCTTATTCTTTCCAACACTGTTATTCTCTCTGATGATCATTCAATATGAGCTTTTGGGGACCATTCTCATTCAAACTAGCACAGATGTTACTTTTAAACATTTCCTGTTGAGTAGAAATAAAAATATGTGTTGTTTTAGGAAGATCCATTTCCAAAGATGCTTTTCAGAAAATGCTGGCTAACAGTAAATCATTATATGACTGCCAACATCTAATGAATACTTTGATCATCCTATGATGGAGGAAGGTCATTGGTTAAAAAGTAAAGAAACTGGCTGGTGGCAGAGAGCCTCCCTGCTCTGCCTGCTTGGGCGCTGGGTCCTAACCCCAAGCGTAGGGTAAAGGGGAGCTCGGGGGCTTCTGTGTCCCCATAGCCCGCCTGCAGCAAGCAGGGTGGGCCCTTTGTCTGCGAGCGAACCAAGCAGCACGGAGTTTCATCAGGGCACCTAGTGAGACATCATTGTGGTGAGTGAGGGCTGCGGCACCCGGGAACAGCCCGCCTACACTTCCTGATCAACCTACAGGGCTACACTGCCCGGTACCTGCTCTCTCTTCCTATCCCATCCAGCTTACATCCAGATCCCCCCACCCTCTGTTTCTCTTCCCCCTCCCTTCCCTGGTGGCAGAGAGCCTCCCTGCTCTGCCTGCTTGGGCGCTGGGTCCTAACCCCAAGCATAGGGTAAAGGGGAGCTCGGGGGCTTCTTTGTCCCCATAGCCCGCCTGCAGCAAGCAGGGTGGGCCCTTTATCTGCAAGCGAACCAAGCAGCACGGAGTTTCATCAGGGCACCTAGTGAGACATCATTGTGGTGAGCGAGTGCTGCGGCACCCGGGAACAGCCCGCCTACACTTCCTGATCAACCTACAGGGCTACACTGCCCGGTACCTCCTCTCTCTTCCTATCCTATCCAGCTTACATTCAGATCCCCCCACCCTCTGTTTCTCTTCCCCCTCCCTTCCCTGGTGGCAGAGAGCCTCCCTGCTCTGCCTGCTTGGGCGCTGGGTCCTAACCCCAAGCGTAGGGTAAAGGGGAGCTCGGGGGCTTCTTTGTCCCCATAGCCCGCCTGCAGCAAGCAGGGTGGGCCCTTTGTCTGCGAGCGAACCAAGCAGCACGGAGTTTCATCAGGGCACCTAGTGAGACATCATTGTGGTGAGTGAGGGCTGCGGCACCCGGGAACAGCCCGCCTACACTTCCTGATCAACCTACAGGGCTACACTGCCCGGTACCTCCTCTCTCTTCCTATCCCATCCAGCTTACATCCAGATCCCCCCACCCTCTGTTTCTCTCCCCCCTCCCTTCCCTGGTGGCAGAGAGCCTCCCTGCTCTGCCTGCTTGGGCGCTGGGTCCTAACCCCAAGCGTAGGGTAAAGGGGAGCTCGGGGGCTTCTGTGTCCCCATAGCCCGCCTGCAGCAAGCAGGGTGGGCCCTTTGTCTGCGAGCGAACCAAGCAGCACGGAGTTTCGATCAGGGCACCTAGTGAGACATCATTGTGGTGAGTGAGGGCTGCGGCACCCGGGAACAGCCCGCCTACACTTCCTGATCAACCTACAGGGCTACACTGCCCGGTACCTCCTCTCTCTTCCTATCCCATCCAGCTTACATCCAGATCCCCCTACCCCCTGTCTCCCTCCATCCCTCCCTTCTTGGAGCAGAGTGCCTCCCTGTTCAGCCTGCCTGGGCGCTGGGACTGAACCCGAAGGTGAGTGCAAAGGGGAAGGTGGTAGCTCCTTTGTCTCCATAACCTGCCTGCAGCAAGCAGGGTGGGCCTTTGTTTGGAAGCTAACCAAGCAGCAAGGAGATCGGAACTGGACTCCAGGAGAAACATCACGGGGGAGTGACATCACTTGGAAGGTACATCAGTTGGCAAGAAGACCTGATCCTGTAAAAGAAGATCCATAGGAGAATATTGGAAGGAAGAGATGGGGAGACGCCAATGCAAGAATTCACCCAACAATCTGAAGAACAACACGAAACCACCAGAAGCCAGCGACCTCACAACAGGAGGACATGAACACCTTAATCATGAAGAAGGAGAAAAAACTGACTTCATGACAGTGATTGACACCCTTAAACAGCATATAAAAAATGCCCTTATAGAAATGGATGAGAAGTATAACAGAAAGTTCGAGGAATTGAGTAAATCAGTGAATGATACCCTAGGAAAGCAAGGAAAAACAATCAAGCAGATAATGGAAACAGTTCATGATTTGAAAAATGAAATGGAGGCAAAGAAGAAAACACAAACAGAGGGCCGGCTGGACATGGAAAATCTAGGTAAACGAATAGAGACTACAGAAACAAGCATAACCAGCAGAATACAAGAGATAGAAGAAAGAATCTCAGAGTCTGAGGATAACATAGAGAAAATAAACGCACTGATCAAAGAAAACAGCAAGTCCAACAAACTCTCATCACAAAACATTCAGGAAATATGGGACACAATAAAAAGACCAAACCTAAGAATAATTGGAGTAGAAGAGGGGGAAGAAGTGCAGCTCAACGGTCCAGAAAATATACTTAATAAAATTGTAGAAGAAAACTTTCCCAACCTGAAGAAAGATGTACCTATGAAGGTTCAAGAAGCATACAGAACACCAAATATGCTGGATCAAAAAAAAACATCCCCTCGCCATATAATAATCAAAACACAAAATATACAGAATAAAGAAAGAATATTAAGAGCCGCAAAGGAAAAAGGCCAACTTACTTATAAAGGTAAACCTATCAGACTTACACCTGACTTCTCTATGGAAACCATGAAAGCCAGAAGGTCCTGGATAGATGTACTGCAAAAACTAAGAGTCCATGGATGCAAGCCCAGACTACTATATCCAGCCAAGCTTTCGTTCACCATAAATGGAGAAAACAAAATTTTCCAGGATAAAAACAAATTTAAGCAATACGTAGCCACAAATCCAGCCTTACAGAAAATAATAGAAGGAAAATCACTAACCAAGGAGTCCAACAAAGACCTCAATAACTCAGACATCTAGAGACCCTTCACCAGCGCAACTCAAAGAAGGGAAACACACAAACCCTACTACTTAAAAAGTGACCGGAGTTAACAACCACTGGTCATTAATATCACTTAATGTCAATGGACTCAACTCACCTATAAAAAGGCACAGGCTAAGAGACTGGATACGAAAACAGGATCCAACATTCTGCTGTCTACAAGAAACACACCTCAACCACAAAGACAGGCACCTACTCAGAGTAAAGGGCTGGGAAAAGGCTTATCAAGCAAATGGACCTAAGAAACAAGCAGGTGTGGCCATACTAATTTCTAACAAAGTTGACTTCAAACTTAAATCAATCAAAAGAGATGGAGAGGGACATTTTATACTCATAACAGGAAAAATTCATCAGGAAGAAATCTCAATCCTGAATATCTATGCCCTTAATATAAAAGCACCCACGTATGTAAAAGAAACATTGCTAAAATTCAAGGCAGCCATCAAACCGCACACATTAATAGTAGGAGACTTCAACACTCCTCTTTCACCAATGGACAGGTCAATCAGACAGAAACCTAACAGAGAAATTAGAGAATTAATGGAGGTAATGAAGCAAATGGACTTAACAGACATCTATAGAATATTCCACCCAAATAGGAAAGAATATACCTTTTTCTCTGCAGCTCATGGAACCTTCTCGAAAATTGACCACATACTTGGTAACAAAGCTAACTTACACAGCTACAAAAAAATATTACTAACCACCTGTGTCTTTTCAGACCACCATGGATTAAAGTTAGAATTCAACAACAATGCTACCCCCAGAAAGCCTACAAACTCATGGAAACTGAACAGTCAACTACTGAACCATACCTGGATTAAGGAGGAAATAAAGAAAGAAATTAAAGTCTTCCTTGAATTCAATGAAAATAAAGAAACAACATACTCGAACTTATGGGACACTATGAAAGCAGTCCTGAGAGGAAAGTTCATAGCACTAAGTGCCCACTTAAAGAAAACAGAGAAAGCACATATTGGAGACTTAACAGCCCACCTGAAAGCTCTAGAAAAAAAAGAAGCAGACTCACCTAGGAGGAGTAGAAGACTGGAAATAATCAAACTGAGGGCTGAAATCAACAAAATAGAAACACAAAAAACAATCCAAAGAATCAATGAATCAAGAAGCTGGTTCCTGGAAAAAATCAACAAGATTGACAAACCCCTATCCAAACTAATCAAACGGCAGAGAGAAAATTTGCAAATTAATAAGATCAGAAATGAAAAGGGGGACATAACCACAAACACAGAGGAAATTCAGAGAGTCATTAGATCTTACTACAAAAGCTTGTATGCCACTAAACTGGAAAATGTAAAAGAAATGGACACTTTCTTAGATAAATACGATTTACCAAAATTAAATCAGGACCAGGTGAACAAGCTAAACAGACATGTCAGTCGCGAAGAACTAGAAGATGTTATCAAAAACCTCCCTACCAAAAAAAGCCCAGGGCCAGATGGTTTCAATGCGGAATTCTACCAGAACTTCCAAGAAGACCTAATACCTATACTCCTCAATGTATTCCACAATATAGAAACAGAAGGGTCATTACCAAATTCCTTTTATGAAGCTACAGTTACTCTGATACCAAAACCACACAAAGACTCAACCAGGAAAGAGAATTACAGGCCGATCTCACTCATGAATATCGACGCAAAAATCCTCAACAAAATACTGGCAAACCGAATCCAAGAACACATCCGAAAAATTATCCATTATGATCAAGTAGGCTTCATTCCTGAGATGCAGGGCTGGTTCAACATACGAAAATCTATCAATGTAATCCATCATATAAATAAACTGAAAGAAAAAAACCATATGATCATTTCATTAGATGCTGAAAAAGCATTTGACAAAATTCAACATCCATTTATGTTAAAAGTCTTGGAGAGATTAGGGATACAAGGGTCATACCTAAATATAATAAAAGCTATATACAGCAAGCCGACAGCTAACATCAAATTAAATGGAGAGAAACTCAAAGCCATCCCGCTTAACTCAGGAACACGACAAGGCTGCCCACTTTCGCCATACCTCTTCAATATAGTGCTGGAAGTTCTAGCAATAGCAATAAGACAGCATAATGGGATCAAGGGGATTCGAATTGGAAATGAAGAAGTTAAACTTTCGTTATTCGCAGATGATATGATAGTGTACATAAGCGACCCCCAAAATTCCACCAAAGAACTTTTACAGCTGATAAACAGCTTTAGTAATGTGGCAGGATACAAGATCAACTCCAAAAAATCAGTCGCCCTCCTATACTCAAAGGATATGGAAGCAGAGAGGGAAATCAGAGAAGCTTCTCCATTCACGATAGCCACAAACAGCATAAAATATCTTGGGGTAAATCTAACCAAGGAAGTGAAAGATCTATTTGACAAGAACTTTAAGGCATTGAAGAAAGAAATTGAAGAGGATACCAAAAAATGGATGGACATCCCTTGCTCTTGGATTGGGAGGATCAACATAGTAAAAATGGCAATTCTACCAAAGGCAATTTATAGATTCAATGCAATCCCCATCAAGATCCCATCAAAATTCTTCACAGATCTGGAGAGGACAATAATCAACTTTATATGGAAAAACAAAAAACCCAGGATAGCCAAAACAATCCTATACAATAAAGGATCTTCTGGAGGCATTACCATCCCTGACTTCAAACTCTATTACAGAGCTACAGTAATGAAAACAGGGTGGTACTGGCATAAAAACAGAGAAGTCAACCAATGGAATCGTATAGAAGACCCGGACTTTATCCCACAAACCTATGAACACCTCATTTTCGATAAAGGAGCTAAAAGTTTACATTGGAAGAAAGAAAGCATCTTCAACAAATGGTGCTGGCACAACTGGATGTCAACCTGTAGAAGAATGAAAATAGACCCATATCTATCACCGTGCACAAAACTCAAGTCCAAATGGATTAAAGACCTCAATATCAGCCCGAAAACACTGAACCTGATAGAAGAGAAAGTGGGCAATACCCTACAACAGATGGGCACAGGCGATCGCTTCTTAGGTATAACCCCAGAAGCACAGACATTAAGGGCAACATTGAATAAATGGGACCTACTAAAACTGAGAAGCTTCTGTAAAGCAAAGGACACTGTCACTAAGACACAAAGGCAACCTACTGACTGGGAGAAGATCTTCACCAACCCCGCAACAGACAAAGGTCTGATCTCCAAAATATATAGAGAACTCAAGAAACTAGACTTTAAAATGCTAATTAACCCAATTAAAAAATGGGGCGCTGAACTGAACAGAGAATTCTCAACAGAAGAAGTTCAAATGACCAAAAGACACTTAAGGTCATGCTCAACCTCCTTAGCGATCAGGGAAATGCAAATCAAAACAACTTTGAGATATCATCTTACACCTGTAAGATTGGCTAAAGTCAAAAACACCAAGGATAGCCTTTGCTGGAGAGGCTGTGGAGGAAGGGGTACCCTCATCCATTGCTGGTGGGAATGCAATCTTGTGCAACCACTGTGGAAGTCAGTGTTTCGGTTTCTCCGGAAATTCGGGATCAACCTACCCCTGGACCCAGCAATACCACTCTTGGGAATTTACCCAAGAGATGCTCTATCACATGTCAAAAGCATTTGTTCAACTATGTTCATAGCAGTATTATTTGTAATAGCCAGAACCTGGAAACAACCTAGATGCCCTTCAATGGAAGAATGGATGAAGAAAGTATGGAATATATACACACTAGAGTACTACGTTGCGGTAAAAAACAATGACTTCTCGAATTTTGCATGCAAATGGATGGAAATAGAAAACACTATCCTGAGTGAGGTATCCCAGGCCCAAAAAGACGATCATGGGATGTACTCACTCATAATTGGTTTCTAGCCATAAATAGGGTTCACGGAGTCTACAATAGGCGAATCTAAAGAAGCTAAGTAAGAAGGTGATCCCAAGGAAAAACATATAGTTATCCTCTTGGATAAGGGAAGTAGACAAAATTGCCGGGGGGAAAAGTGGGATCTTGGGGGTGGGGTGGGATGGGGGTTAGGGGAGATGGGGAGAGAAAAGGTAGAAGGGAAGGAGGGGGGACTTGGGGAAACAGGAGGATCGGGATAAAGGAAGGTTGGATAGGGGAGCACGGAACCACAATTCTTAGTTAAGGGACCCACTTTAGGGTGGGCAGGAGACTTGACCCTAGAGGGGCTCCCAGGTGCCCAAGCTGAGGTCCCCAGTTAGTTCCCTGGGCAGCTGAGGATAGGGAACCTGAAATGACCCTACCCTAGAGCAATACTGACGAATATATTGCATACCATCCTAGAACTTGCATCTGGCGATGGATGGAGATAGAGACAGAGACCCACACTGGAGCACTGGACTGAGCTCCCAAGGTCCCAATGAGGAGCAGAAGGAGTGAGAACATGAGCAAAGATGTCGGGACCACGAGGAGTGCACCCACCCACTGAGACAGTGGAGATGATCTACTGCGAGCTCACCAAGGCCAGCTGGACTGTTACCAGAAAAAGCATGGGATAAAACTGGACTCTCGGAACATGGCGAACAATGAGGGCTGATGAGACGCCAAGGACAATGGCACGCGGTTTTGATCCTATGCAATGTGCTGGCTTGGTGGGAGCCTAGCCAGTCTGGATGTTCACCTTCCTAGATATGGATGGAGGGGGGAGGACCTAGGACGTACCACAGGGCAGGGAACCCTGACAGCTCTTTGGACTGGAAAGGGAGGGGGAGAGGAGTGGGGGGAAGGGGAGAGGGGTGGGAGGAGGGGGAGAAGAGTGGGAGGAGGGGGAGGGAAATGGGAGGCTGGTGGGAGGAGGTGGAAATTTTTTTTTTCTTTTCTTTATCCTCCTTTTATCAATAAAAAAATTAAAAAAAAAAAAAAAGTAAAGAAACTGCCTTGGCCCATTTTATTGGTTAGAATATAGGGTGGAGTAAACAGAACAGAATGCTGGGAGAAAGAAGCTGAGTCAGGGAGTCGCCATGTTCCTCCCACTCCAGACAGATGCAGGTTAAGATCTTTCCTGGTAAGCGCACCTCATGGTGCTAGATTATTAAAAATGGGTTAAGAGGCTAAAACTAATGGGCCAGGCAATGTTTAAAAGAATACAGTTTCCGTGTAATTATTTCGGGTAAAGCTAGCCGTGCGAGCGGCCGGGTGCCGGGAAAGTAGCCCGCCGCTCATATTTCAACAATCCTAAGCATGCTTATTAGAAATATTTAAACTGCTGATTAATCATACTTGTTTCATTTTGCTTTTTCCATTTTGAAGTAGGATCTGGCTGAGTAGTACAGGTTAAAATCTTCAATTGTTTAGTTTTAATAGTCTTTACTTTGAGAGCAGTTTTGATTTCACATTAAAATTGAACAAAAGCACAGGATTATTTTTAAATATAATTCACCATATACAGCTATAAATAGTTTATACTTTAACTGAATAACAGTCCTGAATTAAACAGTAACTTGGCATATGGCAGAGGAAAGAAATAAAAGGGAGTTTCTTTAAATCAAAAAGTTAAAGATGCTGGGGTGCTAAAGAGAAACAAAAAAATGTGTGCAAACAAATGGTAAAATATAAAAGAGAGCTGTATTTCATAAAGTTTAAATTCTACTGGGATCAGCCCAATACTTTATAAAAATTCAGACTATATATATATTTTACATATATATTTACATCTGCATCTCATTCAGTTCCAGCTGAGTTTGTGAATTTACACATCACCCACGAAAATAAAAACTGAAATCATGATACTTCTTTTTCAAAAAACAGATAGCATACAAAAAAACAATAGTTTTAAAAGGGACTATATCAAATTCCACCTCAACCATCCACACGAGCCTCCTTAGGTGGCTGCCATGGGGTCTTTCTGAGCTACATTTGAGTCAAGTCTCATTAGCCTTTAACATTTCGTACATTTTCAGTTCCTCTCGTAAAGGTTTATTCTGTTAGATGCTAAACAAAGTAAAAATAACCATGGTACTTGCACTTAGCAACTTCACATCCTGAATTTTAAAAACAATGCTTCTTGAGCTCTGCCGCCTCACTTTGAAAGTGAAGGGATTTTTTTTTCCAATAAGAGTATGCTTTTCCAGCTGGTTTAAAGTTCTGTTTAAAACTTAAAAATTTAATATATGGTCGTCGATGGCTAATTTTTGCAACTGAATCACCATTACTCTCTAATAGTGTTTGAGAATTTGAAAGTATTTCCTCAGACCCACATTGTTTCTGTGTATGGGATGGCAGGACAGCTTTTGGAGCATGTGTGTACTAATCCAATCAGCTGTGGCCCTTATAAATGGTGGGGAGATCAAAGCGACTCAGATGTCTCTGTCATTGTCTAGTATAATAAGGACAGCTGATTTGCGGGATCAAAAGAATACCTCACTTTTGCATTTCTCCCTATAGAAATAGTCTCGGTTATGACTAGAGGCTTAGTATCATGTTCATTATTAGCCTGAAGTTTTAAAACTTCCTGTGAAGATCGAAAAGCATAATGTTCTGAAAATACTTAAGAAACAATTCTGCAACAGTAAGCCACAATGTTCGGACTGTATTATTTGTTTTCATTCACGCACTGATGTTTACCTTGGAAATTATATTCCACTGATTTCTATTCATTGAGTGATATTTCTAACCCTGCTCTCAGAATCACAAAAAATATGGGGGTTTATATGAAATGTTTCTGAGAATTTGAACTACACCTGAAAGATGTTAGTTTATCCTAGTGACAGAAACTTTAGGTAAACACCATTCATAGGGCATGTTGGTGGATCACAACTGCGGTAAACAATATTGGACCCAATACTTCAAAATGTGGATTTTTTTTTCCAGGCCACTGAAATCTCAGCCACAGAAGTCACAGCATCAGCTACTAGTAAACTTCCAATTTACTAACTGTTTGTCCTTCATATGTATTTTAACTACCCCACATTCTCATTCACCCTAACTCAGTATCACATGAAATTTTCACATTCTCAACTGCAAGTTTGATATAAATATTACAAGTTAGAGATCTAAACTTGCCCTTTGCAGCTTGGTAATTCAACTTAACAGGAATCCTTTTCAAGCCATACTATTCCCAGACATTACTGCGTTATTCTTTTAAATGGCTGCATTTAGGTATAAGTGACCACAGTTAAGGTATATAATTTTGATAGTTATGATTTATCATAAAATCTTCTCTACCTTCAAAGGGATGAATGCTTAAACTGCCCTAAAAAGTAGTCTCAGGTTCCCTGAAATTTTTCCATATGTTCCTGTCCCTTTTTTAAGGCAACTGTTGAACTGGTGTCTTTCAGTGCTACAGTGATCACTTCCTTAAATTGTATACCTACTGATGAGTCCACTCTGATCCATTGAAAAGATCGAAACCTATGGCCACACAGATGACAAACTTAGAGGGCAAGAAATAAAAAAATCCAGACATGAAGATAGGAAGGGAATCTACAGGAAAGAGAGGAAAGTCTTAGGGGGGATGGGAGATATTGGGGCACAGGAGTAATCAGGATGCCTTACATGCATGTATAAAATAGTCAAAGAACAAAGTCAATAAAATAGCAAAAAAAATTGAAAAATGGATCCTTAAAAAATTCTATGGCAAATAATTTAAGAGTCAATAAAAAGCTAAGATATAGTGTGGTTTTATGTTTTGGGTTTTTACAAAAATGAAGACACAGTCAAATAAATACTAAATGTCCAAACTAAAATCTGACAAAGGATTTTTTTCTCTGAAGAACAGCTGTGTGTGCCTCTTCCAGCACTGTCTTAAATAGACAGAAAATTCAAGCCAGAGCAGGGATGGACAACAGAAGCCTCCAGCCATTTTTGTCCTTTTACTAACTCTACCCTCAGAATTGATGACAGTCAACATTGCTTTAAAACTTGCAGGGGAAAAGAAGATCCCCGCCCCCCAAGGGCTAGTTACCTAATAGCTAGTAATGTGGTTTCATATTCAATACAAAATTCCTACCAGTTTCCTCTTCTCTGGAGAGTTTTGTCTTCTAGATTATTTCAGAGCATTTTCCTTTATAAAAACAATATATATCATTATAAGAACATTGAAACAGAGAGTTCTAAAATAAGAAGTAAAGCCATCATATCTTCTCACCTAGAAATGTCATTCTTCACACCTGAAAGGTTTGGCTTCTGAATTTCTCTAGAGAGAGACTATGCTCACTCACAGTCCCTCCTTTTGGATTCTGACATAAATTCTATACTGCATGGCTGTTTTAAAAAGAAAGAAAATTAAATATATTAATAGACCTTTATAAATTTTGTTTGCCAAAGTAGGCTTTTTAGTTTTCTAATGACCGTAAAAAATCTATTACCCATAAGTCTCTTTTTTAATAATTCATTTAGCTTTATTTTACGTTCATTGGTATAAAGGAATCAGATCCCCTGGGACCAGAATTATAGTTGTAAGCTGCCATGTGGGTGCTGAGAATTGAACCCATGTCCTCTGGAAAAATAGCCAGTGCTCTTAGCAACTGAGCAATCTCTTCAGCCACCAGGAGTCTCTTTTTTATGATCAGCATTTTTCAAAATACACTTGCTATAAAGTACACCAATTCTTACCATTTACTTGAGAAACTTTACCAAGTGTAAAATGTTAAGCACCACTGTCTATAATGCATCTTTGGTAATTATTAGTACTTCTCCCTGAATATCTCTAGTTCATCTCTTTGAGCAAATGTTTGGCTTGTAATCCCTGGATCTCTGGTGTAAAATGAGCTTCGCCCTATGACTAGTCAGTCAGTTAACAAACCAAAATGGTGCATGTGCTTTGTGAGCCAAGTCTTCAAGAGTATTCTTCTTCAGCCATTGGAACAACCAGTGTTCTGGATACAACTATGCCACCAGCCAGAGTCCCAAAGAACAGACCCTTGATAGAGAGCCAATGACTAAGACACAACAGACCTGCAGGTTTTGTTTGGTAGGTCTCAAAGGGCTATTTAGTGGCTGTACCCATACTGCCTAGCTGTGCTAGTTAATTTTATGTCTTTCTATCTTTAATGAACCATTTCCTGTTTTATTCTAGTTTGACCCTTTTACTGTTTCCACCAATCCTCTGGACACAGAAACCAAGAATGTAAATTATAGTATGTTTTCTTTTTTATTTTTGACATGAAATCTCAATAATTTAAAAGTCATGTTTTCTCTGCCTCCTGAGCATAGGGTTATATTCATGGGCTTCTACATAGGACTTAATGAGAGTGGTTTCTGATGGCTTTAGTTTTAGTCACATAAATGACTGAAGAATTAAGTGAGCATCACGAACAATCATTGTTGAAGGGCTCATGTATTTTGTTATTTTGGAAGGGTTCTATTTAAAAACCCTGATGTAAGGTAAAACTTGGAACATTGTGGATGGTATTTTAGAACGATGGATGGAGAAGAGATTATACATACTCTTTTTCCGCTAGTGAATATGACAGTTACTCCAACTGGAAATAAATAAGGACCTTCTAAGGTGGCATGTGTCTAGCAGTGAAGAGATATCATAACCATGGCAACTCTTACAAAGGAAAGCATTTAACTGGGGCTGGCTTATAGTTCAAAAGTTTAGTCCATTGTCATCATAGCAGGAAGCATGTTGGCATGCACATAGGCATGGTACTGGAGAGGTAGCTAAGAGTTCTACATCTGGATCGCCAGTCAGCAAGAAGACAGAGTGGCACCAGGCCTGGCTTAGGCTTCTGAAACCACAAAACCAGTGACACGACACACTTCCTCCAACAAGATCACACCTCTCACTAGTGCTACTTTCTATGAGCCAATGGAGGCCATTTTTACTGAAACCACCACAGCATAACCCTTTGGCAGCCTACCTTCTAAGAATGGCTTGATGGGGGTGCATGTGAAGTCCCGTCAGCCTCTGGTGTGGGGAATAGGAGTGTTTTAGCCATCGAAAATTGGTCTCAAGGGAAGAAATGAAAGAGAACAGGACCCACAAGATACACATGGGTGGTCTTGAAGGATTTACTCTTTCCCCAGACTGTGAGTTACGGAGAGTCAACTCAATGGGAAGACACTCAGAACAAATGAGGAAAACACAACAGTATATTATCTCTTTCTGAAATGTGATCAAAACAGATTCATGCCTTTACGAAGGCAATCATCTCCCAAAGAAACCACTCGAAAATTATATAATGCCAAGATAGATGTCTTTTATCAATTAGCTTTATTCTTTGACCATTTCATACATCTGACAATGCATGACAGTTACTATTACCTCCAACACTCATTTATCTCCTTCTCACCCCCATCAACATTCCAGTTCCGTGTGACAGTCTCTTTTCCACATTCATATCTTTCTCTTTTGTTTTGTGACCCTCTCAGTTCACCCAGTCATCTCTATGACCAACAGTAAGGAACTATCCACTGGAGTGATATAGTGGGCTCACCAGGGGAATTATCCTCATACATCCCTCTGTAGTCAGTGGTACCTCTGGGAGGGATAGAGTTCTATGAAACCCTCCTCATGTATGATTAACAGATGGCAGGCCTATGCTTATACAGGTCAAGTTCAAGAAACTACAATTGCTGTGAGTTCATAATTTCAATGTCTGTGTCATGGCCAGAAATAGCATTTATATATACCCTTCTTCCTGCTATCTATCATCTAGATCTTACATTCTTTCTATCTCCTCTTCTATGGTGCTCTCTGATCCTTGAAAGGTTATCTATAAAAGTCCTAGTTAGGACTGAACACTCAATTAAACAGGCATTTTACAGACAGAGTTAAAGTTCTTTGTCATGTTCTGAGAAGAGAGAATCTTAAATTGGGAGTCTCTATAACATTTCACCTCTCAGAGCTCAGGGAAACCTATGACACAGCAGTTGGAAAGATTATAACAGCTAGAGGTGATGGAGGACACCAGGAGAACAAAGCCTTCTGTAAGCAAGGTGCATATGAGCACCCAGAGATTGAAGCAGCAAGCAGAGGGCCTACATACACCTGCACCAAGTCCTGTGCTTATATTTTATAGCTATTGGTTTAGTAATTTTATGGGACTACTGGTTGATGGAAGAGGGTCATCTGTCTATTGGTTAATAAAGAAACTGCCTTGGCCCTTAAATAGGACAGAAAATTAGGTAGGTGGAGTAGACAGAACAGAACGCTGGGAGAAAGAAGCCGAGTCAGGCAGTCTCCATAGCTCTCCTCTCCAAGATGGATGCAGGTTAAGATCTTTCCTGGTAAGCCACCTCATGGTGCTACAACTGGTTATGAGAACAACTGGGTCTCTGACTCTTTGGCCTGCTCTTGGGACTCTTTTCTTCTTGTTGGGTTGCTGTGTCCAACTTTCATATGATAGCTTTTGCTTCATCTTGTTATATTTTATTTTGTCATGTTTGGTTGTTATCTCTTAGAAGTCTGTTTTTTTCCTAGTGAGAGACAGAAAAGGGGTGGATCTACAGGAGAAGGGAGGAGGAGTGCAATGGGAAAAATAGAGAAAGGGGAAACTATAACAGAATATACTGTATGATCAAAGAATCTATTTTCAGCATAAAAAATGCTTTGTCAATCAACAATCTTAAATATGTTCCTACATAAACACATTGGCATCAGCTTCTGTGTGCCTTCTACAGACACACTGTATTGATGTTTCTCAGGGAACTTGATATGCTAGAACCAGGACAGCTGAAATGAGAAGAAGAAAAGTTCTACTAATGTCCATTTTGACAACATGGACTCAACCTGGTAGGCTAAAATTACACTAAGCATAAGAATCACCACTGGTCATGGTGTGCAGTCAACTTTATTTCTGAGAAACATATCAGGTGATTTCCATGGACTATAGACGGAGAAAAACAGAGCAACAGACTGACCTGAATCTATCACAATCTCGGTAAAATGATTGATAAAAAGGCCAAAAAATTACTAGAAATGACTAGAAAACTGGACTGATAAATTTAATAGTTTAATGATTATATGTACATTGTATTATTGGTGTCACTGAGTCAGAAAATTAGTGACAAGATCCTGATCTTGCTAGAGTTATCCTAAAGGCTTGATGTGTGTCTCATTTACACATAATCTTAGTACATACCATAAGAGGTAGGTTTAATTGTTATTACCAAAAAGAAACAGGAGACCACAGGATGTAATTATGTATACAGAGTTACATAGCTCAGAAGTGGAAATTCACTGTTTCAAAGTAGGTATTTCTACTCTAGCATCCAAATTCTTACTAACTACCTTGTATTATTATGGAGAATGTAAACAGGGATGCCTACTACTAGCAACTCACTAGCAATGACTCTGTCTAAGACACACGCAAGTAAAGAGCAGGCTAAGGAAGTGGGAATATATCCATGTGTCTTAGACATCCAGCCACACTGCTGTAGTACTTCTCAGTCTGGTTGTACACTAAAATAATTGGGGAGCTTTATAAATACTCCTATGTCCAGCCCCACTAGAGATAAATGAAATCAGAATACCTGAGGTTAAAGTTCAGACTAAGTGCGTTTTTTCTTAAAAATTCACTGTTTGACACCATTGTCTTTCAAAACACACAATAATTCCTCGTATTTACTTAACATTTCAAAGTGTACATTTGCTTATGCAGATGTTCACTTTGCCGTTGCTTTAGAAGAATGAAAATAATGTAAGCAAAATTCTTACATAGCTCCTGGGGGGCTTGCAGTGGGCTGACTATAAATGCTTAATTGCCAACAGTACAGTTATAACTTTATTCAAGGCCTTTTCTCTTTATTAAAGTCAATTTGAAGATGATGCTAGGACAATTTAATTGTTTAGAATAACAATTACACGAAGTTTCTTATGACATTTAGAAGCCATTCCTTCTCCTAACCAAGGACTTCTACACCACTTCTCTCTTTTCTGAAGTAAACTGATTATTCTGGAACACACTCATGCCTGGTGAATGAAATGTCAGATTTCTTCACATTCCTTTCTTGGATCCCATCCATCTAAGTAGCCAGGGTCCTTCATCTCTACCTGACACTTTTAAAGCTTTGTACCAAACATCTGTTTCCCATTTTGAAAATGTCAACTTGTCCATCTTGAATGGGCATTGGGTAAAGCAGACAAGTCCTGCTTTGTCTACGGAACCCATCTTGATTGTTATGCCAAAACCATATTTGCTCCATTAATCAGATTCCCTAACAACCCAGAAAAGGCAATGGGCAGTGGTAATCCAGCCGCCTAGTTTCTCTATTAGCCATTCAGAGAGCACTGTGAACTGAGCAATAAAACATGCTCTTTCTCTGAAGTTACGTTTTCCTGCAACACCTTGTTCCTTGCTCAACTGGAAGTTAAGTACTGCAGTCACCGAGGAAATCTAGGGAGATTTGTGCCTTGCAACTGTTGATCTCCTAAATCCTCACATGTCCCTTTCTCTAATACATCACTCTGTAGCTAGCTCTGCATTTCCAATCAGCAGACCTAGCCCAGGACTTGACGTTCAGATTTCCTGGATACCTAGAAGTGTCCCATAGGTTGATATTTGGGAAACTAAACTCTCTACCTAACCGAGCAAGGACATTCTTTGCTTCCCTTTACAACCCTTGGAGCATGAAGCTTTTGAAATTTGGAGGGGACTCAGAGTAGAACTTCACCACTCCAGAACATGCTCTCCAATGGTAGAATCTGGGAAAACTGCCTTAAACTAGGAGGTACGGCCTTGGCTTTTCTTCATTGGTCCCACATGCATTTTTATATCCTGAATCCATTTCAGGCCTATGTGGGTCACGGTCATTTCTCAAAGCCTCCAGCTCTCTGGAACTTGGAAGATTTATGAATATCCAGTACCGTCTGCCAAGTCACACACATGTAAGTTGGCCCTCACTTAGAAGCAGTGTCTCCAGTGTTTCCAACGAGCTTTTCTTCACCTGGCTCTGAGTTTTTTGGTTGACTGTTAGCCTGATCTCCTTAAGGCTGAGTGAGTGACCCAGGCTGCCTCTGGCAGCTCCCTGACTTGCTGGGCTGCTACTGTTTCCTCTCCCAAGACATCTGCTTCATGCCTGCTTCAGATAGTACTTCATTATGTCCTGGAAATGTTCCTCACCACTCCGTGTGCCATTGTGTGTCACTGCCTTTGAAGTTAATGTGAGTCTTATGTGATGATAAGACATACATCAGAGTGTGGCTAAGAGTTATGACCCACTGCATTAAAATAAAAGAAGGTTCTCTTTTTCATTTGTTAAGTTTAAAACAACAAAACTCTAGTCTCCGTCTCATAGGCAGATGGAAGTGAAGAAGAAGGGAACTTTTCACTTCCTCAAGAAGATTGGGCCTTTGTAAAGGATATAGAACATTTATATATCTGCAATAGTGAAGAATTTTACTGTTTCCCAAAAATCCTGGTGAAACTCTGCGGATGCCTACATTTTATATTAGGATTTGGGTTAGTGTCTAATGGGATTCTATGAGGCTTTGAACAACCAAATCACATAGAGATTGTCTGAATAGGTCTTAGATCTAAAAATATTTTCTGATTAACAAAATTATTTAATTATAAAAGTTTGGAGAGTGCAACATTTTAGGATGTTGCAGAATAAACCAGTAGTATAGATTTTTCTCATTAAATTGAGGTAAGATCCAACCTTTCAGTTCCTAGTATCATATTTTCTACCTTTTGCAGATGTGGAAAGTGAAAAATTGACCTAATACGCCATTTACTTGCCTAGAAGTCACCAAGCTAGGGCGATGACTGAGTAAAATGCTTGCTGAGCAAACATGAGGATCTGAATTTGGATATCTAGCACCCATCTAAAAGTAGAGCTTGGCCGCATGCTTTTAATGACAATGGCAGAACTGAGGTATAGATACCCCAGCACTGAGGCATAGATACTCCAGAACTTGGGGCCTTCTGAGCAGGCAGTCTAGTGGAAAGTAGCAAGGTTTAATGACAGAACTCTCTCAAACATCATGAAAAGTAGTAGCAGAGATAGACATGCCACTATCAACCCCTGGCCTCTACAGTCACCTGCACAAGTGTGTGTACCACAGGCATGTGTCTGTATAAGCATACAACACACACACACACACACACACACACACACACACACACAAGTCACAGTGCTTGTAATGGAAGCAAGCTGAAGCTGCAGCACACCTTGGTGATTATTTGTCAAGGGGTCACAGTGGCAGAAGTCTACAAAGCAGAAGAACCACTCGTGAGTGAAATAGAAGTTTGGATCACAGATGTTTCATAGTTATGCCTTGCACCCAACTCTGTCAGTTCTCTGTGTCCTTTGTGACATTGATCTGTTTTATTGACATCCACAAATAGATCATTTGTAGGAGACAAAGGGGGAAATGAGGCGAAATCTATACTACCTGTGCCTCTGAGCTGTCGATTTTTAACAGGTTATAGTGCAATGCTATTGGATTCTAAGTTCACATGAAAAAAAAAATTATCCTTCAGAAAGATAATTGTTTCCAAGGGCCTACAAATCTATCTTTCCTAGAATAACTTTGACTACAAAATTGAGAACAGTAACCAATTTGCTCTGCTTAGCCATTTGACACTATACAGTTCATTTAAACACTGGGGTACCAGTTTTCAGGTTGATAAATTGATGGTTATTCTTCTGAAATATTTTTAACTTATTATAGGAAAAAGAATTATTCTTAATAATAAAAACAAAATAAAGTAGCTTAGTGGTAGAGTAGTTGCCTAGCATAGACAAATCTTTGTATTTGATCCCAACACTTGAACAACAAAATGTAGTTGACATATTTGAGAGAATATGGTTTCATTTGGTATAGCTTCAGTCAAATATTGTTTGTTTTATAGATTCCTTTTCAAAAAATACTTCAATAATAATATGTAACACATTACCTCCCATGGACTTGTTCCCTTTAAACTGCATAACCTCTTCCTTTCTTCATTGCCCACGTTCTTAAAAGCATGCAGAAGGAAAAGAACTCATCATTTTTCCTTGATCTGGTTCCGCTATAGCTGTGATAATATATATGGTGTAATAATTCTCCATTAGATGATGACATCTCCCTGAAAGAGTCTCTTGTTACCTAAGTGTTTCTTTTATTAAATTATTGGCACTATTTTCCCAGGTGTGTTAAATGAGGAAAATGGACAGAGGGAAATGAAGGCAGACTTTGACTTGAGGCTGACAAAGAAGACAATAAAGATATCAGGAAAATGTCACAACAGCTTTTAGATTTCAAATTCCAAGTTTGCACCCCATAAAGTTTTCAACCTTGCCTATAAACCACTCACGGCATCCTTTATTGACAATGTAGAGAAAGTGTGAGAAGGGTGTGAAGATGGGCTGTGCCAACCAACTTTTATCTTCAGTAGATATTCACAATGGATATAAACCGAATCCTTTTATTTAAACAATCTTTTTTATTTCACATACCAATCCCAGTTACCTCTACCTCCATTGCTCCCACTTTCCCCACCCCATCCCCTACCTATTCCTCAGAGAGGGTGAGACATCCCATGGGGAGTCAACAAAGTCTTTGAGAGAGGACCAAAGCCCTCCCACTAAGCTGAGCAAGGTATCTCTCTGTAGGGAATGGGCTCCAAGAAGTTATATACCTCGCATGTACAAGATAGCAACTGTTCGTTAAAAATAATTAAACTAGATAATTATATGGGAGATGATCACAATGTAGACTATGAAGTACCAATATCTGTATCATTATTACAATTATATAAAGTATATATAATTTTTAGCTTTAAAAATCAATCAGAATATATTCACATACAGTTCTCTGTGTGACATTTAATAGCTATGAAAGAATACAATTTGTTCTTCATTTTTTGAAATGTCAATGATTTCCTTATAACTTTAAAAGAAAAGTAAGATTTTAAAAATCATTGCTGATTACCAGTGGTAAATAAAGCCCAATGACATTGTTATTCTTTATGAAACACTACAATGGACTGTTTTACACATGAATTACTCTAATACAAACGTAGCACTGAATCTGGAAACCCTACGAACACATGGTGATTACAACATGAATCCTAATTATTGCTTCCAAACAGTTCTCCGGATCTGTTCTCATTGGTTTTTTTTTTTGGTGGGGGCTTTTGCTTTCTTCTCATTTCTCAAGTAAACATTGTAATTAAAGATGCCTGCAGTCTTAACTTCGGGAAATAGTTTAAGATTATTTGTGATGCATAGATCTTTATACTCGGCCTATGAAATGAACCATTAACTTTCTTTGTCTATAAAAATAAAACAAACCATTAACCTGTGAACCTAAACTTCAAACTCTTTTCTATCCATACTCTGGCTTTCCTCTGTCTTTGATTCATTCTTCCTTTCAGCCCCTAGGTCTCAAGAATGTCTCAGGAACTTTTTGAGTCATTCCCTTCAATTAATTGAAGATAATTAGAGAGAATTTAGGTAGCTTGTTTTATAATTTCTTCTCTTATTTCTTAAGTACATCTATGTGGCAATTTTCTATTAAGTTAGCATTACTATACAGTCTTTACCAAAGAGTAGGTAATGATAATTTTGCATTTTTGTAATACTGATATACCCTAATGTTGATAGACACTAACCTCATTATCTTTTTACTTTAAAATTATACTTAATTTATTGTTTACATAAATAGATGATGGATAGACAGACAGAGATGATAGACCATACTCAAACTACCAAATTCCTCTCAGACATAATTTTTTTCACTGTTCGTTCAATTTCCTTCATTAGTTTCTGGATATTTTCTTAAAGAATTCACCTTTCTATTTTAATCAAACTCTTTGTGATCTAGGCTTCTAGCACTACCTTTTATAGCTCATCTCTTTTTCTGTTGTTCATATTTTATTGAACACGCTCCTATCAGCCTGCGTATCTCTAGTACAGTGATTCTCAGCCTTCTTAATGCTGCAGCCCTTGAATACAGTCTCTCATAGAATTATTTTTATTGCTATTTCCTAACTGTAATTTTGCTACTGTTAAGAATCATAATGTAAATATCTGTATTTTCTGTTGGTCTTAGGCCACCCCTGTGAATGGGTCACATGACCCCAAAAGGGGTTGTGGTCCACAAATTGAGAACTGCTACTCTCAGAGGGTAGGATTTAGAAAGCTGTAGATCACTTTGATAAGGAATAGGGAATGTTTTTCACAATGCAGGTCTTTCCTTAGCTCGAGTATATAACTCCCAAACACCAGGTTGATGTCTAATCTCATAAATAATGTTTATCTCTACACACATTATTTTTCCTATGTACTCATCTACATGAAGGAGTTTAAATTAAGGACAGCAGGAATTAACAATAACTAATAATGAAATGTGTCAAAACAAATGTTATTGTATTAGTTATTTTTTTTTCTTTTTGCTTCTGTGATGAAGCACCATGACCAAGGAAAGAAAAACAAAACAAAAAAAGAAGTGTTGAATTCTGCTCACATCAGAAGCTTTAAGTAGGAAGCAGAAAACACAAGGGGCATTACATGTGGTTTTGAAAACCTCAAAGCTCACCACCAGTGACATTCCTCCTTCAAAAAAGCCACATTCCTTAATCCTTCCCAAACACTTCCACCAGCTGGGGACCAGGCATTCAAACATATGAGGCTATGGGGACCATTCTCACTCAGATCACCACAGGTACTTAAAACCTATAAAACATTTATAAGGCATTTTCCATTTAATTTTTGGGTTATTTTTCACCACAGGTAATTGGAAGTGGGAAGAGATAAAACATGGATGTCGTGCCAAGGGACAGTTTATACTAGATGCAGCTCCACAATATCTGTCTTTTCTTTTGCACAGGCAATGGATCCTAGAAGACTTCTTGAGTTGGTGGTTGGCTAAGCCTCTCTGTGGGCTTTATGGTCACCACTGTATCGTGTCTTTCAATCATATAGTTCATTTCCTTTAATATGTGAAAAAGTTTGGTTCTGCTCTACGAGATTTCTTTCCCTTATACAACCAACACACTTCTTGGGCTAGAGAGATGGTGTGGTGGTTCTGAGTACTTGCTGATCTTTGTGAAGAGCTGGGCTTTGGTTCCCTGTACCCATCTCAGGAGGCTCACAATTGCCCGTAGCTTCTACTCCAGAGGATCTGACACCCTTTTTTGGCCCTTGCAGGTTCTTGCACAAAGGTGAACATAAGTACACACACACACTCTCAGCAAAAATAAGATAACCCTTTGTTTTATAGTTGCTAAAAGAAAATAAAGTGTATGTATGAAATCTCTACAAGGGTGAAATTTTAATGTAATTTGCTTTTCCACGCTCCCAAACATTCTTCAATATTATCAGGAAAGACTAGAATTTTGTCCTGCCATTAAACTAGTTTATAGTTTTTAGCTTAACTCTTTTGCTTTTATTCATTCATTTTATACCTTTCAATAATATTTTCAAATTGCTGTTGCTGGTTTACATATCAAAAACATTCTTGTCCTCTTTATACATGGAGAGCAGGCTGTAACTTCCTTATACCACACTCTGTAGATAGACTCAGCCTGAAATTTATTTCATTATTTATTTCAGCGGTGCATATTTTATTTTTCTGCTCTGTTGTTAATTTTCTTTTCTGTTTTGTTCTTCTTGGAATTCTAATTAATTGTACATTGTGTCTTAGCCCTTTATCATGCAGGTTTTTCTGGTCTTTTTGAATTATATTCTCTAACTCAATTTTCTCTTTATCTCCCTTTCCCTCTCCTAATCTTTCCTCTCTTTTTCTATACATGAAGGAGTTAAAATAATTTATTATTTCATTTTCTATTTTGTTTAATTTGCTTTTGAAAGTACCCACATCCTTATATTGGATTTTAATTCCATAACTCTGTGCTATTTAACCTTTAAAAATCATATGTTATTTTCTTAGTGACGTGAGATTTAGATGCAGAAATCTGATGTGCCTTTTCATACTTGGGTATGTAATTATTGACTTCTATAATTCTGATAAGTCCTATTATTTTACTCTGATTGTACAAGTTTTTTTTAAAAAACTCATTTCAATCTAACCTCGAGAGAATGGAGCCCTGTAATATAGAATCTCTGATTATTGTTCGCTGTCTCCTTGGGATGAAGCCACTCATTTTTCTGGAAGAGCATTGGTGATCTCTATCAATCTTGTCCTATGTCTCTGCCTGTTCTTTGGGGATAACCATACTGTTGTCTTGGCTTTAGCTGGGAATAAGCAACCATGGCGTGCAAAGGTCTCAGCAATGGATTGTTACTGTTGCTCAATCTCTACGAACTACAAAATACATTTGTTAATGTCAATATGTCCTTCATGATGTTTGTATAAGCTGTTTTGTTACAATAATGCTAATTTCTAGAAGCTATCTTTTCCCTCTTTCTATCTTTTATAACTACCTAAAAGTTCTCCATATTTTATCATGTCGAATGTTTCCTCAGTTGTGAGTTAATTCTGAGAGCAGGGGTTCTGACATGAACACAACATCTAGAACGTTGTGAATTATACATCCTGATGAGGAAGGAATCAGACAAAAGACCCATTAGAATGTGAACATCTATCATAGTCACTAGTGAGCGATATTAGGTGGCGGGGTGGGAGGAGAGCAACGTAAAGACAAGAGCAATCAGATGGAGCAGCGTGCCAAGGGACGGAGTCTTCTTCCTTCTGACTGCCCCCTGAGGACTGTCTAACCTACGGCTGTTTTCCACTGTGTTAGGCGTGACTTTCACACTTGTTCTTGATCTACACTCTCAGTGAACCAGTACGGCTACAATAACATATGTTATGTATCCAGGTTTCATTATCTCTGAGCCTAGTCCCCACTCCACAGACGGCCAGTGGAATTACACAACATAGAGATGCCCAGACTTTTAATCTTTCCTCTACAATTATTCTTAAACTTTTGGTGCCCAAATCCATGTCTATGCCACACACATTTGGATATTTGAAAATTGCTTCCTCCATTCCTTTATTTCGAATCCTATTTGGTAATCCATTTGCCTTGACTGCACTGACTTACCTATTCTGCTGGCTCAGTTCTCTTTCTCACCTATCCATTACAAGCGCTTCCAACAGTATTGCCAGGGAACATTTTGCACATTTGTAGTACATAATGCTAGTACTTTCTAACTTTGGAGTCTGCCTGTAAAATTATTTTTAAATGAGAAAATTATTTTTAAATTATAAGTATTTTTGTACTTAAGGTACATTTGGTTGAATGTTTCCATTTCCAGACTGCTTATGTTCTTAAAATATTAAATTATTTATGAGGTCAGTAAGATAATCTTTTGACAGTATAGCTGAAACTGTACAAAGACAAACTATAATTTTCAACATTTAAAATCTTCATATTACACAAAATTCTTTAACTTCTACTCTTAGAATTTTTCACAGTTCTCCTTCCTCGAAGACTATAATTACGCTAAGATTAAGTTTTCAGTTTTCATTGTTTTAAAGTTAGAGGAGTAATAGGGTGTTAAAACCAGCTTTTAGAAAGGGAAATGACTGCATTCGTTTTATATTTGGTTAATTTTTAATGGTTTAAGCAATTGAGGCCAAGCATGTCAAGGTGGAGCAAAGAAAATACCAAGCATGATTTTCTTCCTCCAGAGAAATTATGACCAACTGAGAAAGAGGAAAGCTATAATCAGTGTGTCTTTTATTTATGGTATTACCTATATAGCTATAAATAATAAGGATATCCTAATCATTTCAACTACTGTAGGAATGCAAGTAGCTTTGCAGTGAAAAACCGTCACTTTTTTTTTTCAAAAAGTACAACGTGCCTATATATCATCTAGACAAGAAGAGAAGCCTCTAAACGGTGAAATTCCAGCAACAGATAAGTAGGCGAAATGGTCATGATCAGAGAAGAGCACGGGTCAGACAGAGTACACTCTCACACTAAATTCCCTTGTCTCTTCCCCACACGCTGGAGCTGGGGGCACCGAACGACCAAGGTAATTATCAAAGACTTCGCCTTTACTTTCCATTTTAAAAGATTATGTAGTATTTAAAGATTACTAATGGCTAGAACCTTTCAGTTTAAAATTGAATATTTCATCCTAGGGTGCAAAATAAAGAACGGAACAAGACAGTGAAAAATGGAGCATGGTCCTCTAGCAAGCCGATGTTTTATTGTTCAGCAGTGCTGTTAGCCTCAGCTACTCAAAGAGAGACGAGACGCTTTGGAAGGTCTACATGTTCAGGGCTATGGCCTGTTAAACCAGCCATCCTCAAAGTACATTTTCTGCCCTATATCAAACTTTCTCCTCCCAAAGTTCTCAAAGGAAACCAATATTCTTCGTTGTCCTTGAACCTATGGCATGGACAAGGCAAAGGGAAAGACTACGAAAAGGCGAAAAGGCGCTTGGGAACATACGAATGACTGATTCTTGTAAAGATGCCAACACCGTATCCCAAGTGTTTGTAAAAGGCAACCCTGCAAAGTCCAGCCTGTGGGCCTCTCTTACTGTCCCACCTATCACACGTTTCTTAATACGCTTCTACCTCCGAGCAAAGGTGACACATGGCTACCCTGAAGGTTCTACCTGAGTGCCACCTTCCAGAGAATAGCATGAACAGAAAGATTTTAGGATGGTATCACCCTGTGGTCTGTTCCTAAGTGCCCATTTGTGTGGCCTGTACAAAATGCCCGTTTGTGTGGCCCATTCACAGTGTGAAGTTGTTTGGCCTGTTTTCAGTTCCATTTCATGAGGGCTGTGTTCGGGACTGTGTCTCTGAACTCAGCAGGAGCTGTTTTTCTCTGAGCCACAGAAAAATGTAAACAGATATTACAGTTTTTGGAGGCACTGCCTTGGAATTTCCTCTCTGTTTTGCAGCCCCGGTCCTGCCTCCATGTGCCAAAAGCGGACTGGTTCCGACAAAGCAGCCTCGCAAAAGCAAGGGCTGAGCTATCAACAATGTGATTGTCTTTCAAAAATGCACAGAAGAAAGAGCTGACATTTTGACGTGCCAGGGAAACCCGACAAAGAACACCGGGGATTATGCCTTCCCGCCATTGTAATCCACTAACTTCTTGTTGTTAGTTTTTAATCCAACATCATGTCTAGACCATTTCTTCTGTACCTCCAACAAAGCTTTGGGAAAAATACAGCCCATCCCCACATGCTTCTACTGCCTTCAGCTATTATTCCTGCCAACTGTGAGCTCTCTTCTAAGTGTAGACTTTTTGTCTTTCTAGGACTATGGGATTCTGCTATGAGTATGAAAGCAGACAAGAAACACAGGTACTTGAGGTTCCTTTGAGAAGATTAATTTAATATTCCCTTGAAACAAGTGTTAGGTAAACAATAGAGGATATTGCTATAACTTCTAGAAAGCGTGTGTGCAGTGTAACTAATGCATAAATGGTGACATGGTTGCATTAAAAAGAACAAGTTTGAAAATCTTAAATGTGCCTAAATACTCTCTAAATAAAGAAAATATACTTCAAAATAGAGAAAACATTTTGTTTTGTTTTTTAAATCAGAGCACTTACTATTGGAACCGCATTGCACAAGTGAAGAAGAATTTAAATGTGATGGAGAAAGCCATTCCTTCTGGCTCTTGGCTTTCCCCACCACCAAATCAATTTACAACAGCCCCCGGACAAGAAAGGAGCCTTGCAGGCTTTTAAGCTCAGCACCACAGAACAGGAGACAAAGCGAGTTGGTGCAGAATAATTTGCAATTTCCTGCAAAATGACTTCCATGAAGTTGTGTAAAGTCATCCAGAACTGCAAAACTGATCCTCCAGATCAAATAAATATGAGAACATTTCAATCGTTCACTAAACCATGTTGGCTTTTCATTCCAGTCAGCAGCCAAATGGATGTTTGCAAGCTAGAGGAATTTTAAATAATTTTTCATGGGAGCAACTTTTAAAAAAAAGAAAAAAACAAAACCAAACCCATATTTTCTGTCATGTTTTTGTATTAGCTTTTGAGCTCTATTAATTTAAGGGAAAGAGCCCAAACTAGGAGTCATAAACAATACTTATAAATCTGTTAACTAAATAGCTTAGAATTCATAATCTGTGTCTACAAATAGACTTGGGATGTAACACACTAGAGAGACTGGTGGTCTCTTTAGTGATCTGTGAACAACACAAATTTATAAGGAGCTAAATATACTCATTTTAAAATAAACTACAGTTACTCTTGAATATCAAAGATAAAAGAGACCAGAGAGCTTGGAAGGAAAGAAGTAAGCTGTGTTTGAGTGAAGACCCCAGGTAACAAGAGTCACGGGGTGTAAGCTTGCGTGTGTGTGCGTGTGTATGCACTTGTTAGTTTGATACATGTACTTGAGTGCTTGAGTTAGAGTTAGTAACAACAGATGCTTCAAGTACAGAACTTGGGGAAGGAATGAAGAATTGCCCTTGAATACTGCAGCTCCCACACAAATACTTTTTCGAGTGTAACTTAGTGTTGGTTATGCTGTATATTTGAAGTATTTAATCTTCTGGTCTGTGTACTTACTGAAAAATAAGGTATTTATTGAGAATATTCAGGCTGGAAAGGTCTTTGAAAAAATTAATTGGACCTGCATCATGAGTCAAACAGAAAAAGTAATTTTTTCTCACCTACTTTCTGAGCCAGTGTCACATATAATGTACCATCAAAGCATGCATTCAGTATGAATAGAAAGACAAATAATACACACTGTCTGCCTTTAGACTCTCTCTCTCTCTGTCTGTCTTACTCTCCCTTTCTCCCTCTATCTATCTATCTATCTATCTATCTATCTATCTATCTATGTAAAAGAGGAAAACAAGCAACTTGTTTGGGACTGTAAGAGCTCACTTATCAGGTGGGTCAGATGTCATATCTATTGCCAGGAAAAGACAGAAATATTAACCAGGAAGTGCTCTAAACATTCTTCTCTTCCTGGGAATTTCTATTTCCCTCTCTGCAGTTTCTTGGAATTCTTGTACCTGAAGCACAAGGTGTCAAAAGAGTTTGTTAGCCTTTTCAGCAGTTACCTGTTTAGCAGCTCCTCATGTCAGCCACTCTTCTGGGCCCCGTGGGTCCCTCCTACCCACAAAACAACTGAGATGCACGCGAAAGCAGCAGAAAGTAAAGGCATCACACCCTGTAAAGTCAGGATGTGAGTTTCATCTTGTCACAGTTGCACTTTTAGCCAAGACAAAATATCAGTATGAGAACTTAATTGGTACTGAATGCTAAGCATGGTTTTCATAAGAAAACAGCCACAGACATCTGATGCAGTAGAATTCAAATATGCACAAACGCAAGATGTCAAAATAATTTCATATTTAAATTTAGATACCACGGAGCTCTGCTGATTAAATCCTTCCCGCTATTAGGAATATCTCTTGGAAGAGTCAACAAGCATTAACAGGGTTATTTGATCACTGTTTAGCTGAACCGTCATATGTAGACAGAGAATAAGCTATGCCTAAAGTAGCATTTACATAACATTCATGAAAATGTATCACATAAAATACAGTTTTCTTCTGAAAATCCTAATAATAGTCAACTCATTTATTCTCTTATAATAATATAATTTTAAAGTAATGTTACCTATTATTATTTTTACTGCAGATGGGCCTTAGTTTTTAAAGTCTGATCTAATTTGGAATAGAATGAACTTTTATGGAAATGGATGATACAACGATGTTGATTATTTATGAATGTCTGTGCCTTGGATAATGTGAATGAACACATTTGAAATATAGCACTTTTCATGAAAAATGCATATTGGAAGTCACAGTTCACCCTCTAATAAATCGGCAAAACAAAAAGGATTAGGTGATAGTTTATAACTTTTGTTACAGATTTTTTTTCCCTTGGAGGTTTGGCCTACCTAAGTTCTGTGGAGGAAGTGATACTTGGGCATCAGGCTAGGAGAGAGGGTGCTTGGGAATCTTCATTGCTGGGAGGTTGTCAAAAGAGAGCCAGTGCAGCTGTCATTTGACACCTGTCCTCTCTTCAAAAGCAGGGGGTGACATTCATGGAGAAACCAGAGCTATGCGGATTAGAGGAAACTACTAAAAAGATGGATGGCCTATTGTTTCTGATCTTTGGGGCCCCAGGATAATTGCTAAGGGACTAACATCAAGTTTGACGGAAATCAACATTGTATGATTGTCCTTCCCAACATACGATCCACTGGGGGCTTTTCAACTGGAAAACATAATCCAACAAATCACCAAATATTATTAAACATAAAAAAATGTTCTTACACTTATTGTTGAGGAGAGATGCCAATAAAGAGTAACTTTAATGCACAGGGTGCAATCTAACAACCTCATACGAATAGTTGAATGAGGGGCCCTGCTGCTGTTCACATGAGGACGGCAGGGTGTTTAACACTAGTGATGATTCTGCTGCCACAGAGTGATGGCAATAAATTTAGCACAGCAAAAAAAAAAAAAAAAGTCTATTTCTAATAAAGACAAAAAATTTAACACATCGGCATTCTACAAAGAATGCAAGAAGACAGGACACTTTCTACTGGTCTAAATCGCTCATCTAAGCTTCTGAGTCCTATGCTCTGCGGCCGCTCTCATGTCTTTAGAAAGAAAGGCAAATTGGAGGAAGTTCAAAGGCAAGCAAGGGAACTGATAAGAGGCTGGAAAGAAGGCAGACCTGTGAGTGGTGGACATGTTTGGGCTAGAGGAGAAACACATAAGAAGAGACATGTTAAATGTCTGCAAACATTTAGGGGTGTTATTGGAGGAGAAAGGATAAACTTTGGTCATCATTAGGAAAAGGTGAGAAGCCAGAAACTTACGCCATTCATGAGACTCTCTCAGACTAATTCATTTGCTTTGCACTTGGGGCAATTTGTTTACCTCTGTACCCTGACATCATTCAAGTTCAAGTACCCAGGCACAGACAGCATGCGCTTTTAGACCCAAGGGCACCGAAAGCTCACAAATCAATGTTCATGGGTAAAACCTAGCTGACAAGAAATATATGGCCTTTATCCTTTGAGGCAAGTAGCCCGAAGAGGTGGGGGGGGGGGCCTCACTCCTACTTAAGATTCCACAGAGGGCTCAGAAGTTACACAGCATTAGGGAGAGTTGAAGAAAGGGGAATACTATTTCTGTCAAACAAGGGGACACTTTGAGGTTCTGTTAGGAGCTCTATGGAAAGCTCTTTATGCACTGAAGTTGCTAGAACGTACTAGCTAACTGACCACTAAGTGAGGCGAGATACCCTTTCTTCCATGTAGTAGACCTTAATTTCCTTTCTCTTCTCTTACCTCTGCCTCCCACCAGGCAATTGGTAACAGAGGGGGCAAGGAACTGAGGGAGTATAAAATTTTTATAATTAAGGCTGGATTAGTAGTGAGAATGCCCCGCCATCCAAGGCCGAGCAGGATTTTTGATGTTTGAAAGAAGTGTGTAATGTTGGATTAAGCTACAAGTAACGAAGCCTTTTTTTTCCTCCGAGGAGGCTTTGATGTTGGGGGTTGAGTGGGCCCCTTGTTCTCTGTAGTTACCTCTGTGCATTTCTGATAGGGTGCTTGGTGCTCTAACCCATTGTAGCTGAGTCCTTGAACCAAGAAAAATAGACACTTGTCCTCGTTAATAGGTTCATCTGGATTGTTTTGGGGGGTTATTTCTCACTGTTTTCCCCCCTCTGATTTAACATTTTCTAGTGACTTTGATTGATCTAATGTAATCTATTTTTCTGCTTTTTTTTCAAAGCATGAAAATTTTCCTGCCAGGTGGATATTCCCCAATTCTCACAACTCAACTTCTGATTTTTTTTTTTAAAGTAAGAGTGCTTCTGCACAGTAAGAACTCATAACTCATTTGAATGAAAAACAGTCGAGGGGGTGGGGGGGGGTGCCACACTTCATTGTACTTGATTGTTGACACTTGGTGGCAGCTGTTACTGCCAATCTATCTTCAACCAACTGTGAGCAAATCAAAATCATTCACACACAGACACACACACGTGCACAAACACATCTCTCTTCCATTATGTTAATGTAACTGGCAGACTATTAGAATAACTATCTCCTGTAAATATTTTCACTAACAACTCTAAGTGCAATTCAGATGGCTTTTTTTTATTTTTCCATTTTCATTTCTCATGCTTCTCAGCTTTGTCTTTGTGGCATTGCAGGAGGGAACAATATACAAATTAACAATCAATCCAAACTGAAGCAGACATAGCTCAAATCCTTTAAAGAAAAACCTGATAAATCAGAAACTATGTTAAAATCTTGTACTCTGGCTATAAGCTGGGAAATGAAGTTTCTGTTTTGTTATACCCCATGTGTTCCCATAATTTCACATTTGAAAATTCTGCATAAATCAAATTATGCTTGTGATCTCCATTTGACTGAAAGTCTTCTTGCGCACTCTGTATACTGGTGCACATCTGAAAAAGTAGGGAAGTATAGCATATGAATCATACCAGGTCCGATAACTTGCATTTTGTCCCCATAGGCAGCCATAACACTTGCACCAGAGTTTGAGAACTTTGTCGCAGCCTTATGAAGATGAGTACTTTTCTCCTGACCTGACCTACTGACAAGGCTGCCAGGAGCCCATTAGATTCGTTTGTTAATTAACGAGTGAGTCCATTACACCTCCCTCCCTAAATATTTCACAAACAATCTAAATGAAGATGGTAAAGGACCATCATTAATGCATAAACCATTTTGGCGTGACCTCTTCTCTGAACTCTCTTTATCCGTGAGAGAGGTGAATCGCTCCCATGGAATAGCAACTACTAAATAATACATGTCCATGTAAAATGTGCATTCTCAGGAGCAACGTGATAGGCCAGATGCAAAATCACTTATGTACACTGAGATTACTGTCAATACGTGAGCATTATTATGTGGCGGAGCAAGAGACATAGGCCTGGCCTCCTGATGAAAATACGGGAAGCTCCCTTATTTTTATATATAGCACTATTGCCATGTGCCATAGCGATGACATGGCAGAAGAGTAGCGCATGAGCTAAGAACGCATTTTTGTAAATTTGAAAGCTTTTCAAATACTCTTTCCCCTGCAATTCAGCTGGCCCCATGGTGCTTCCTATCTTACAGGACATAGAAAGAAAATTTAATATTGTTAAGTTCTTGGTTTTATGTTTTATTTTGTTTTGAAGCAAGTTCCATGTATCCCAGTCTGGCCTGGACCTTGCTACATACCAAGGATAACCTTGAACTCCTAATTCTTCTGACTCTACATCCATCCAAAGTGTTAGGATTACAGGTGCACAAAACTAGGCCTCACCTTGCCTTTTTTTGATACTTACTTTCTGCAACATTCATAAAAGTAGAACGACAACAATAGTAATCCTGCCGAATCACATAGAACTTTCTCAAATCAACAGGGAGGATTTCAAAAATCTGATGATTGTTGAATGTGCCTAGCATTTATGATAAACAAAACCATATTAGAAGTCATTTTTTCTCTAAATGTACCAAAATATGAATAAAACAGAGAGACTTAGATACATACGTGCATGTACACCCCTTGCAATCTTTCAGGTACTACAAGAGTTTCTGAAACTGGTGGTAAACAACTAAAGGCAGTGGGAAACAATCCACATACCAATATTTTAAACAATGCTGTTTCTTTTTGTCTTTTAGTATTTTTTCTTGCCTGTTTATCAAGATTGCTTCAAAGATAGCAGCAATGAGACACATTGAAAATGAGGAGGCAATTAGTTTTTAAATAAAAATCCTTCGTAAAAATGAAGTAAAAGAGTCAGCCATATGGCTCAGGGGATAAGAGTGTTTACCTCACAAACTGGAAGACCTGAACCTGATGCCCAGGTCAAGGTGAAGGGAAAACTAATTCTTAAAGTTTGCCCTCTGGTTCTGTATACACGTGCCTGCACTCACAGAGACACACATGTGCATGTGCACACACACATGCCTGTACTCACACACACACACATGCATGCATGTGCCTGAACTCACAGAGACACACATGCGCATGTACACACACACATGCCTGCACTCACACACACACATATATGCATGTGCCTGCACTTGCACAGACATGCACACATGTAAATAATAATAATAATAAAATAATAATAATGTTTTTTCCAACAAAGCTCATAATTGAATGGCTCAAATTTATCAATCTGAAGATAAATTATCAAATTTTTAAAGGATGGTTAAAGAACAATAAAAACTGCTTTGTTCTTGGAAACATCAATTCTCAGTATTTGGGACAGTCTTTTTTTTTTATTTTCACGAATTACTTGCCAGAATACAAGCAAATAAATATAACTTAGAGCAAAATATAAAAAACTATATGCAAATGTTATATATTATCTGTGTAATCTTACATTATAAATCACAAATTTTCTAAATTTCCATTCAATATATTACGATCTTAGCTTTATTACATAAGATTAATCAAAACAATTAAAGCAGAGGTAGAAACCCAGTAGGATCTGATTTTTCTCTTCCCCTGTTGGTCCATTCAACAAATACATAATGGGAGCAGTAGCCATGTTTAGCTGTTAAGAATCCTTGCTGCTTTGGGAAAGGACCAGAGTTCTGTTCCTCACAGCAAGTGTATCATAACCAGCAGCTCCAGCTCCAGGAGCTCCTCTGTAAGCATCTACACACACACACACACACACACACACACACACACACTGAAACAAATACATATTAGAAGTCAGAATATGTGATACAGTTAAAGCAACTATGGAAAGATTTAATGAAGTAGCACAGCTCTTGCCCTCATGGGATTTTCCATCTCTTGGTGCATTTTCCATCTTTCTGATCCTAAATGCAAGGACTTTATTTGATTTGAGATGGAAAAATCTAGCTCAGTGTGTTCAAAACACCGAACAGTTTTGTTATCAGTGTTCCAACTTAGATGGTGATTTAATTCCTTTAGGGGGAAAGATGAATGTGTATTTCTGAAGCTATGAAATTATCCCAAAGCAAACAAAAACCACAACACTCACAGAGGAACCTGCCAGAGTGATCCAAGTGCACAGTATAGCCCAAGAGTGGTAGCACCCAAGAGTAGCCATCACCCAGAGGTGGGCCTCTGCTGGCAATCTGCCTTACCTTGGAGATAAGATGTAGAAAGTGCTAGTAATATGAACTCTAGTATTGATGTGATGCACCAAACAATAAAAAAAGATAATACTGAGATTCAGTGAGCAAACAAAAGAAGATAGGATATACAGAAAAGCCCCGAGAGTTATTTTTCTGCCAAAGGTTTAAAGATGTGTTGACTCTAACATTAAAGCAAGATGGCTTAGTTCCCTGCATTTGTCTAGCAATGCTTGGATTCCAAGCTAGTATCTGGTATTATAAAAATAACTCCTTCCCTTTTTTGTCAAGGCCAAAGCTCTGCCCAGTTTTCTTCAAGAGAGAGAAGCTGCAGGTGATTCAGGGACTCTGTTGTCTCCATTGTCTTGGTTCAGAGCATTTCACAGCAAAGACATTGCCAACTGACTGGCAGAATTTCCTTCTACTAGAACAAGTCTGTTGGTCCATCCTTGTTTGTCTGACTGTCCATTTTTTTAATTAAATTAATTATTAATAATTTATAAGTCAGAACTCTAAAATAATGTTCCATGTCTTATTTTGATTGCTTAATATTGTGTGTGTGTGTGTGTGTGTGTGTGTGTGTGTGTGTATCCTGTGTCTAACCATGTCTGAATTCCTACTTTTAACTACATGGACATGAAGAGAAATTTATGTACCTGCAGTACATGGAAAAGTGTTTTAACGTGGCATGCATGGGAAAGAAAGCATAGCCTCTTCCTCTCCTTGTTTTGAAATTCTTCTATGGTTAGCTTCCCATGTGGCTGATAAAGAAGAATTAAATAACAGCACACGAATATCTGGAAAGATAATATCAATATGATTTTAACGCAGGTCTAAACAGCATAAGTCATAATGCATTTTAAAGTCGTTGGTCCAAAATGTAAATTATTTCCCTAAGTTGTATTATCATATCTTTCTTAAAGAATTTTTAAATTTCTTCTTTTAAAGTTCCATACAAAAAAAAAGAGTAAACCTACTTTCATGAAGTATATAAACCTGGAACTTTAAAGTATACACCATGGGAAACAGAAATTTTACAAATGAACACAGAGAAATGGAAACGTCGTGAAGATGACTCTCTCAACTCTTTTTGAAATTGAAAATATCTATATTATTTTTATTTAATAAAGCTTATAAAATGAAAACAATTTCTCCACATCCACCTAAAGCAGTTTCATAACTGGTATATAGTTCGAGAGTATAGTTTTCTTCACTGAAACTGCTCCTCTTTGACCATTATAAAAGTGACTGGAGAGATGGCTCAGAGATTAGGATTGTACACTGCCCTGCAAAAGACTTGAGTTCAATTTCCAGCACCTACATTTTGTGGTTTACACCTTAACTCCAGCTACAGACAGATACAATATCTCTAATCTCTGGGAACCAAGCACTCACAATCACGTAATCTCATACCTAACCACTCACATACACATAACTAAAATATAATAAATCTTGATAATGAATACAGCACCACTACGGATGCATTTTCATTTGCCACCAAGTCTATTTGTCTGTGATGTTCTTGGGAGGCCTTACGAGATGAGTATCTGCTTTGCTTCTCAGATGCCTGTTTGTATGCTTCTTCATGCTCTTTGTGAACCAGAGATTATATTTTCTAAATCATTTGTTGGTCTTTGTATCCTGTTTTCTCTTCATCTAAAATGTAAATTATATATATATTTAAAAATAAAATGAAGGTACTTGAAAAAAAAGAATGAATTACATAAAAAAAAAGTTCCATACATTTTGATCGTATTCATTTCCTCTCCCGGTCCTCCCTCACCTCCCTCCCCATTCAACTTCATGTTTTCTCCCCACCACCAACAAATTTCTTTCAGTTTATTCTTGCTTATTTTGGAAGTTTGTAATTTAATTACATTTCTCCCGTTCCTTTTCTCTCTCCAAGTCCTCTCAGACACCCTTCCTTCCTCTCTTTCAAAATTATGGCCTCTTTTTTCATTAATTCTTATTGTGTATTGCTTACCTATATGCAGTTTTATGTACATGTAAGTTTCTATATATAACCTGTTGAGTTTATATAATGTTACTTGTACGGATAGTCTCAAGGCTGACTGACTGTTTGACACAGGACAACCAATTGGTGTGCTGTTCCCCAGAGATGCCCACCGCTCCTGCCCTCTGCTGTACTCATTTCCCTCTGGCATTTTGTATAGAGTTCTGTAAACGTTTGCCCTTATACCCACATAGCAGGGTAGTCTTCGCTTCTCATCTACAGAACTTCTCTTTGCAACAGACAAAGACCACATCTGATATAAATGCAGAGAGGTGGAGCTCAGTTCCAAAGGATAAGTCTACAGAATACTCTGTCACCTGCGACTTGGGAAACACTGCAGAAGAGGGAGCAGAAAGTTTCTAAGGCTCAGGCAATAGTTTTCTGTTAAACTGTGTCTTAATGACCTCAGAAGTTAAACCTGTGAAGTCTTGCCAATACGAATGTGAACTGAACAGGAACACCACCAGCAGACAGGTCAAACTGGAAAGAGGGAATAAATTAAGTACATAAAACAAAACCCATGGAGTCTAGTTTGTGTTGGGTGATTACTCCCGGACATGGCGCTTGGAGTATGGACAATATACCACATGTCACTACCTTGACAAACGGACTTTCCTCATAAAGCAACAAACAGCACTAGCTCTTTGGTTATGAGTGGGTCCTTCTTGACAAAGCAGAAGCCAAGGTGGTAGCTGTCATGTTGATGACTTCGTAGGACTGAGTACTGTTCAACCCCCTCAAAAGCAAATTTGTTATATGGTTTGTATTAGATTTGTGTTTACATGCATTTCATCCTTCAATAATTAGTAGTCTACCTCTGAATTTATGCTAACTGTATGTATGTCAGAAAAAACTCACTAAGTAGAGGAATCATTTTCTCAATCAGAACTTACAAAGCTCTATATTTAATAATTTTAATCACCTTGAAAGGTAACAGTCTGACTCTTCCATAAAATAAAAGATTTAAACACAATGATTTGCAGACTTGAACGTAAAGTCACTTATAAAACAGAATTTTTAATGAAAATATTGTCGTAGTAATTAAATTGATTTCCCCCTACTCAATAAAAGAGTATCTGTAACATTGAAAAATTTTTCCCTAAAGTTTAGAAAAGGTAGAATAGACCAAACACTCTTTGGACTTGCCTCCTTGCCAGTGGTCTGCAGAATGAGTCATTCCCTCTCTTATATCCCCATACTACTTACCATAGCATAGAAAGACAGAAGTTGAAAGCACACATTTTGAAATCACAATCACACAATCTAGTAATAAATCCTGAATGTGCCACCTGTATGACGTAGGGCAAGTTATTTAACTTAGCCTGATAATGTTCAACTCATTATTTTAGGGGAAAAAACACAAGCAAACATTTCATGGGAGGATCAATACTGCTCTGCTCTCTTCACAGTTCATTAGTGGTAAGTTCTAACTTGAAACATGTCTGCTATTTAGTTCGTTATTTATAGTATGTGTGCTTGCACACAAATGCCAGAGGACCCATGTGCAGATAAGAGGAAACTTGAAGGAATTCATTCTCTCATTTCACCATGTCGGTCCCAGTTTTTCCAGGCATGATGGCAGTGGTTTTTACTGGTTAAGCCTTCTGGTTGGCCGGGGTTTGCCTTCTTCCTTGTCCTGGCTCTTCTTTCTTGTCCTTGTCTTCCTCATCTTATTCATCCTCCTCCTCCTTGTCTTTCTCGTCCTCCTCGTCCTTGTCCTCCTCCTCCTCCTCCTCCTCCTCCTCCTCCTCCTCCTCCTCCTCCTCCTCTCTCTCTCTCTCTCTCTCTCTCTCTCTCTCTCTCTCTCTCTCTCTCTCTCTCTCTCTCTTTCCATGTCTGTGTGAGTATATATGCAGGTGCCAGCAGAGGCCAGAAGATCCCTTGGAACTGGGGTTAGAGTTGGTTATGAGCTCCCCAATATAGGGATTAAACTTGGATCCTCTGCAAGAGTAGTACATGCCCTTAACTGCTGAGCCATCTCTCCATCCCCATACTAGTCTTTTTCTAAGTAGTTTTCTACATATTAATTCATTCAAATCCCAGGAAATGAATTCTTGACTTTCATTTAGAACAGAGGAGACAAAGATCCCAGTAATGTTAAGTAGTTGGTCGCAAAATACACATTTATAGGCAGGGCAGGGATGTGAACCCAGACCACATGACTCCGGAGAACATGCCTCTAGACACAAATGCCCTCCAGCTGATTTACAAAGTCATTTAACAAGATAACTCACTCAGTAGTTCTTTAGAATAGATACATTAGGACACAAAATCCGCCAAAATTGAGGTTTTCTTGAGTAGGTCACAGGTTTGTCTAGACAAGCAAGCATATGCACCTAATTATGGTAAAATGCCAACAAGGGCAAGTCTGCAATTAATTTTTTCTCTATTTATGTCCCTTGCTTGCTTCAAATGTCATCTCAGGCCTGTTGTCTACTAGGGTGGATTAATTTTGCCCTACCTCCCTCACAGTAATGCCTACATGTAAAAGCAGACTAAGGTCTTGATGATTTCATTATCAGGAAACTTCTCAAACAGTGATGGACAGAGACGACCTGACTGGACAATGCAAAGCATGTCATGAGTTCTGCCAGCAGATAAATTCTCTAGGCTTTGGATCAACTATTAGAGTCTCTTTATTGTTGATTTTTTTGGTTGGTTGGTTTTGGTTTTGTTTCTCGAGACAGAATTTCTCTGCAGTTTTGAAGCCTGTCCTTAAACTAACTCTTGTAAACCAAGCTGGCCTTAAACTCACAGAGATCTGCCTGCCTCTGCCTCCTGACTACTGGAATTAAAGGCTTGCACCACCACCACCAGACTTTAGAGTATTTAAAGGGAGGCTGAATGACTTGGAAATAAACCTCTCTGTCTGCGGAAAGACGGGAAACACTTGTTAAGTAAAAAAACTCATTGATACACATACATGTGGTGGCAGTGCACATAAATCTCAATGTGAAGATGTACTCACTTGTGCAAATACTGAGCCTCTCCCATCCTCTATGATGTCAAGACCCTCTTTCGTGACAAAACCATTTAATGCATAAGCCATCAGTTTATGCCAGAGGTATGCATTGGCATGTGTTTCTACTTGTTCTTTGGATATCATCCACAGGCAGATTGGAATAATCCTGTGCAGGGTGAGATCCATTTCACTGCTCCATCAACATTAAGTACAAACTATATGCCTAATTTCCTCTTGAGTTGTGTTGTTCTGTTGTTCTGTATTCTTCAGTGGAATAACCATTGCTATGGTTCAAGTTTGAACTGTCTGGAGGCAAGTCCTTAGCAGTGAGAGTCATCCTTGCTTCAGATCCAGTTCCTTGCTTCAGATCCAGTTCCTTGATTCCTGGACAAGTTAGTACTTGAACTCTGCCCCACACTTCTACTAATGAATTTGCTCCTGTAACCAAAAGGCACTCCCATACGGACAAGTAGTCTTCACTGTGTTTCAGTGTTATTCTGGACATTTTGTTCTTACCTCTGAATCAATCTTCATTGTTGTTTAAAAAAAAGTGGAAGTTCCATGTTTACAATTGAGAAGCTCTGTATTTGCTTCCTGCCTGCCAGAGTGTGATGCCCCCAAGCATCTTTGGGTTTTGAACAGATTCCTTTCCTTTCATACATGCTGTTATAATTCCTTTAAAAACATGATGGACTTCTATGATGTTAAATTACAGTCTAAAATATCAGACAAATGACAAAGCAATAAAGATCCTGATGACTTTCACTTCTCTTTGAGCTTAGTTGAGTCAAACACTATGGGAACACATATTGACATTCTTGGAAATCTAGGTTCCTACCACCGAGGAGTTTTTGATGTTGTTTAAAGTTTACTTTAATAAATCAGCAATAATTGCACATTTATGACATGCAATGTGATATTTCACTATTACAATTAATATGTAATAGTAATAGTTACTGATAAAATTAGAATAATAAACATGTCTATCATTTCAGATATCTGTCATTTTGTAGCAATGAATTTTAAAGTGCTCTCTTCCCGGAGTTTCAGAATAAGGCTACATTATTATGAGCTAGCATCATCCCACTGTGTGGGGGAGCAGTGAAAACTGCCCCCATCCTGTGGAAACACGTACCTGATCCCCTCTCCTCTACCCTCCATTCCCTTGTAATCACTTTCTACTCTCCTTTCTACGAGAGCAACTGTGGAGTCAATTAAGAAATCATTCAGTGTTTAATTTTTTGTGTCCGGCAGGTTTCATTTCATATGATATCTTTTAGACTATATTGTTGTAAAAGACAAAATTCCATTGCTCTTTGTGGTTAAATTCTTGTGTGACATACATACACACCACTTTTTTAAAATCTACTCAGTTATCTCTAGGTACTTGAGTTGCCATATCTTGGGTATTTTGAATAGTTCTTCAGTAATTGTGGCAGTGTAGATCTCAATTTACCGATTTTATTTCCCCCCATATGTGCAGTAGAAGGGTTGTTATGTCATCTGGTCATTCTGTATTTTCTGTAACATTGCAATAATTTATATTCCAACACTGTGTTTTTCCTTCTCTTCATATTCTCACTAGTGCTTCTTGTCTTTAATGGTTTCTGACACACTAGGACCTATGAGATTATAGGTGATTTGATTTCTATTTCCTAGTTTCAGCATATTTCCTATTTCATACTTGTTCATGATTTCCCTATTCTTTTCTGAGAAATGTCTTTGTCCATTTATTCATTTGGATTATTTGTGCTTTCTGCAATGAGTGATCTGAGTTCTTTATGGATTCTGGATATTAGCCCTGGTGTCAGATATAAAGTTGAAAGTATTTTTCTCATTCTGCACATTGTCTCTTCACTACTTCAATTGTTTCCTTTGCTGTACAGAAAGTTGGGTTCAGCTTAATCCCCGTTTGTCTCTTTTTGTTTTTGTTGTCTGTGCTTTTGAAGTCTTCTCTGAGCAATCTTTACCCAAACCAAGGTTGTGAACCATTTCCACAGTTTTCTTCCAGTAGTTCACTTCTGACAACCAAAGGTAGAGATCACCAAAAACAATGAACTACTGACAAATGGTGAAAAAAAGGGTAATCCTTGTAATTATTTTGGCTACAGAAAGCAAACACAAAGAACCCATACTACCCTATTCTCTTTATGTACAATATCCAAGGAATGAAAATTCTGTATATAGCAGGAGAAAGCAGCATAGCAGGTCTTGTGAGCAGAAAGGAATCCAGACTGGAGAGTGGTAGCTTGTTGGGCATGGGGTTTCCTTCTAGGGTGCTGAAAAGTTTCTTAGATAACACTCTGAATGTCTTCCACATCCCAAAGGGAACATTGTAAACAAAGAATACAAAACTAACCATCTGCACAAAGTCTAAAGTATTTACAAATTGTTTGCATTCATGTTCTACCTAAGAATTTCTGCTAATCTTATGCACAATATTTTGAGTTCTTAGCAAAACAAAACAAACAAACCAAAAAATAACCCACAAATTTAGCCTGAAAAGCATTTCTCTGGTAGCACTCTAGATTTTATCTTTACCTGACTCACTTTTTCTTTTACACCTTTTATTGATTGGAGAACCTGAAAATAAGAAACTCTTTCATGCTTTCAGTCCAGCAAGTACTATGACAGAAATGTTTCTTTATATTTTAATTGAAAACAAACAGCTTACTTCTTTATCTAATTTTCTTTCCTTTCCTTTTCTTTCTTACGTTTTTCTTGCTTCCTTTCCTTCCGTCCTCCCTTCCTTTCTTTATTTCTCTTTGTTTTGGTTTGGTTTTTCAAGATGGAGTTTCTTTGTGTAACAGTCCTGACTGGATCGAGCTTTGTAGGTCAGACTGGCTTCCAGCTCACAGAGATCTTTCTGCCTCTGCCTTCTAAGTACTGGTTTTAAAGACATGTGCTGACATCACATAGCCTCTTTTTCTAATCTTAAGAGAGTATAATTAAGAGAAATAAAATGATATTTTAACATTTAAGTGTTTTTCAGTGTCCATAAGTCTCAAAGCAATAGGCTTCACTCCACTGCCAGGCTCACAGAACTCCTCATGTCCACAGGCACCATGTTGCTTTGCAGTTATGCACAGATAATATTTGGTCTGGGGACTTCAGATATCACCTCTGATGGGCTGGCTATATTAGTATATTACCTGAAATGTCTGCTGGCTAGATAATAGTTGTTTGAAGCATGATTAATAAAAACTCAGGGTCAGAAATTATGGTTCAACCTGAAGATTTGAAAAACAAAACAGCCAGCCACTGGCTCTTACTTCAACCTCAGTCTGAAATAGCAATCCTGTGTCCCAGAATCTCAGAATGAGACTGTGTTGAGAACTATTTCCTCCCATTTTATAATCCTTTCTAGAGCTGGGATTAAAGGCACGCACCACTCAGTTTCTCTGGCAACTAATGTGGCTCCTAGGATTCAGGTGCGTGTTACCTTAACCTGGTCTGTAAGGCTGACCAGTGGGACTGTTTTACTCTCAGATCTTCAGGCAGTCTTTATTTGTTAAAATACCATTGAAATGGCACTTCAGTTGTCCCTCCTCATCTTCCTTCTTTTCCCCTCTCTTCCTCTCTGTTTTGACCTCTCACCTATCCAATCCCCCCCTCTAACTAACCAAAGGTTCCCCTTCATCACACAGTGGTCTCTATGGATTCGTGGGGGGAATAGATCTCCCCAGAATGAGCATTCTACAACCTCATCTTAGAAGTCACAAAGGATCTTTTCTTCAAAACCCTCACAATCAGCCCAGATGTGTAGAAAGACACTGCTGTGTAGAAAGACACTGCTTAAGGGCTTGGAGTTCTATAAATGAGTTTCACTGCCGAGAGGAACATGGAAAGTGATCCGTTCCCATACTCACCTGTGAATTTAACTGGGAGTCTAAACCATGCAAGTGATGTCTTAATAAAACAAATAAAATATTCATGACTCCCAGTGACAACTTCAGTAAAGAAGCTGGGAAAAACGTGCTAGGGCTGGGGAAATGAAAGAGAGCTGTTTCTCTCTGCAAGATGCGGAAGGTTCTTCAGAGAAACCAATAACCATGAAGTGGGTCTTCAAAAAAGACCGCATTTCACTTTGAGAAAGGGGGAACAATTTCACAAATAAGAGTTCCGGGAGAAACTCACACTGAGATGAGAAGGTGTCTGAGGTGGCCCAGGAATTGCAGTTTTATCACAATACACTGTAGGCTCTAGAAGAGCCTGGCAAAATGAAGTGGAATTGGATTGTGGAGAACATCGTCTATTGGCAATGGAGGGGCTGAGATATTCTCTTTGCAGGCATTTTGATCCCCCCCCAAAAGCACTTGTTCATGCATTTGTGCCCCGAGTCCTCTGAGGACAGCATAAACATAGAAATGGATGCTGGGGCTACATAGCTGAGAAGCTATGCACAATTTTCATTGGCTCTCTCAGGAGCTGCCAATGAATCTGAGCCTATTCAGGGACTTGAGTCGTCTTACAGTGGAAAATTCATTTGCCACGAAGAAACTTACTCATGTATCTGAATAATGAATGCTTTTTGAATAATGAATGCTTTTTTGACACAAAAGACACCAATCATCCCACATTTTATCTATTATATAAAATGCCCTTGGTAAGCCAGTTCTAGCTCAGAAACATGTGGGAGAGATCTGAGCTTTTGATAGAAAAACTCCGATTCTGTGTTAGAGGGCTCTAGAGGCAGCAAGACTAAAATGAAGAATAGTTAAGAGCTGTTCATAAGTGGAGAGCTGAATAAAGAAAGCAGCCATAGGAGCAAGGATAGGGTAATGAACACATGATAACTAACACGCAAAGGAACCGAGTACAGAATGAGTGTGACAATCCCCATGTCCTAATAGACAAGTTATCAGAATATACCTACCAGTTCTATATTAACACGAACTGGAGGATTTAAATAAAAACTTGAAAACACATGTATTTCAGTAGACTTGAGATGTAGACCAGTTGGTAAAGTACTTGCCTTTTTTTAAAAAAATATTTTTTTATTGTTTATTGGTGTGAAGGTGTCAGATCCCCTGCAACTGGATCTTCAGACAGTTGTGAGCTGCCATGTGGGTGCCGGGAATTGATCCCGGGTCCTCTGGAAGAGCAGTCAGTACTCTTAACCACTGAGCCATCTCTCCAGCCCCAAGTACTTGCCTTTTAAACAAAGATCTATGTTTGTCCTCCCTCCCCACCCGAAATATGTTTTAAAGGCCAGGAATGATGACACACATTTGTAATGCCAATTTTGGGGAGACAAGGATAAGCAAATCTCTGGGGACCGGTCAACAAGTCTAGCCTACTTGGTGAGTCTCAGGACACTGAGAAACACTATCTCAAAACAAACTGTGGATGAGGCTTAAGGAACAGCACCCAAGGTTGACTCTTACACTTTCCCCATTCCCTCTTCCATGATGCTACCTGCACCATAGGCATAGGGATCATATCGTAGAGGTATCAACCAGGATCTGTGCCCAATATTTGCTCTCTGAATTTTGATCAGTTCCTGCTCTCTATTTAGTCTCCATTTGTTAAAAAAAAGTCACTTATCTGTAGTAATAGTGGGTTCTCTTCTAAGGTCCATGAAAACCAGCCAAGGGTAGTTGACTAGGGTTACGGTGCCAATCATGAGCTCCCTCCTTTTACATAGGCCTTACGTCCAATTAGAATGTTTAAATACTTCTTCTATTGCCACTAAATTTTAGAATAAATTGGTCACAGGGAGTTGAATCCAGAGTGAATAGTGTCTTAAAGGCATTTTGAGACAATGTAAGTGTTCCTTTTCAATCCCTTCTGTAAGTGAACCTTGCAGCATATGTGAAAATATTATTTTGCTGGTTGTATCTTTATCTTAGGGAAGCTACACTATGTGAAATGTACTATAGGTGGCTTTATATCTTTGTCTGTACTTTCAGAAATTGTAGGTGTAGCTTAGAAACTGACTCTGGGACAAGCTAGCAGCAGCACAAACATGGGACTTTAAAAACTAAAACAAAAACGTGCTGGCCCAATGTCAGTTACCATGGGCAATTATTTGCAGATGCATCTTGGTTTACTAAGCCCCTGTGCTATTCATTTGCCTGCATGACATTACATTCCAGGCTCAGCACCTGTGGACATTTGCACGCATTTCTTTTACAGCCAAATTTTCTGCAGGGGAGAGGGAAGACTTCTATGGGAAAGGAACTCAGCAGAGAGGGAAGCTGTTGATGACTCCACTGCCCAAACCTGGTGGGCATTTATTTTAACCTTGGTAAAACCATGCCTCTACAAGCCAAATGCATTATACAATTTGTCCTGTGTTACCTGCATATCTTGTGAACGAACCATGCATTTCAAACATATTCATTGTCAGATATGAAAATCATAGGTGAGCAATTATAATTACATGTAAAGGCAGTAATATAAACCTATGGTAAAACTTTTAAATGCCTTTGGAACATGGCATCTCCAAGTTCTCAGTGGAAATGATTCAGCATAGCATTTGAACCTAGTTCCAGACAGGTTAAACAGACCGAAAAGCGTATCTACCTCGAAATAAGGTTTCAGGACTATCCATGTAATAACTGATTTCAGATTCTGTTTTCCATAGACATAGCCACAGTGCCAAAGCATTCTTGGAGGAAAAGTCCCATGACATAAAGAGGAAATGAGATAATGCCCCATAAAATGCTTTGTGCCTGCCTGAAATACAGCAAATACCAATAAAAATTAACTTTGATTTTATAATGCAAATACACGATAAACTTGGCAGGGAGAGGGAAATTTGTGTTCGTTGGTTAAAAAGCACCGGTAGGAATATGTTTGAAAAAAATAGTTTAGAGTATATTTTGTTTTCAATAGTTGTTCAGGCACCAGAAGAAAGTGATGGGAGTGCTTGATATGTAGGAAATATTTTTATTAAAATCATATGAAAATTACAGGCAAGGGGAGGTAAATCATACAAAGATAGACTCTTCTAGAACCTCACGGAGAATTTCTTCCTCAGTTCCTCCCTGCACTCAGATTTTTATATGCCTTGTGAAATCGTGAGCATCTTTTTGGAGATGATGTTCATTCTGTCGTGTTACCTGCTTTTTAAGTTTCAAAGGAAAACCTGGCCACCCAGATGTCTCCTCCTCCACCTCAGTACTGACTCCGCTGCTGTTACTGCAAGTCTGTCTCTGTTCCAGTCCTACAAGAGCAAGAAAACCAAGACTGTGACAGAAAGGGTACTTTTGTGAGATCAGGGGCCTCCTTTTCATAAAGATATCATTACGGCGCCTTTAAGAAGAAAGCCAGATGCCTACGTGGAAGCTTCCCCCACGCTTCTGACGTGGCGGCTACTGACAGGGTGTAAAGTGAGAGAGTAGGCCACAGTAAGATGAGTGGGGTTGCTTGCAGATTTGCGAATCACTCTGATGATCTAAGATCAGTTCCTGTCTGCCTCTCCCCCTCTCTTGAACTGCTATATTCTATCACCTCATGATCAGCCACTCTACCTGCTGAGACCTGGGATGTTGCTCTCATAGATACAAACATTCTCTTTCTATTCCATGCGTAAGTCTCTATCGTCCTTTCCTAGGGATTTCTAATGGAGTATATACTATGTAATTTTAATTGGCTTGAATCAGGACTAAACCCTCCTGGTCTTTGTTTCACAGCCGACTCTCTGGACCGATGTCACCCTACTAATTCACTTTCCCTTTAATAGAGTAAGACTTTGAAATGCTCTCTGTTAGGTAACCTATCTTTCACTATAAGAAGGTCATCATTTTACAAAATTGCTCATTTTATGTGACACTTTGCATTATAAATTGTACACAGTAGTAACTGTTAACTTGCTTTTAAAATATCATAAATCGTCTGTATTTTGGCCTAAAAATATTTCAAATAATGTTCTTCACTATTATATGACCAAATATTTTGTAGGCACAAAGAGATCTAGTCCTGAAAATGTTTACATAGCCATTTTTTCTGCCATTGAAAGGCCTTGAAGTCACCGAATGTCCAATAGTAGAGCACCAGATATCTAACCTTCCTGTACAGTATTAAAAACATTAAAATTTTATTATATAAGACTACTTATCATTGGAAGAATTCATTATATTTTTCAGTTTTAATGAAATTAGAAAATTATATTGTCAAAAATCCTGCTTTTATAACATCAAAGGTTTGAATACAAAAGCAACTGAAAAGCTAAAGGTTACAGTATTAATGGTAATGTTTTTGACTCAATATTTACAAAAAATTGAATGTATTTTGTCATTACTATAACATATATAAACAGATATTTTAAAATATTAATATAATTTTATATTATTGGAGCATTCTTTTAAGATAAAAGAACTACTATAGGCAATTTAAAAGGGCATACCTCCACCAATTATTGGAATGTTCAAAATGTAATTACAATGCATATTAAATAGAAAGTTGACAGCATTAACCATTTTCTCAGCCTCCATTTCTGTCTTGTATACACTTTCAGATTATTTTCCATGCATTCAAAAATTCCATTTCTCTTCCCTAAAGTACAAATGGCTAACTCTTACCTAACATGCAGAATCAAAATTGTTGCTGGATTCAATCCTCCTAGCTATCCAAATTCTTGTCTTTAAGTCTATTTCTCTTCTTAATTGGCTTCTGATCATATGCTATGTATCATTTTGCTTTGCCTCTGCCTCTGCTCTCCATCCAGTGACACTATTTCCTTCAAGATTCATTCCAAACTCTTGTTCTCTCTCAAAGCTCTCTCAAAAACACTCCTTTGGCCAGGGCTCATTACTCAGCTTCCATTCTACCTTACAGCTCAACTGTGTAACCAGCACACACGGTCCTCTCACCTGGACAAGTACTTCCCATGAGTGTTGCTGCATGGATATAATGTCCTTGGAAAATTAAAAGTGATCAATTGTTGCTACTGCGTGTAGTCTCTTTCAAAGTATAGGTACATTGTATATACATAAGTATTCAATATGTACCTCTTGATAGATTCATAAAGATTTACCTTTATTGTATTATTTAAAAAGTAGGATTTATTATTTTTACTGAGGCATGATGTCTTTAAATTTTTAGAGGATAAATTCATAGTAATGTTATATGCATATACAGTGTATTATAGTCATATCAGAATATTAAGCACATGAGTATTTGAAAACATTTTTTGAATTATACTATTTTACGGAACAAAGTGTGCTGCGGGAGTTTCTTCTGCTCCTTCAGCCAATAGCCTTTAAGATACCAGCCCACTTGGGCGTGGTCTCTGCTACTTTTTAAAGCAGTGGTAGCCATGCTCTTGCTTAAGACTCGCTTCCGGCTACAAGACTCCTTTCCTGGTAGGGCAGAAGGCTGTTGTCTAGGATGGTGATCTGTAAGTTTTTCCTTTAAATAAATAACCCTTTTATTAATCATAATTCCAAACTGGTGTGGGATTGTTTTGTGACTTATGCCTTCAGAAGTGTTGCAAACTCAAATTGCAAATAAATCCAATTACGTTCTTTTTTTAAAATTATTTTTAAGTACTGGCTTATCCATGCACTCTTTTTAAAAAGCAAACAAATGTCAAGTGAGATGGGATGCTGATGCTGTGACTGAGCTTCATCAAACACCGTTCCAGGACAAAGAATTAGGGATAGATGGAGAAACAGTTTCTTCTCTTGCTGTTCATGCACCAGCTATTCTTCTAGGATTTGGTTTTTACTATTCAATTGTGTACGTGTGTTTCATGGGGAGTTGGTACAGGTGCCTGCGGAGGCCAGAAGAAAGTTTCAGATGCTCTAGGAATGGAGTTTCAGGCTGTTGTGAATTACTTGACATAGGTGCTGGAAACTGAAGCAGGTCTTCTGCAAGAGTTTGTGCTTTTAGCTGCTGATTCGCCTCTCCAGCCCCTCCATACCAGATGTTAAAATGTGGTATTTTCAAACAGAGATGCTGGAAGAGAAATAATACTCTAGATTTCTCTAAGACTATTGATGAGGTATAGTACTAAATGGTAAGAAGTGTGAAGCCTCTTTGTTCTGAGGAGCCACAGCTTATATATCAAGGCTTACAGAAATTATAACCACACCAATAAATTTTCCATTTTTGCCTTTCAACTCACCTCAAACATAAAACAAAATTAAAAAATGTAGAAAAGAAACAAACTCAATCTTTTTTTTGATGGGTATGGATGGGAAGAGAAGTAAAAGTTGGATAATTTAGCTGTTTAGCTGAATACAAAAAAGAAACCTCTGTGACGAGATGAAGTAGCCACTAGATACCATTAGTCGCTATGGTCTGGAGGTGTAGGACCACCAAGTCCATAAAAAGCTTCCATGTTTTAAGGATAGAAATCATATTATCATCAGTTGTAAGATAATAAAGGATCAGAATATGATTGGGATAAACATCTCAAAGTTAAATTCCTTATCCAGGGCTGCCACCATGGTGTACCAAATCTTCTCTTAGGAGACGACTTGTACTCAGTTCAACTGCAGGGGTCCTTGACAATTTTCCACTTTAGGGTCTGCTCTTAGAGAAACCTTAAAAGCCGTGAAAGCAAAGAAAATTAAATTGCCAAGCTAACATGGAAAACTTGGCCCCCTCCCCACCAATGCCACAAAAAGAAACTTAATTATTATCTTGTAGAGCTAAGGTTAACAGTCTTCTTGTCTGCTTTCAGAGTCTGATAGCTTGTGTTCATGTTCAAAGAATGTTCTAGAAAAACAAAACCACCGCGTAATAGGTAATGATAAATATCAGATAAAATGCTCCAGGCTCCTCAAAACAATGTTGTCAATATCTCATTTAGTGTTTCACTAACCAGATACTCTAACAAAGATACAAAGGGCCTTGGGGAATTTGACTGTTGCAGCCCTCCAGTCTTAGAGGACCTGGAAGGAATTCTAAATAAACAAAGCCTTCCAGCCCAACCTGGCCAGGGAGAGTTTACAAACCCCTCCCCTCTGCCCTTAAGTGAGCTCCACAACTTCACCACCAGCCTGCACTACAAGTACACAGGGGTCCTTGATTATCAGAAACCAGATCCTGCTGGGATGAGTAAACACCAATCACCCGCCCCATTAGCCTCCAGAGGCTGGGATACTTTGTTTATAGCAAACACAGAGCCAGCTAGTAAGTACCTGGAAAGCCAGAGCCTTCCAGATTGTTTTTTTAAATGTTATGTAGAAGGCATAGGTCTGCCATTGTGTAGCATTTTTCTGTACACCACTCTGTGCTGTACACATAAGAATACTAACCTTTACTCTTAATAAAATAAAAGAAATTGAGTATAAACACCCATGGTCTTCCTTCAGGCAACATCTTTCCCAACGATGTCTCACATCTGCAGGTAGAGTCTAAACTGCAGAGGCAGAAAATGAAGACGCCTCCCCCCTCCCCAAACTCGAACACTAACTCTCTTAGAAGCATGATTAGTCATGGGACTTCTTTTCCAATCCAAGGCAGAGACATCTCGATTTATTATCCATCCAGAGCTGTCCTTGAAATGCAGATGTTTCGGGCCATAGGCTCTTCTCAGGGATGCAGCTGGCCTAATTCTTTATTGCTGCCCTCAGACAATGACACATAGGAGAACTGGGCCAAGTTCTCAATGCTGCTGTTTTGCTCTGAGAATGGCTAAAATATGAGGTGTGTTGAGACAGCCAAGAGGAGCACTGGTGGCCCCTCCAGCAAGGTCACCAAGCTGGATTGGAACCGGCTGAGGACCTTGTAAGGGTTGAGAGTTCAGCTGCTTAGTTATGATATCATCCCTAGAGAAGTCATATTCACTAGCAAGAGCCAGTCTGCGAAACTTGCATTGGTAAGAGGTCAGCGTTTTTGTTTTACAAAGTGGAGGTGATTGGCTTCCATTGTTGCCACTCGGTAGTCTTTAGTCAATTGGTTCCTTGAATCTTGCTATGTATCTTTGAAAAATTGCACAATGCTTTTTAAAAATTAGACATCTTCATACATCTGCAGAAATATTTGCAATCTCAACGTGTTTTTATTTGGGAAATGTGTGCTTGCGATCATGTTCACTGCAAAAGATATGAACCTGACGCTCAAGAAAAAAAGTTTATTATTACAGTCTATAGGAAGAATAAATACATGTAGAAGTAACTGGGACAACAAGTATGAAAAAAATCAGAATACTTTGATTATAACGTAATGTGTAAGTATTATGGCACAAATCTATGAAAGCAAAGGTTTCCCGGTAACTACGGATGATACAATTACAGTATCTCTCATCCACATCAAGGAAGGAAATGGGCAATGTGGTGCAATACAAGGGGCATCTTGGTGTGGATTCTGCCAGGACAATTTCCCACATTTGTTTACCATGCATTGGATTAGATTTGCCCGTGGATTTAGGAATGGGGTACTTTCCTAGCAGTTGAAATAAATTAAGAAAAAAAAGGGGGTGGTCTTTGTCACATTGTCAGAAGTTCTCATGTTTCTTAGTTGAAGTATTTTAACTTCCCATATTTACCTGTACCACCAACCTTTCATTCCTTGCAGAAGAGTCTCAGATCGATACAATAGATAAAGATAAAGCTTAGGATAAACGATTACCCTATAAGCTGATGGAAATTATAATTTCAATGTATAGCAGACACTAGGGGGTATAGTAAGCTCACAAGCATAATAAATTCATCGCTTATTTCCAATGATTGATTTGTATTCTGATTTAATTAGCCATGAAAGAGTCCATTTTTTTAAGTCTTCTTTGACTTTTCATTTTTATTTCTTTCACCACTGGCTGCTGTAGAAGCTAATCCTCAGTTGTCAAGTGAAGAAAATTTAAAGGGACTGTAAATAAAAACATTACCAATCATGAATGTGTTTTCATATATCAACCCTAGATCTCAAAGATTTTATAGATGGACTAAGACCTGTAATTCGATTGTGGAAGATCCTCTTAGTGTTACAATTAATGTTCATTAGAATCTGATCATTTACAAAGGTAACCTGCACAAATTGATATATTATTAACTTCCTCCCAAAACAGATGTTTTAAGATAGACTCGGAACCTAGAATTTTCATGTTTCTCCATTTTAAGTAGCCATGATGTGACTTTCAGATAGTTATATATTTATAAAACTCAGAAAAGAATAAAAGTTGATCCATAAAGTGGATGAGGGTCAGGGTGGGATAAGGGATTTGGGATGATGGACTGACAGCGGGAACGGTTTTGTTACTAAAATAACAAGCTCACAAATGCATCCAGAAAATTCACCGAGAGTGTCCGTGTTTATTTTAACTAGGCAGCACAAAAATGGGATCAGTGGGGACAATGGTGCGGGCCAGCTGTTGTTTTTCTTGAAGAGATCCCAGCTCTGTGTGCTCCAGGAGCCCTGCTCGAGATGGCCATGCCGAGACAAATGTTCTGTCCACACTTTAAATGGCAACTGGTTATTAAACGACTCCCAATAGGGTGAACACTTGCTATTGACAATAAGGTAATATAAGGACCATGCAGCGCAATCAGGATGGGAATGGGAATGAAAAATCTTTAATCTGAAATTACAGCTGTCAGGGTTATATTATAAAACATGAAAGTTGCATCTGCAGTTAGAATTAATGTGTCCCCAAAGCCAAGTTTCTCATAAACTGCATCTTACAGATACATATTTTATAAATAGACTACCGGTCTTCTATAAATCAAAGAGAACTGTGGCCTATATTAGGGAATTAAAAGGGGTCATCTCTCCCAGCCATGGTATTTGTTGAGCAGCAGAAGTCGGGGGGGGGGGGAGGAGTACAGTGTGAAATGAACATCGATTTCCAGAGTCTGGCAGCGAGGTTAGAAGTGTTAGTCCTGCACGGCAACACCCACTGGTCCTGGTACACGTACAAAGGACAGGAAGATGCTCTCCCTAAGAAGCTGTGAATGAAAAATGAGAACATTGGCAGGAAAATTGTTTTTCTAGAAAACTTAACTGCCCCCCCCACCATAAAATATATATCTATATTTTTGGTGGACGTTTTTCTTTTTAAAAAATCTACTTTGACCTCTCACAGGGGACTCACATTCTTTTTAAAATAGTCATGGTTTAAACAAGATCATTTCAAAGCAGAAATACATAGAAAACCGTGTTAATAACAGCACATAAGCATGTTATGTTAAAGCCTCAGAAGAGTGTTAGAGATCATTTTTTAAAAGATTTTATTTTTTTAAGTAAGCATGTCTAGTACTGAAAGGTCTTATACTGTAAATCTCTGAGAACATGAAACACTTAGTTTCACAGTACATCCCATCTGTGTATTTGATGATGGCTCTCACTTGGAGGACAGAAATAGCTCTCATGAGTGAGGTGTTGTCCTTACCACTAATGCATACCTCATAGCGGTGAGCTCTGAATGGCTCTGTAGGCTTAGAAAAGATAAAAGCATGCACTTTCCAGCAACTACTTAATGTGACATGTTTTCTTAAAAACAGAGAAATTCACAGGAGCAGCATGAGCACAGGCTGAGTGCCCATCCTGCGAGATGTATGTGGCCTACTGTATTATTCTAGAGGAACCACACTTTAGGCTGTGACCATGCAAGTCCAACAACAATTGTCTACCAAAGAGAAGTCCAAGAATCCAGTCATTGTTTAGTCCCCTGGGCTGGATGTCTCAGCTGGTCTTGAGTGTATACTGGGATCTTACAGAAGTCGGCTCTAATGCTAGTGAAGGAATGGACTTGCCAGCAAAAGCAAGGGCAAGCAACCCAACAAATAGCAAGTCCTTTAGGTAAACTGCCATCAGAAGCTGTGGACTAGATCAAATGTGGATTTTCCCACCTCAAAAGACCTGGGTTAAAGGTGATTCTTCCTACTTCAAGTGATTTAATTGAGAAAAATTCCTCACAGACTTGGGTTTTAGTTAATTTCAGGTGTGGTCAAGTTGACACCAAGAAAAGCCATTACACCTATCCTGTGTAAAGCATCTGAAATTTGTTACAACCATGTGCAGTCAGGTGGGATGATTTTCTGAAAGCCTGGAAGAAAAACTCACTGAAAGTAAGCACCCCTTCTCCCTTGGTAGTGACTGTCGTCCAAAAGCAAGCGATGTCTGTCTTCACCTTATTATTATTGGTGTTAACCTGAAAGACAAAATGGGTAAAGAGTGAGTGCAGACTGATAACATGCTTCGTGATGATTTATCAGAGAATTAGCTTATTGTAGCTAATGCAAATCATCTTCCATTTCCAGGGTGCGCAACTTCCAAAGCTGTTTCCCAAACTAGTGAGATCTGGGAATACAAGTACTCTCATGGAAAGAGTAGGTTTTCTTCGTATCTGAGGTTTACAGACTGGGCATGCTATTCCATCCATCAAGAGACACCATTGCCTATTCAAGTGCACTGGTTGCTATGGATAGCAATTTTCCTCCCACTATGTCTCACCACAGGACTCTGACTTTGCCTCTCTTCTATGGTACTTAGCCTTAGTTTCTTGTGCATTCATGACCTCCAGAATATATCACCTTAGGGGCTTTGCCGTTCACCAACATGCTTTCACCGATGTAAAATGTAGCAGCCCAACTATACGGGGAATGGAGGAGAGAGCACAGAACACAACCAGAGCCTACGGTATTATATGCAAAGGGGCTGAGAGTGACTCTCGCACAGAGTTCCATATGAGATGGAACTGCCGATCAACGCTCCAGCGAATGATCCGATACTGATCCAAACACTCGGTTAGTAAACATCGCGCTAGATACATGTTTGTGAGCTGTCGCATTTTCATAATTTGATAAGCCTGAATTTGAGTGCAAAACTTTTTATATTAATAGAATGAATGATTCAAATTAAAACAAAACCTTTAGTTGTAAACATCTTCTATTTACAGGAATTAACATTGATCCCCAAGAAGCCCCATAGTGATTCTGTAGGTAGTGACGGGGATATAGGCACAGTCAGCAGACAATGGGGTTTCCTTCATCATTTAGGGACCCTGGATCAAATCAATGCAGGATTCATGACTTCAACACAGAAAACAATTTCAGTACTATCCAGTATGAGGTAGAGTGTGGATTTCATTAAAATATAAAGGTACTCAAGGAAAGAATAAGAGAATGCCCAAGAGCATAGACGTGGGCATCTCAAAGAGTAATTCATTGAAAAGACATTTTAAACAGACTGGAAGCACAGGGGTTAATAAAAGAGAGAGATGCTAAAGAATGAGACATCTGCAGGGTGGATGTGGGTTTCTTAAGAGTGAGTCCCACTGAAGTGTCCTAGCCATATATGCCATTTTGATGGCTCTCAATTTGTACCTCGAAGGGTTGCTCCAAAAACAAAACTATTTTTCCTCTCTCTCTTCAATAAGTGAAATTATAGGGTTGTTCTGGGGGTATCTTAGATAGAATTATAATCTAATAACATGAATCCAGGAGTCATTAGGGTTTCACAAATAGGTACACCTTTTTAATTGAGGGGGAAAGGGGGTTTCTGGTGAGATCTTTAGTAAATCACAGATTTATAATTAAGAAGAGGTAAGGCTTGAAGCAAGTATTGCTAATGGTGTTTGAAATCTTGATTTTTAGCTGTCTAGAGGCTTCAGATTCTGCGGTGACACTCTTCTTTTCCATAACATGTCCCCATTTCAGTCACATTGATAACTCAGCAAGGAAAGAATGTAAACCTAGACATGAATCAATCATTGTGGAAGAATGAAAATTCCTTCCTTATATTCTGAAGCTCATAGAGGTAAAAAGAGAGAAAATGGTGGGAAGATAACAGAGGAGTGATAAGGAAACAAACAAGAAAACAGATGTTATAAAAATGATCAGGAGTACAAATTCCTCTCAGACCCTTTAACCATCCATCCCTGGCATGGCTACATACCACCAGGTCTGATGTGCAGACTTTAAGTCCCCCAAATATAAGCATTATGAGACAATTTTTTAGTTTTGTTTTTTGTTTTATATCTGACCTTTAGGCTTATGGGAGAAAACGGAGGAAAAGTAACTCAAAACAATGGACAATGTTAGTATTCAGGCATCTGTACTAGCCTGCCCTTGGAGTCCTAGCAGGATATGTACTCAGATGCAATCACTAAGAGCACCTCCTGGGCACCTTTGCATATTCCCTTTTTAAAGGTGGACCATGCCCACCTCCTCTCTCTCTCTCTCTCTCTCTCTCTCTCTCTCTCTCTCTCTCCCCTTCTCTTTTTCTCCCTCTCTTTCTCTTCCCCTCTTTTTTCTCTTTCTATCTTTTTGTTTCTTTCTCTTCTGCCACTCTTGTCCCCAGGGGCCAGTCTCTGCCCCCTTTTCTTTCCCCTTTTTGCCCCCCTCTCCTCTTTCAATAGACCACGCAAGTGAGCCCTGTTGTATGGTTTGACTCTTTCTCCAGCTGTTTTAAAATTATAAAATTGGTGCCATGAGAATTGGTAGGCTCTCCTGGTACCCTGAGGCACAATAGGACCCTAAAATCTGGTTTGCATTCTGCTAGCAATCCAGCAGATGGAAGGAGGTATGCTCTTCAGCTTTCTCTCTCCCCCAATAAACCTCTTACACTAACTCTGTTGCATCAAGCATATTTGCCTGGTGGCAGGGCCCACCAAAAGGTCATCAAGGTAATCACTTTATGCTGGGACCCTACCTACCTGCTCTACCCTCAACAGATCCGCTCTCTTCCACCTACAACAAATCCTGCTTTCCAATTCACTGGTGGCTTTGCCTTCCATTCAATACTGGCAACTGGGTCTCTGATCGAACTACCTGCCTTTGACCATTCCCTGGATGGTGTTCACATTCTAGAAGTGAGGCTCCATATCTTGACAACACTCCTCTTCTTGCCTTCTGGCTTTTCTCAAAGTCCTGGTACCATGCGACTATTTTTTTCTTGGCCTCAGAGTCTTTGGCCCCTGTTCTTATATGGGCACATGGAACAGACTATGCCTACTTTATCTGATTCTCTCTGAGTTCCTGGGGCACTAAGATTTTTCTGACCCTTGGGTTTTACTTCTCTGCCTCACTCATGGGAACTGTGTCATTGTATATAGCTCCTCGTTCCTATTGGGATGTCTTTTGGAGACCCACTGCCCAGTCCTTTCGAATCAAATCTTGCCTCAGTATTCCTTGGATCAGGCAGTTGGGAAATCAAGAAAAAAATTCTCCACTTTCTTTCTTTTCTGTCTGTTCTCCTTCTCTAAATGTCCTGTTTGTTTGCTGTAACACACAGGTCAGTTGGAGAAGTCCACTTCCTCTTGCTCAGCACATACTGGGTCTCCTTTTCTTTCTGTTTACTCAACTCCTGTTTCCACTTTTTGGCCTTGGTGATCTTTTCCCTGTCACTTTTTCTTGCCTTCACAGAGACAACCTTACTAGTTTGTTTCAGATTTGTTCTGTTTCACTTTTATTACTGACTATCCTCAGTAATCAAACACTTGTGTCTCCTGGTAAATCGGAAAGAGGATGTCAAGGTAATGCCGTGGTGATGGGAAAGGAACAGGTGCTTTAAGTTCTTCTGAGCTCTAGGGAGTCAACTTTGACCCACCTCGAACAGCGTCCTTCCAGGTCCAAGAGTCACCGAACGGCCCCACAGAGCATGGGCAGTGAAGTGAAACACCTAGCTACCCTAGGACATGGCCAGCACCCCAGCTTTCTCCGGTCCCCCAAAGATGGTCATTGATCCCAAGTCACCAAAAAGCAGTCTCGAGAACACCGCGTCCTCATCCCCTCCTTACCTGACACCCCTTTCTAACTCTTCACCTTTTTATGATAAGCAAAAGGGAGGAATGATAGTGTTCAGGCATTTGTCCTGGCCTGCCCTTGGAGTCCTGACAGGATGCCTCCTCCGTTGCAGCCATTAAGAGCACCTCCTGTGCACATTAGCTACACTTCCTTTTAAAAGGTGGGCCTTGCCAACCTTCCTATTGCTCTCTCTCTCTCTTTCTCCCTTCCTCCGTTCCTCCCTCTTTCTTTCTTTTTATTTCTTTCTTTCTCTGTCTCTTTCTCTGTCCCTTTCTTCTCCCCCACTCTTTCTCTTCAGACACTCTTTCCCCAGAAACCAATCTCTGTCTGCCCCCGCCCCTGTCCTTTTTTCTGCCCCTTCTCTATCCTCTTCCAATAAACCTCCTATCTCCCATGTGAGCCCTGTTGCATAGTCTGATTTCTTTTGGTGGCCTTTTAAAACAAATTACAACACGAGTACCTTTGAATTTGGTTGTCACCCCGAACATGCCTGATCTTGTCTAAATTTGGTTACCAAACTATCCACACTCTACCCCGTATGCAAATAATGAAGAAAAGGAATGTCATTGATATAATCCTCCTTCATGGTGTCATGTGACCAAATCACAATTAACAAAAATGAAAGCTACTATTTGCCCTCATCATCTTTCCATAAATAAAAGAGTATTTGACAGTTTAGTTCTCCAAGTTAAGAACATTGGAATATTTTCTTCCATTCAAAATATGATTGCAAAAATATGGTACCATACAAATATACATATATGTTTTCTAGTATGTATTGGAACACTATCTGCAGTGTATATGTTTTTATATAAAGTCTGTCATATCATATATATTTGTTATAAAGTAAATGAAACTAAAAATTTTAGTTTTATCAATATCTAAAATATACTTGTACAAAATTATGTGGTTGAAAATACAAGTGATGGACATTGAGTTGACTAAGCCAATAAAGGCCTGCACCTCAAGCATGAAGAGGAGCTCAGATCTCCAGCACCCACAGAAAAGCAAGGCATGGTGGTTAATGTCTGAAATCTTATTACTGAGGGCTGGCAGAGAAAAGTCAGCCTCCAGAGCTTGTTGGATATCCAGTCTAGCCAATCAGTGAACTTTATGTTCAGTCAAAGACCCTATCTTTAAATCATGACTGAACGAGACACCTAATAATAGTATCTGGCCTCCACTGCACACCCACAAATGCACATGCACCCATTAGCACGCACACTACACATATACACAAATAAACGATGGGGAAAATGGAAGGAAGGAGGGGGAGAGAGAAACAGAGAGAGAGTAAAATCATTTTACTTTGTTTGCAATGCTTCGGAAAGTAAATACTGGCTGTCAAGCCTCCCATATGTGTCTGGTACCTCCTGTATGGTGAGGTAGAAATAAATCCAAGTAGGCATATCTGGGAGACAAGTGATAAGGCTTCTTAAAATCATCAAGAAACTGAACAAGGCAAGGAACACTCAAAGGAGGTCTTGAGAAATAGTCTAAGAAACAGCTCAGAATGGTGCAATCATGATCACCAGTGTATGGCCACGGTGAGCCCTTTGACCTTGCAGTCAGAGGGAAGGCCTTAGAGATGCTCCAGCTTCTCCCAAGCCACCCTTGGTATCCCAGTTTAGTCTTTAGTCTAGTCTCTTGGCTTCTGTATCATCCTTGCATGTTGTCTTCCTGATGCTGATTCTGAGTCTGGAGTTCTTAAGCCACACCCCCTCTTGCCTGCTATTCTCTATTAGAATTAAGAGTCAATTTTGACTGACAACCTGATTGGATTGAGAGATCCCTAGCAGATTGGTAAAAACCCAATTCTTGCTGCGTCCGTAAGAGTGTTTGCAGAGAAAAATCATGCCAGTCAGCAAACTAAGTAGGCAGGACTTACCTTAAATGCTTAGCATGGCATTCTATAGGCTCAGGCTTGGAACAGGATGAGAAACAGGAGCATGTACTATTGTTCGCATATACACCACTTCTTGAGTGGATGCTTTTTAAAGAAATCATTTTAATATTAACTTTTCACAATCTCATACATTTATACAATGCATTGATAGCTCTTTTGTGCCCATTTCCCTCTCCCATTTTCCTCCCATGCTTATGGACCCTTTTATTCCAAACTTGTCCCCTTCCTACTTTTTTCTATGTGAGATCTTATGGAGGTAACTACAGCTTCTGTGTGTTTGTGCGCTCATGGTTACACTGCTTATGCCATATCCAGCACACAATACGCCATAGCATGCTTCCCTGTCCTTCAGCTCTTACTTTCATTCCCACCTCATTTTCAGAAATGTTCCCTGGACCTTGGAGGGAGTGACATTGATGATCTGATTAGAGATAAGCACTCAACCCAGTCTTCTTCTCAGTTATGAATCTCTGTGTTAGCTATTCCCTCCTCAAAAAAAAAAATAACTCTAGTGCAAGGTTATAAATACAAATATTTAGAAGGCAGTTTGGCAACATGCTTATTGAATATGATATCAGTCATAAGTTCCTCCTAGGGCCTGTGACCTTTCCAGTCCTTTTGTCCCAGCTTAACTGTAACATCAAGCAACCAGCAAATGCATTCAGAAAGAAGTTGGTTAACTCCCTACCCAAACAATCATGCCACTATTGTGCCAATGGGCACATCTTGTCTGGAAGGTCAGTGTTAGAGTACAGAGAGCCCAACTACTGGATAACAATACTGATAACCTTTTCTTCCCTATGAGCCTGGACAGCATCTCATGGAACTGTGAGTGCTTGCTAGTCATCAGGGAAGAAGTTCCAGTCCAGTTCCAGCTTTCTAAAAATCTGTATATTGTATCTGAAGCATATGATGCTTTCATCCACAGAGTTTTAACATCTCAGTCTGGTGATAAAACAAGAGCAATGGCAGTAGCCCTTATTGTTTTGGGTGTCTATGTGAGATTCCTGGCCAGTAATTTATAGGGAAATATTTTCGACCTGGCACTGGGATCTATGTTTAAAATTCTATGGCTTCTTGGAGTAGCATTTTTTTCCATACAGGAAAATGTATGAAAAGAACATTTTGAATATTTGAAATGTCTACTTGAACATTTTTCAAAATTATATCAAAAAAATCATAAAAAAAGATATCAAAAAATATCTTTCAGTTATCTTCTAATGTAGTGGGCTTCTAAGTGGCTTTTTACTATATCCTTAGTGTTGCCTGCCCCTTTATGGATCCCTGACTTTCCTATTCCCTTGCCTCATTCCTCTTAAAACAGAGTCTTGCACCAATGCCTCTCCTGAGGAGTCCATGCCTTCAGTCCGACAATGGTTGCACCAGTGACTTTTTATTCTAACACCTCCAGTGTCTTGAACCAGGAGTATACTGTGTCTCCCAGGTCTCCATTCTGCAGACAGCCATTGTTAGTCTGTTCAGCATTGCTCTGGTCACGTGAGTCAATTTATTCAATCCCAATATACATAGTCTTCTTTCTTTCCTAGGAGAGCCTAATATATATATATATATATATATATATATATATATATATATATATCCACATTTTTGTTCCTAATTAATAATACACTTTGAGTCATTTTGACTATTAAAGCAAAACATTTGTGAAACCAAGTATAATGGTGCCTACCTGTCATCTTAGTGCTTCGGAAGCAGAGCTGGAAGGATTATGAGTTCAAAGCCTAAAAGTTGCTACAAAGGGTTTTGATGTATCTCAATGGTTGCCTAGCAATAAGCCTAGAGTTTGAAGGAAAGTATGAACAGATGTCTGTGTAAATGCTTGTTTACTTTTTGAAATCAATGATTAAAACAGACAACAGAGTAACCAGTATGTAGTCCTGGGGAATCGTGACCTGCAATTTCACTTCAAACTATGTCTTTACACCAAATAAAGGCAGATGAAGGGTTGTCACAGCTCATGACACATTTTGATTGTCTGAGTTTAAATGCTTATTTTATTACTAGAATAAGTTTAACATGAGTTAAAACTGATTAGTCAGTTGATCCATAGCTGCAGATTATCATGTTTTGGCCAGAATGACTTCATTCTCTCTTATCCAAATCCCATCCCGGTTTAGTTACTTTCAAGACTATAAATGCTCTAAAATCCCCTTTTACAAGAAAGATACAGAAAACAGGCATACATATTTCTATAGACAGAATTCTTCCAAGTTCCTATGTACTTGGCTTCTGGTAAAACTAAGCGTCTACTCTTATTTTCTCTTCTCTTTGAACTATGCTAGTACTCTCTTCTCCTAGCTGATTAAAAAAAAAAACCCTCTGTTGGTTGTAAACCCAAGTCATTAAAACTCTGTGTCAGATGGACTTTGAAGTCTGGGATATACAGTGGGCATTCCTACTGACTAGTCCTAAGCAGGCAAAGGCATGCATGTTTTGCAGCTCAGACAAGAGCTCTTCATTTCTCTGCTGATTAAGAACAGAAGACCCACTATCCACAGAGGAAGATGGCAGGGCCTCTGTCCTATACAGAGTCCTAACCTATCTGTCTCATGTCCTCAGATTCCGAAAATAAGCTGGATGGCATATCAAAGGTCTTCCAAATTGAAGGAGATTGGGATTCTCTAAGTATTTTTTTAAATGGCAACAATAACTAAATAAAAAACTGTGCCCTATTGCCTCAGTATATGTCTTAAATAATCCTCCTTGTATGCTACTACCTAACTCTAACACTCCATCTCAAGGATAAAACAGAGGTCATTAAAGTATTTATTTCAATGCCCACTGTCTTAGCTAAGGTTTCTACTGCTGTGAAGAGACACCATGACCACAACATGGCTTACAAAGCAAAAGATTTCATTGTGGCTGGCTTACAGTTTCAGAGGTTATGGCCATTATAATCATGCAAGAATCATGGCATCATGCCAATGGACACAGTGCTGGAGAGATAGCTGAAAGTTCTACATGTTGATCCACAGGCAACGGGAAATGAACTGAGACACACTTCCTCCAACAAGGCCACACCTCCTGAATGGTGCTACTCAATATGAGCTTATGGGGAATTGCATTCAAACTCACACATCCACCAAATTTATAGCATCTTCTTTCTCAACTTCTGTTTTTTCTTTTTTAAAGGTCTGTCTCTCTCATCATTTCTAAGCTTTTGCTGAGGAACCATGGGGATCCAGAATCCCCTCAAAGTTTTACCTTCTCCATGAGCAGCAAAATACAGTTGCATGTGAGAGTAAAATTCTAGTCTTTTATAGCAAGTAGACTGCCTACTTTTCATAAAAATTTAATCGCATTTTTCAAAATACTTAGAAGATTTTGGATGTTCCCAACACAAAGAAAGCAGAAGTTTGAGTAGATAGAGATCCCAATTATTTAAGAACTGTCATCATAAATGTGTTGAAGTGCCATACTGTACCACACAAACGTGTACCATTCTTGTTTCAGTTTTAAAAGTTCAATAATTCCCAGCCCTAGAATTGCCATGCAGGTTGTACTAATGTGATGGGTCAATTTATCAGGAACACTACATTAATAGAGCCATGGCCGTGTCTTAAAAGAGAAAGCCACTAATTCATTTGTTCTCAGTATTCCTCCAGAAATATTTTGGTTATCAACTCCATGGTTATACCCACAATAACATATCTCTGAGACAGGTTATGTGGCCACAAAGCAACCATTAAACTCTACTTGCATATGAGCATACAGTTTCACTGTTCATAAAATACTTTTCTTAGTTATTTACCTCATATGATTTATGATGTGCATACTAATACAGAGATACATGAGATAATTATAAATGCACAAAAATAGTATTTTAAATTTGAATATCCAAAACTTTGCATTGATGAGTTTCATAAAGAAAACTTTGGAGACCTAACCTGCTGAATAGGCAATCTTTGAGAGGGGGAAAGAGAAGAAACACTCTCTCTGGCAGAGAATCATATAAGAATGTGGAACTCAAGGTGCTAGGTCTCCAGAGCAGAGAAGGGCAAGAAACAGCGTTGGCCTGACTGCAGGGACACAGGTGGAAGCGATGTGAGACTTAGTCAGGGTGAGGTCCATGGAGCCTCTAGGAAAGAGAAATAGTGAGTTCTCCCAAAGGAGCAGCAAGACACTTTAACCCACCACAAGTTAACTCTATAAAAACCTATGATGACTTTTCTGTTTGTTTGCTTTTTATTTTGTTGCACTTGCTGCCATGACTTGAAGACAACCTTCTGAGAGAATTCCCCAGTTCAAATTCATTTTCAAGTTACCCTACACACATATTACATATACTGCCCAAAGTATGATAAATCAAGCACATTAATATCTCTCTCCTGCCAACAATTTCTGAACATTCATACCACTTACTTAATTAGGAACTTACATATGGTATAAAATAATTAAGGTCATACTCTATGACCAAACTATAATAATGAACATTAAAGAAATTTACAATTAAGATAATGTAAACAGTTATTCACATAAATAATATTTTTAAATGTGAGAGAAGGTTCACATTATAAATGAAACATTGGTTTTGTCTATGTTGTTAGGAGCCAAAAATATGGTGACCATTACACTTTAATCGAAAGGCAAACTGTGGTTCCACATGCTGCAAATTCAATTAGGTAACAAACTAATTAAATATAACTTTTCCAATGAAAATATTAAAATGTGGTAATAGTATTTTTAGGTCACAAAGTGGAAAAATATATTAAAATGAAAATATATCCTTTAATTCTGCAGAAAGCTTTCATTGAAATACTCACTAAATTGCAATTCTTATTGTGGATACTATATATTTGTTCTATTTTACTAGGGGGCAAAATCGCTCTCCTTTTCAACTTCTTGTACCACCATGGCTGACAAGCACAAACAGTTTGAAAGCCATGCCCAGCAGAAACCACTGTGGTTTGAGAACTTCCTAGTCATCTTATATTTGGAAGAGAGGGACAGTGATTTTGAATGACATGCATGCAAGAAATAGCAAGGAGGATGTTCAAGTAATAAAATGCCCCCAAATGAGCAATCACCATGAAGTTGTTCATCTAAGAAAAACAAACATCGGATTTGCAAAACACATTTTGTCATTTTCCATAGAGGACCACCCATCAGCTCTGTCCCACCAGTCACTCCCCAAATAACCACATAGAAATTTAATATTAACTATAAATGCTCAGCCAATAGCTTAGGCTTGTTTCTAACTAGCTCTTACAACTTTAAATCAACCCATTTCTACTCAACTATGTGCTGCCTCGAGGCTATTTACCTCATCTATGTACTTCCTATGCTGCTTGCTCTACAATTCATGGCGTATCCTCCAACTCCATCCTTCTCCTCTGTGCTTGAAAATCCTACCCAGCCACCGGCCAATCACCTTTTTATTAACAATAAGAACAACATCTCTTCAAAGTACAGAAGAATTATTCCACAGCAGAAAATAGCTGCCTTCCCCAACACTGCTAAACAGAATCCAGTTGAGTTAATTTATCTTAGTAAAGTTTCATTGCTGAATATAGAAATAATCATCTCCACCATGAAAAGCAACTTTAAGTTGATAACAAGAAATAGTGCCTTGATACAGGTGAAAGAGAAGTCTTTCTATAGAGGGAAATCCAAGTGAATTATATCATGCTCCCCCAAGTTGAACACTCACAAAGAAAAATACATTCTCATTTACTATAACACCAACCCCACAAACAGACTAGTGGACAACCAGAGCTGTCTCATCAAATTGTGAGTATAGCCAAGCATTCTGCGCTGTTAAACAACAAAAGAATGCAAACACAAATCTCATACTCACACTGAAAAAGACAAAAGGAATAGGGTCACAAACAGATTAAAGACTTTTGATGAGTTTCTGAAAGTAAATGGATGGTGGTAAAGTTTGAGCTTGGGATGCACCATTAGAGACAGTAATGAAGTTGTGTCAAGAACAGAGAGGAGGATGAAAAAAGGGACATGAAAGTGAGACAGCTCACCAGGCTGTGCTTCTGGATGGCAGAAACTGAACACTCAACATATACCTCCTTTAGGGAAAATCCATTGAGAATTCTTTGTAATGCTTGCATGAGCTTGGTTTCAATTGGAAATTATACTTTACTTTTTCCCCAAAATAACATTTTTATTAATTATTTGAGATTTTCATACAACACACCCCAATCACACCAACTTACCATTACTCTGAGGTCTACACTACCATCCTTATTCCCCCCACTAAAGAAAAATACACCAGGTCCATTTTGTGTTGCCCATGTACCATTCTGTCCTCTCTGCCTACCTATCAGGCCAAGGCAGTTTTTTTATTCATTAACCAATACAAGCAACACATTACAAAGAAGGACCTCCTATACCATTTCCCCTTTTCTGTTTAAACAAAATGGAAGTTTTTAACATAGTAACATTCTAGCAAGAATTACAGTTATAATATTTATATCTACTTTATCTTTTTATCATAACTAAGAAAAACTATAACTATAAATTATTCAACTCTGTCAAAGACTCCAGAAGGATATAATATTACCTAAGTAAACAGGAAGTGCATTATAAGCAACTTCCAAAACTCTAGAATTGACAGAGACATCTCACTGCCTGGACAGTCATCCAAAGTTCTTCTGTACCATTGGGGCATCCATCTTTAGCTCACAGGCCCAATAGTATTTGGCAGACTTTTCCATGAAGCAGGAAATTTCAAAGACAGTTCTGTCACATTCTTCTGTATCCTGCAGAATGTCTCATAGACTCTTTCATGAAGCATGAACCCCCGAAGGATCGTCTCAGCTTTAGGCAAGTTCAGCAGTCATTGCTCTGTGGGTCCTGCATGTCCAGTTTATGCAACAGTCCAGGCAAGAGCAGTTTCTTGCCCAAATGGCTAACCAACTTCATAAGGAGCCTCTTTGATGCCCATCTTCCTCTTGAAGTAGATTGGTGCTGCCAGGAGCAGATGTGTCTCATTGTCATGAAAAGTCCTAAATTCTTAAACATTTTAAATGCCATATTCTGAAAGTCTTTGAAAGATTTGAAGAATACCTATCTAACTGAAATATAACTCTATACATCTAGAAAATATACTAAAATGAATACAAGCTTGACTATTATAGATGAGTATCTATTAACTTATATTTCTTAATTATACATTACATTTTTAAATAAGCTACACAAGCACAATACCTTAATCAAGATCAGAAATACATATACATATAACAAAATTGACCTTAAATTTGTATTGATAAACCAAGATCCATACCAATGCAAATCTCTATAGCATATCCTCCTTTAAATGTAAAAGAACATTTATAAACAATAATTGGGAATATGGGTGTAGTTTTGTTCATATTTCTTCCTGCTGTTTGGGGTCCTGTTTTAATCAGGTCTTTCATGGTATATCCTGTGTGCTAGGTTCATCTCAGTCAGCAGTTGGGCGAAGTAATTTTTTGAGGGCATTCATGGCAGCCTTTCAGGGGGTGTGGTCTATAAACAATATTTTTCTGGAAGTATTCCACAGGCCTCATCTTCTGTGAAAACAAAAGAAAAATCTCTTTTCCAAAGCAATATATCCTTAGACTCAAATTTTGAAATCAAGATACCTTTAGAACATATATGGTGGTTTAGCTTAGCAGCCAATACAATAAAATGTCTCCCAGTACTTAGGCTCCTTCACAGTCAAAAAATTCAAAGAAAACACAATATATATAATGCAGACTCTCTGTGAATTTTCCATTTTTACGTGGCTTATTTTTCTTTATTCCTTTTAATCTAGGACTATCTGTACTCTGTCTCTTTAAAGATTTTACCCTTTTTTTTTAAAAGCATTAACTTTATTTTTATGACTCTCTATACTCTTTTTTTCTCTCTCCCAAGCCTATGTACATTTATCTAACAGTGTGACCCATTTACAGGTCTTTTTAATCTGAATTTGTCTTTATTGAGTATATGTAATTATTTTCTGATCAGAAGTGTTTCTTAAAATGCTAAGCACCTTGGTCTCAGTGGTCCTGGGTACTGACTCTGCCTCTCTCAGGTTTTAAATATGGTGGAGGTAGTTCACCTCAGCTTTAGGACTGCTGGGTAGAAGCCCTCCTCACCACCTAAACTCTGGGTAGCACCATGCCGCATATAAATCCTTTTTTTTTTTTTCTGAGTAAAAGCTAAATCTGCCATGCAGCTCACTCTGTGTACTGGAAATATCTCTGTGTGTGGTGGCAGGAATCTGCCATGCTCTCCTGCTTGTACATGCCTAGCGGTCCTGATCCTGCCACTTGCCCAGGTGGGGAGCACTGAGCCATGCGCATGGTTTCAGCAACTTTCCTCCCGACCCCACGTGGGCACACAAACACCCGGGCCCACAAATGCCATTGAAATGCTCCATACCCAGAGTTCACGCTGGCAGAATGGCCCAGGAAGCCGCGTTTTAAAGCCACGGGGCTTTTTTCCTGCTATGGCTGAATCAGAAAATCCTCTCTTAAAGGAGCTTCAAGCCTGCTGCCAGCACACAGCAAGAAGCTGTGTTAAACTCTGTATTTTTTTTTTTTTTTTTTTAGAATTTCTTTTTAAGGTCTCTCAGGTTTTACATGGACATAAATCGATGTGTTTTAGGTTAGTGGGAGACCCTGCCTCAAAAAGTGATGTTGGGGGAAAACAAAGAAAACATGAACACCCACAGACAAAGCTGCACGCGTGCACGTGAACACACATCACAAATCCATGCTAAATACTTACACATACCAACTGTCAACTTGCAACATAGTTGAAATTCGAAATAATGTTGGTCTAGGTCTAACCCTCAGCCTACTGACAAATTTTAAGCAATCTGTCAGGCAAGAATTATGCAAATTGAACTCGTCCAAGTAAGGTTCTGAACCTAATAAAAAGTGGAACCTGATCCAATTTTGATTTGTGCACCTTTCCTGTGTCAGCTCTGCTAAGGTCACTGACCTTTTGCAAATAGCACTGGTGAACTGCTTCTTCACATTGGGGATGAAAAGAAGTGTGGACATGGGATAAAGAGTCCATCTCTTTGGCTTTGGACTCTTTGGGTACTGTGTGATTCAGAGGTACCTCAAAAATAAGGGAAAGAAATCTTTCAAATTTCTTTCTTTTACACAATGGAGTACTACACAACAGAAAAAAATAATGACACCTTGAAATTTGCAGACAAATAGATTGATCTAGAAAACATAATATTGAGTGAGGTAACTCAGACCTAGAAAGACAAATATCATATATACTCACTTATAAGTGGCTTTTAGACATAAAGCAACGAAAACCAGCCTACAACTCAAAATCCTCAAGAACCTAGACAACAATGAGAACCCTAAGTGAGACATACATGAATCTAATGTACATGGGAAGTAGAAAAAGGCAAGATCTCCTGAGTAAATTAGGAGCTTGGGGACCATGGGGAGGGGAGAGGCAGGGAGGAGAACAGAGAAAAATGTATAGTTCAATAAAATTAATAAAAAAATTAAAAATAACCAAAAAAAGCAAATATCCTTTGTTTCTCAGATACAGGTGGCAGATCCTAAACCTGATAGCATTTATGAAGGCTGTGTTTGAAGGCATATCTCTGGCTAAGTAGGGTTTCGAAAGCTGATCTTATGACATTGATCTTTTGGACTTCTAGTTTTTGTTTTTTGTTTTTCAAAACTAATTCTTGTTTATAATCATCCTGTTCAGGGGACAGTAGTATTTGTTCTTGACTAACATGGGAAAACTATTTTAAATAATCTTTTCCAACTTTCCACAGAATACCCTCCAAGGATTCCAGGGATAAGAAATTCAGGCTATCTGGTGAGTATCTTATTTTCTGTTATTTTCTTTTCAAATGGGCTGGTCTAGACAGTTTCACCACTGGTTGGTTGTAGCAGGTTCTGGGATCAGCAGTCTCAGGTGGCATGTCTAAGCTCCTTCCAGAGAAGGTCCAAGGAGGCCCTGAGTGCTGGTGGGTGAAGAAGATAGTACACTTTATATAGAAGTGCCCAATTTTCCATGGAGAAATGGCTCCAGAACACAGTCCATGATCTGAACTTACTTCCTCCATCCATATTTTGAGGTATCAGATGGAATGGAAAGAGATTAATTTTTCATATGAATTAAAGATGACTCCAACAATATGTTTCTTCCCAAGGTTAATAAACAGGAAAAGGCAAGTGATTAAGATGTGACCGTAAGTATTACTCGATTTACTTCAGACTGCTACATAAAGCCACAAAAGGACTATCATTACAGGCATCCTTTTTTAATGTCAATCTCGTTTATTTAAAAAAAAAAATTACCCAGGGTTTTCTAATAAGTGGTCTAAGCTTATTCAAGTTTAAGATGGCATCACAAAACTGATGGCATATTTTTACCATTTAATAATAATAAATATAGTAAGATTAAAAGGAACCTTCTAGTCTTGAGCTATTGTTTTACATCATTAGTAAATGTTCAAAACCACAAAGTAGACCCGCAATTACAAATGAAAAAAAAGCAATTTCACATTAAAATAAAGATTGCCATATAGGAACTCTGTGGTTCTGCACAGATTGCAATAATTTACAAGCTTACGATAATATTCATTATTGACCACTACTAGTAAAGCACACTAATTTACTCAATTCTGTATATTTTTAAAGAACTGATTTCTTTGAGATCACTATTGGTTAAGCAATAGAACCACAAAAATACCAATAATGTAATTTCCTATAGTCTACTTTATTTCCTAATCTACACAGCTATTCAAACACAGTTCACCAAAAGGTAAAAATAACGAAGGGACAAACATCCCAAAATACTTGTTTCCATCAATAGTTCTGTTCTTATTTTCTTCGGTTTAGGTACCAATTTTTGCTGTCCGAAAGAGTGGCCCGTGAGCGCACTGATGACAGTAACTTGGCATAGGAGGCAGAAACTGAAGTCTTGACCCACATTTTGGGCAGGTTGAGTGAATGGTAAAGATCACATATTCTGAAATGCACATGCCTAATTTTGAATCTTGGTTCCATCAGTGGTAGATTTGTGACTTGGGGAATGAACTTAATCTTTCAGGGCCTCTTTTCGGTTCCCTATGAAAATGAGAGCAATTATAATATCCACTTCATTAGGATGCTGTAAGCTTACATACTTTTAGCATATTTCTTGAATTTGCCACATGGCAATAAATAATCCATTTGCATATAGGTATGTGTGCACTTGCTGTAGCCTCCAAGCATTTAAGTTTTTCTGTAGCACTCCTTATTTGGACATTTCTCACCCCACCCTTTCCCTTCGAGGTAGTTAATCCTACATTGATTGCATCTGTATTTAACATGTACAAACTTTCCTTCTCATTTATCCTCTTAAAATACACACTGTGGCAACCCTTTGGATGATAATTATATGGTATTAGGTATTATATTGTGGTGGGCATTATAAAAGACTCCTTAAAATAGGTTACATGCAAATATCATGCCATTTTTAGAAGGAACTTGAGCTTCCTTAGGTTTTAGTACCAGGGAGACTTACACTGCTAACAGCACAATATATACTTAAAAATTAAGCCTTTCCCAACTTCATTTGGTGGTTACTGTAATTAACAAAATTTTTGTAGATAAAGAATTAATCTCTTACACATATTGGTGGACAATAGTTTCATTATCACTGTTATGGGCTATATTATTAAAGCTATTTATCATTGTTGCCAAATCCATTTTCTCATCTTTAAGATGAGATAAATCCCTCCCTCTAGGGGTTGTGACCAGAATTGAAAGATCTAAGTCAAGTCAATACTTGGCAAGGTCCATGGCTCATAGGAGGCACTCAGTATCCACCAGTAATTTTCAGCAGTGAAGATGATCACAGTTGTACAGTAATAGGACCGCAGTGGATTCTCAAGCATGTGATTGTTGCTAATTTTATTATTATTTTCTTCTCCCATTACGCAAGAAGAGAATTATGAGCTAGAAAGGACCACACCACTTTGCAGAATATGAAATATGCATGAACGGAGCCCTCTCCAGCACCGGCTACCTCTGAAGTGACATGTGTTCCTTTTGTCATGCTGTGTCACAGATCCCCATGATCTGGCCTGCTAGCTTGTGGAAACACAGCATGCACAGTAGGTAGGAATAATAACAGCAACATTATCCAAATTCATACAAACACTTCCCATCGGGAGGCTCTGGCTTACTGGCACCCTCTCCATTACATCAGCTTTCTTTTCCTATCCTTATTGGAGAATAACGAAAAATTTGACACTGCCATAGAAAGAAAGCCCTCTGTGCCAGACTCTACCCATGCTTGACAATGCCTCTAGCACCAACCCATTTTTCTGAGAAAATAGAATGGCAAATCCAATTTTTAAGACAAAACCACTGCAGTGTGGACCCAAATGCACATAAGAATTCTAGTCATCCTATGTCTAGTTAGCATACAGTAACTGTACAAAAGAATGCAGTTCCTGTGCATTTTTATGGAGACAGTGTGCTTTGATGGTCTTTATTCCCCACAGCCCCTTGTTGCCAGCTTTCTCCTGTAACATGTCTCCCCTCCCACTCGGTATTCCCTTTCTACTTCCAGGTCTTTTTTTTTTCTTTTCAAATGTAGATTCCATATATGAGAGAAAGCATGAGTTACTTGGTTACTTTTAATTTTCTTCACCCATGATTAGAGATGTAGAATGAAAAGAGACAGAGAGTCAGAGAGAGAGGCATATAACAATGGAAAAAATATGCTATGAATTTGGAAGATGGCAAAGAGGAGTATACGGTGGACTTGGAGGGAGGAATGGAGAGGGGAAATTATGTTATTATAATATCAAGATTTTTTTAATTAGGCTGTTGCCACTTTCCATGGGCTCAGCTCCAGGATGCCAAGAGTCTGTATCTCAAGTTGCACTCTGAATAGAGGCTCATGATAATCTTTGGGCTAAACTCTGGCTAGGAGAAACATCAGACAGAAAGAAACAGTAAAAGGATGAGCCTGCTTCCCTTCCAAAATCATAAGCTCAGCTCACTGCGATGTACAAAAGTGTAAAGATCTATAGTCTGTATTGTATAAGTAAGCAATTCAAATGAAATTGAATTTCCTCTTCAAGAGAGACACCGGGTCTTGATAGTTTCACATAAAAATTCAAGTTTTTTCTTTTACTTTCTGCTAGTTTTATTGATAAAACCAAGCATCTTTCTTAACTTTCACATCTTCTCATTTAATTAGGTGAGAAGTAGGGTGGGGAATTTTACTGGATGTTGACTAATCTGGTATATTGTCTTAAGCAAAATGGTTTTTTACAACCCATCCATGGCCTATATTGAAATATATACCTACTTTCCAGTGGCATGTACATAGAACTGCTTAGAAATCAGAGAAAATGACCTCTACCCAATAAAGGCCACTAAATCTCTATACACAGACAACAAGGGAATTGATGGTGTCACCAACAGAAACTGAGAACTAGCAGCATGATCTTTGTGTTCAAGGAAACAGTTTTGATTTTAGCAAACTGCTTCTGGGAGAATGGCAGAAGATGGCATGAGATGTTAGAGAGCCAACCGCCATGTAAGCAAAGAGAAAGGTTCTAAAGAAACCTTTAGGAATCATCAGGTGTTAACTTCTTAATTGTTAAAAGATTATTTGGTCTGGGAGTGGGTGATTGTGTGCACCTGCCATCTCATATACTCTGGAGGCTGAGGCAGGAAGAGTCCAGGTTCAGGGTCTTCATAGGATATAATATGAGCTCAGGACCAGCATTAGCAACTCCATGATACCTACACGCAAACTAGAACTTAAACACACACACTTAAGCTCATGCAGGTTATTTTATGATACATTGTCAAGTTATATATTAGATACATCAGACGAAGTAATGTCTACCAATAAAGTACATGTTTGAAACCTTTTCTACTTTAATTACAGTGCAATCACGTGTTCAAAAGGGTGTCACAGAATAATTTTTCCTGCACCTCTGAGCCTGAGACCCGATCTTGGGTTCCTACTCTGGAACTGTGTGTAGCAATTAAAACTCATTTTGCTGCTGGTTCACGTGCACATCAGTCTTGTATCCTAAGCCAAGGGAAGTCCCTGCTCATATTTCCCATAGTCCTCTCTGACTGACTTTGTCTTTATGGGTCTCACCATCTCTTAAGCGCCTCTGTTGTCACGTTAGAGCCACGGTTATCACACCTCATGACCGACTAAATTAATTTCTACATATAGTATATATAAAACCTAAAGACACTCTTTCACACATAATTCTGGTATATGCAAGTCTGTTCACTAATCTTCATTTCTATTGTACAAAACACAGAAGAAAAAAAAAGTAAGCCGGGCGGTGGTGGCGCACGTCTTTAATCCCAGCACTCGGGAGGCAGAGGCAGGCGGATCTCTGTGAGTTCGAGGCCAGCCTGGTCTACAAGAGCTAGTTCCAGGACAGGAACCAAAAGCTACGGAGAAACCCTGTCTCGAAAAATAAAAAAAAAAAAAAGTAACTTGAACTTCAAAACCAATGTGTGTTAGAAGATAATAAAAAAATGAATCAAAACAAAAAATGAATCAAAACAAAAAACAAACTCATAAAAATTCTTTGTTTTGTATACAAACTTGGTACATATTCCTTTACATCAGGAAAGGAAAGCATTAATTTATGTGTGAGTATGTATGTATCACATATATAATATAACTATAATAAAATGTTTTTGAGTTTCCATATTTTTTAAAAAAATGTAAAATTCCCATCTATCAAAATATACCATTTGTCATATGTTTTAAAAGATGTGTTTATTTTTATAATCACTTTACAACTGTTTTGTTTGAATATATATGTGTGCTACATGCATGCCTGGTACCAAAAGAGACCAGAAAAGGATGCTGGTTTTCCTGGAACTAGATAGAATTACATACAGTAGTGAGTTGTCTGCTGTGGGTGTTTGGAATGGAACCAGGATTACTTGCAAGAACAGAAAGTGCTCTTAACCACTGCCATCTTGCCAGCTCCTGTAATGTGATTTTAAAGTAGACTGTGAGAAGTGAAAAGATAGCTCAAATGCTAAGGGCACTCACTACTCTTGCTGCGGACCTCAGTTTGGTTCCCAGAAACTGCACTGGGTATTTCCCAACCATGTGTAACTCTAGCTCCAAGGGAAAACATGTTCTTAAACCTCTGTGGGCAACTGCAAGCATTTAGTGCACATATACATAAATAGAAATAATAAATAAATGTTTGTAAAGATATTATGAAACTTCCATTCAGTAGTCTCACTGAAAAGACCTAGGTAAAATGGTCCCCCATGACACACTATATTATTCTGACTTTCTTTAATAAATGTTCCTAAGTACAATGCTTTGAGTTATTATTGGAAATGCCATAGAATATATATACTTACATAAATGCATATATAGCAAATGAAGGGTTACTATGTGAATATAATGTGGGTTTCTGTATTCTATAACATGAAACATTACTAAAGATAAACTCTTATTATGTAAATGAAGCTATGTGTTAGCTGCTGTTTGCTGCTTTGAGTTTGTAGTTTCTGAATGCTCATGCATCAGAAGAAAAAGATTCCCTTTGAGACCTGTAGAGAATCTTCTGCAGTGAATCTGGGGAAAAGAACAAGCATTTCAAATTTCTACAGGTTTCAAATTTCTATAAATATACCAAGTGATTCTAGGATGTGTAGGCCTCACACATCCGTTTCAAAAACTATCCTAGGGAGTTCTGTAAACATTTATAAACTATAATGAGTGTTCTAGAATTAAAATAATTATTGTGTTAAAGTGACTATGTTAAGCCATTTCTTTGAGATTCATCTACATCTTCACAAATATAAATTCAAAATAATATATTGAATAATAGAAAGATATATAACACATTAAAAAAATTAAATTTGGGGATTTTGTGTTCTGGCAAAAGTTTTGCACCATTTGAACATGAAGTGCATACCTTTAATCCCAGAACTCAGGAGACAGAGGCAGGAAGCTCCATGAATTTGAGGCTAGGTTGGTCTACAAAGAGAGATCCAGGACATCCAGGGCTTCATAGAGAAACTCAATAACAAAAACAATAATTTATTTTGATAGAGTTCTTAGGTCTACTAGTTGATATTGAGGTTTTGAGTATTCTATTAGCACTAAATGTACTTTGTAAATTCAAACAAAACAAAACATCTCCTTGCAACCTATCTAAAAGTACTTAGTGTTACTTGAGAGTTGAGATGTTTTTTTGGAGGTTGATCCATGGAGGTGGGGACATTGAGTGGAGTGGACAAATTCAAGGTTTAAAGGTCCAAGGTCTCTTCTTTTCCCAATTTTCCTTTCCCCCTCCATAATGCATTCTTTATGGAAATCCTATATAGTGATATATATATATATATATATATATACATATATACATACATATATGTAGTGATTATACACACATGCATGTGCACACACACTAATATATATATATATATATATATATATATATATATATATATATATATATATAATATATAGTGTCCTGGGCCTGCCTCAGTATTAAAAACTGTTCTATAAGGAATAAGCCATCATCATAGATGACTATTTAGAAAACAAGTTTAAGAGGATTAAGAAAAATCTTGTGTACAAACAAGATTTTTTTTTTAATGTCAGGGTAGCTGTGTTTTGAAAAGCAATTGTTCCAGTTTCTCCAAGCAAGTAGGGCAAACGTGTTAAAAAGCTTATATGTAATTTCACTGTAAGCATAATGAATCTTATAAAATCCTTATTGTTTCAATTAAATTTGAGAAAAATACCCCATGCAACTAAATTACCAAGAAAATCAATTACCAATAAACCGACATCCTATTTGTATTATAGTGTGCCCTTTAAATAATCAAATGTTCTTCCATAAGCTTTAGCTTATTTCCCCAAAAGAGTTGACATGGCATTTTGTCTCATATTTTGAAGCTATCTTTTGCTGTTAATTTGCATTAAACAAACAACAAAAAGACAAGAAAATCAAAGGCAGTACCCCTATATGGTCCTCCCACACATATTCAGCTGTGTGAGCAAACAGTTAAAACATGCAAATCCAGTTTGGAGGAAATTCGACATCTCTATTATAGATGAAAGGTAAACAAAGCAGATGAAGGATTAGTGCAATTCCAAATTTAAGATATTGCTCTCAGTGACTTATAATAAAGTGGTGTTGCATACGGTGGCATGTTTTAGATGACATTTCAATTGTACGAGCAATTTGCATTCTATCTGACATTAAATAACGTTCTTGGTATTATGAATTCCAACAGCATCCCCATCTCCACAGCATAAAGATATGAACTATGAGGCACATCTTAATGAAGGGAGTAAGTTTTCCTGTCAATCTGCAATGTGAGACAAGGCAGTACCTGGGCTAAAACGCCAGCAACATTATTGTGAGTTGGCCACTCCTGGCATAGTACAAATCTTCAGTTAAGGCATTCTTCTTATTAAATAAAGATCTATAACTGAACACATGTATCTGTAATATCACTACAATCCAAAGAAAATTAAAAGACAGATTATGTCCAGGATATTACATGCACCACCACAGAGCACTGCTAGAATCTGGTATGCTCTTGTTGCTAAGATACCTGGCTAATGCCACGGAAACAAGCCCCTCTCACTAATCTAGTACAATCCATGCATGCTTCCACATATTTTGGCAGGAGAAAGTAGGAGTCCACTGACAATGGTTTGGGATATTACTAGCCAGTGTTCCTGAATTTATACATTTTTTATCTCTTTCTGGTAAGCTTCAACAATCTTAGTGAAATAAGAAATGTAACACTCTGTTAATGGCATTTGGTTGCTTTCTGCCATTTAAAACAAGTAAGATTACCTTTTATCCTTCTGCATAGTCAATAAAAGTTTTTTAAAAAGGTAATTATTTAAGTGCTTTTGGTTGCAAAATTGTGGGGCTCCCCAAAATGATCCCCCTTAATCTTTGCGATTTCTATTGTTATGTGCACATAAATGACTAACTGCATTTTCTCTCTTTATTGCTTTTCTCAAGGAGAATGAGCTGAGATATGCTGGTTTCCCCGGGTGCATGCTGAATAAGAAATCAGGCTACTAAAATGAGATACTTTGATCAGAAATCGCTTACAAATCTCATATGCATAAGACTGACTTGTAACAATGTATCCTAAAATTTTTTATTTAATCAGTTAAGAAAAATATATACATATTTGGGAAAAGAAAATTAGCAATAAGGCACAAAATTCCAAAATGAAATATGGCTATTTTGAGGCTACCCTTTGTGTAAAATGCACATGGTTTTTCACCTCCAGAAGTGTGGTTTTAGTTGTTATTTTAAAACAGGGTGCCTTTGCTTAAAAACAAACTAAGCAATTTTTTTTCTACTGAAAAACAATCAAGCAAATTTTATGTTGAATGTACCCTTTCTCTGCAGTGCAATATGAGCTGCAGACCATCAGTGCCATTGAGCTCAAGTTATGATAACAATAACTTTTGCAGATGTTCATAGCTGTCAAATATTATTCTCTAAAATGTCAGAGAATGTGATAAAAAGTAAACCAGAAAAAAATTATTCTAAAGCAATTGGTTGAAGTCAAGAAGGCGAGGGAAGGTCAAACATTAATCCTTACCCATAAACAGTGAATGAACTATAGAGAAATCATAGCTACATTGATTTTCTTAAAAGAGGAGATAACTGTGTACTGCATAGGTGGACACACAGAGTATGGATGCTTATACATGTGCTGGTGACCGAATGAACAGTGGACATCTCAAAGGTGCACACTGATTTAAGAAAAAGCTTCCATTTTTTATTAGCAGTGACGACCTTTCTTTGACAATAATAAACCCATGTTATTGAAATTTGCATGACGCATAATCTTCTGTTTTCCTGTCCACAGGTTTGCAAGGTCACTCTGGCGGGTTATTTGACCACGAACTCTGGGGGCTTCCTGTGTTTAGAATTCCATTCTCGGTGTTATGACAATAGCTCGTCACGAGGTGCTTTTATTAGTGCTAAAAACAAATATCATACCTATCGCCATGTTCCAAGGGAAGCTTGCGGAGGTATACCCGGGCTTACTATTTTATTCATATGCTTTCAATATTTGGATCCCCCGGGACACAGTTGCAATGAAAATTATTTCTAAATGACTGCCTGGGAGCAGTATACAAGGGTGACTGCGTTATAAAACAGGAGATTGCTCACAAGAAAGCAGAAATAAATCAATAACAGGTGTGAGTATCTCAGAAAATATTACTTCAACATAAATTGTCCCTGTAAGAAGGACAGAAAAATGTTTTTACAAACCTTTTACTTTTTTCAATTCTCACTGGAATCCCATGTCAGAAGAGAAAATGGCTGTTTGCTTAGAATAAAGTGTCTTAGCCACCTACGTGGGCCTGACGGTAATGGCAAAGCAAGGTGCCGATCAATACCCATCTTCTTCATTCCTGCAGTAATAACTTTCAATAGGAAAATCTATTTACTTTTACTTACCTTTATTTTATTTCATTTTGCTTTAAAGAAGTTCATTCCAGGGGGAGGGTTTACCTTGCAAACAGCGGTTAACAAACTGATGATTTAACTGAGGGCTCCAGGCCAGCGAGCCTGTTACCATTTGCTGTACCTGTGTGGTAATGCTAAGAAACGTATTTCTCGGGACTCGAAGTTTGTTGTTTTAGCAGCAGCCACTAAACGCCTTTCAAGGCCCACCGCTGCTTTGCATGGAAGGTGCAGGGGTGAGGTTGGTCAGAAACAAGGGTCAGCATTTGCATTCAGATATGAATAGTTTCTTCAGTCTTTTGCATGCTGCTTTATGGAGGCATAAATGATATTGTAAGGTATAATAAGCAAAATACCACTGATTGGGGGCTTGAAAAGGAAACTGCCAACTCTTTCCTCGGAAACAAAGTTTCCAGGATTGTATAAAAGCTGGAGTTTGGCAGGACAGTGTATTCTCTGCCAAAGGTATCAAAGCCAAAAGAGTGTCCAATAAAAATAATCACTGAATTATTATTGTTGGGCTTTTTAAATTACGCTACAAAATGAAGCACGTATGTGATTATCAACACTGAAACTAAACCTTTCCAGCTCCTGGAGGTTTCTCTGGGTCCTTGCCTCTTTTAATCTCTCCATTACAATTTTGATGTTTGTTGTTTGTTCATCTAGACTTGACTTGACCCTGTGACTTCAAATAAACATATTTGCTTGATTATTTTTCAGATTTTTTAAATTGTTTGACAGTTCTGTTTTCACAGACTCCTTCCCTCCCTCATAGCCCTATCGATAATCTTTTCCCAAGGAGAAGAACACTGTGATTTAAAATATCTGATATTCAAAAGCATTCTATAACAATTCTTGTCAGTGAAGCTGTTCAATGAATTTTTAGCTAAATTTTTATTTTGGAACTGCAACTAAGAGCTACTGGATTGTGATGTTCATAAAATTATAATGGCCATAATTAATATCCAAAAATAGCTTAAAAAATAACTTTTTGATATCCCTACATCAAAAAGAAACTTGAATTATCAAATTTACACACACAAAGTGATTTTAGACTATAAATATTAGAGAACTATTTTATTCTAGAAAGGCTGTTTGAAGTATTGGTTTTAGAATCAGTAACTTAAATTTAAAAAAAAAAAAAGAATGAACTAAATAGCAATTTGAGACCACTAAGTCTCATTGTGAATTTTGAAGTTAAGAATTGGTAATTAATTTTAAATGAAAGGGAGTAATAAAACTCTAAATCTGAATTCTGGTTCATGCATAAATCTCAAAACACTCACTGTGTGTATTTGTTACTAAGAAAGGAGATCACGGGAATTAAACCCCTGCTTAAATTAACTGCAAGATGGGAAATAAATTAGAAGCAGTGCTCTCCTTAGAATTTGTATGAAAACATATATTAATGTCGATGTAATATAGCAAGAGAATTAATTGCAAACAGAGTAAAATATACAGAACGTTGAGCCTATATTAGACTTCTGTCCCTCGTATCCACGCATCCCTTAATAAGATGATGTCAACAATGAAGAAACACATTTTCCTTAGGTGCAGTCAGCCTGGGACATGGAGGACCACATTTTATAAAACAGTGATCAACTTTGCTGTGTATGTTTCTGTGTATGTGCATATGTTCCAAAAATTAATGCAGGAGAACACTGTGTGTGTTGTGAAAACACAAGACAGACGCTCTCTCTAAGCAGGACGGCCAAGAAATCCAAAGAAAGGCTATTGACAATTTTATAATAATAATAAAAAAGTTTCCCCTGTTAAAAGGCACCAGGAGATTAGGGGAAATATTCAGGGTCTTAAAGGTTTTAGGAATCCTTCTGTTGTTGGTGTTGATCTCAGTGACGACAATTGTTATTCATTGGCTTGTACCTGCTCCGTACTTTGGTGTTGAATTCCATCTACTCTTTCATGTTCACTAGATTGTGATTAAACTGTGTATGCTATCATCCCCAGAAACAATCACGCTGTTAGGGAAAACACAATAAGTAATAAATACTTCACTTTAGGCGTGCATTTTAAAGAAATCATTGTGTAGGTCTGAACCTACTACAAGCAAGAGTAGGTGTTATTTTAAAATACAAACAAGCTACTTAAAATAGGAAAAATTCATAAAACGTAAGACAAAATAAGTTTAAATCTCAGATTTACATCAGGGAGAGCAATGTTATTTATCCCCTCCAGCTAGGATCCTCTTTGCATCCCAATTAAAAACTCTGTGGTGCGCTGTCAGCGTTCTCTGCATTTTCACTTAATAAACCAGGGGGAAAAAAGAGCTTACAGTTTACAATATGTTTTCATAATAGTTGCAAAGCCTTAAAAATGCATGCCTCTTACTTCACATCATAAAATCACAATTATTAAAATCTTGAACACTGTCGTGATTAAGAAAAAACAATGGTGTTCTAATATGTCCCACAGACTGCACTTTGGGTTCATTGTAATTCCTTCCTGCAAAGCATCGCAGATACACAGAGAGGAGCAGTGTCCCAGACTGAGGTGTGAAAGAAGAGGAGGAGAAACAGGAAAGAGCAAAGGCCACCAGGACTCCTCATGCTCATAATGAGCCCAGCTAGAGAGTCTCATTTTTGTTTAGAGAAAATAACATTAAAATGTTCTTAGTAAGGAATTTTTCAGAGAACCAAAAGGTGTCATGTTTTTTTTAAATGATACCAAGCAAAACACCGTATTTTGAAGTAGCCATTAATGGTAATGGTGGTGGCTTGGAGGGAGGAGGGTAGGAGAAGGGAAGAGAGAAATCTAGTGAAGGAAGTGCTAATATGTTTTTGTAAAAATATAGTCATTGAAAACAAATACTTGAGAGCACCTAGCAAACTAAAGTGATTATAACAGCATGGGACTCTTAGAAGGAAAGGAGTTAATCATTCCCTACAGATTTATTTCTTAAATATATGTTTATATGCACTCATGTGTATATGTCAAAACTATACAACTATCTAGAGATAAGTGTATAAATTACATGCAAAGAATAATATTCTCTCTCCACTGGATTGTTATAGTCATTTCTTTCCCAATTCTTTATGTCCTTAGGTTTTAAGAGAGACAGCAAGTATTAAAAAAAAAAAAAGCAACCATCTCTTAGGTCCCAATAAAAGTCATGATCATGATTAGATGTTCTGGACCCTGAGCTGAGAATGGCTATCTCAGAGAGTTGTAACTGGAACGCATGGCCACCATGATGCAATAGGCTGCTTTTTGTTTATAACAGGACAGATTTATCTCTTTTTCTGTTTTGGAGGCCTTCTGAACTTACTCCTTTCAAACCTGGCCCCAAATGAATGGAATTGGTAGATATACACTCTCTATGCTTGTACAATAACTGATTACAGGTTTGGCACTGTGAAGTGAAAGACTTCTAGCAACGGAGCTGCTAATCTTTGTGGAGTGCTTTGAATGCATGCCTTTTTTTTTTTTAAATCTCACGTGACTTAGCAGTATAAAAGACCTAAATGTCATACGCATTGATGCCTATCCAAATCACAGATTTCTGTCGTTTGTGCTTAGGAGTGGTATAGACATATTTATTAAAAAGATTATGTATTTGTATGTGTGCATGAGCGTGCATGTGTGTACAGATCAAGCGTATGAATTTTTTTTAAATTCATTCATATCTATGACTTAAACCAAACTACGCGGCTCTAACTCATAGCGATAGAAAGGGATCGTTTCAGATGAGCGAAACAGGCAACACATGATGGGGTGAGCAGCAGCGGCCTAGCTACATTAGTCTTCCCACTCACAAGCAGGAGCTTGGAAAAAAAAAAACGCTGGTGGACAGAGGCCTTTCTTCAGCGAGGTTTCACACATGCATTTTTAATCAGGATTATATTTCACAGAGATCTGTCACCGCTCACAAGTGCAGCCGGCCGTTCATTCTTGAAATGTATCAGTGCTAGGGCCTCAACCCTGAACTAGTTTTTCTTTGTACAAATCTGGGCACACGGTGCTGCTGTTCTTACAGGGGAAAAAAAATAATCCCTTAGAATTTCATAGGACGCTCGTGCCCACTGCTTTTATTTCAAGCAACTGTTGTCATTTGGAACCTTCTCCCGTCCACCCCCCCCCACCCCGTCTATCTAGCCAACAGTCTAGACATTTGGCTTTAATATATTGGTTTCTCTAAATCTGATCATTTACATAAATTTGGGGTTGTTTTTAATCTTGCTATACTTTTCTCCAGTTGCTAATCAATTGTATCACTAATGTACTGTCCTACAGTAATTGGTACTATATAATGAGCCAAATACAATAAAATATTATCTTGTGAATACTATTCACTAATAATACATAAGGAATATATAGTGTAGTCATACTGTAAAAACATGCTTTTACCTATACACATAGAAAATATCCTATATAAATGTCAAATTCAGATAAGCAACTAAAATGTGTTTGTATCTATGTGTCTCCAATTAGCCAAATGGATATAGGCTCCAAGAGAGAAAATTAAGGGTTATGACCTCTGATGAAACTAATGTTTCTTAGAATATATATATTTTTCATTAAATGATCTATTTTAGAATGACTGTATTTAAAAGTTTTAGGTTATTTAGAACCACAAAAATTCGTTCTCAGATGTTCAACTCAATTTAAAATCAGATTTTTAAGTTTGTAAGTGGCATGTCTGATATCTAACAAATGCCAAATCGTTATGAAAACAAAACATCTACCACAAATCTGCTTATATCTAACACTGGTTAAAAATATACTTGAAAAATGTTTGGGAGAAAATGTTTCAGTTATCAAAATTAAAATAAACTTTAAAATCTATGAGAATGCAAAATAAAATCACGTCAGATCTGTAAGTGGGGACTACTGCATAATAGCGCATTCCACAGAAATACCCCGACACCAATAGTATCAGCAACAGTCTCCTGAAGTAACTATATCTATACGTTGTCAAGCAACTGGTCATAAAAGAACCGAATAAAAGGCCATTTGAAATCGGATAGTGCTGAAATACCACAGCTGATTTTTTTATATTGTCTGACAGTTTGGAACAAAGACTTTCAGACAGAGGTTTTAGACACTCCCTGTGATATCTGACTTCCCCAAAGTTTATGCAAAAGGTTAACAAAAGTGAAAGGCCTCAAAATAAAAGTCAATATATTAAGCCAGTGGGTGCTTGACTCTCGGTTGCATTGTGTTCACACGATTGCTTCATTGCTCTTCATCATCATCAGGAACACTGCAACTTAACATCTGTCGAAGCATTCAGAGAGCCGGAGCTCATATCTGGAAATCTGGTGTGGACAAGAGAGCCTGGGCAATCATACAACCTCTTTTTCAGAAACATTACATTTTTCATGCTCATATTCTCTTTCATTTTACCACTGTGAGAAAGTTTTGGGGGGGGGATCCAAAATTCTATTACATCTAATTAGAGCACAAAAACACAGTGACTAGAATTTTTCAAAAGCTTAAAAGATAAAATGGTCTTTAAAATCTGGTGTTGTCCTGTTAAGTACAAGGAGAAAGAAGGTGTTAAAGAAATCAATCCCCCCTCCCCCCCCCCGCACACCATGCTTTAACATTTAGTTAGCAAGGAATCCACGGCTTTAAGATTGCTGAGCCCGCAGCCTCAAACAGCACATTTATATGCCCCAAATCGTCTCGTGTTTCCAAAGAAAAACTTTGCAGGATATTAATTTAAAATATTTTTCTCTATTTAGGAAAAGCTCTTCGTGACATTTCTTTAAAAATTGTTTTACACATTGCTTTCCTTCCCCAATACTAATATTTAGGGCACAGAATGCAGACTGACAGTGGTGAAATGCAGTCCTTTGGACACTAGAAACTAATTTCTCACATGGCAAAGTATGTCAACAATGATGACCAATTACAGTTTGAAATTCTCCTCCAATAGTTTACAGTGCTATAAGCTAATGACTCCTATATTTATATTTTAAAAGCACTGGTCTAATCTTCCTATATCCTATTATAATCTATGACATTCATTTCTGTATATTTATCGTCGGTGCCTTGTTTCAAGTGTAAGAAACAGTTTTTGAAATGAATGCTAAGCATGATCAATTTATCATATACATGTTTTGCTGGTATAAGCAAAGCGATAAGCAAAAGTTATGCATAAATCTGTATTTGTATCTTTATTTTTACAATGTGGTACACCATAGTTTGGATCCATAGTTCTTCAGCTTAGAATGGGTCTCTCCTCGGTCTTCTGTGAAGGTAACATAGCTATGTCATATCCTGTGTTTCTGGGGCACTCGCCCTATAACTCACAAACACTTATCTCAAAAGGATGGGCTCACAATTTCTGTTAGATCTCCCTGGTTTTCCTTTCTTCTCATTGTATGATGTGCACCAGAAAATGTCTTGATATTCATTCATCTTTCTATCTGCTGTCTTATTTTGCTAGACATAGAAAACACTATGCTGAGTGAGGTAAGCCAGACCCAAAAAGAGGAACATGGGATGTACTCACTCATATTTGGTTTCTAGCCATAAATAAAGGACATTGAGCCTATAATTTGTGATCCTAGAGAAGCTAAATAAGAAGGTGAACCCAAAGAAAAACATATAGGCATCCTCCTGAATATTAACCTTCATCAGGCGATGAAAGGAGACAAAGACAGAGACCCACATTGGAGCACATGACAGAAATCTCAAGGTCCAAATCAGGAGCAGAAGGAGACGAAGCACGAGCAAGGAACTCAGGACCGCGAGGGGTGCACCCACACACTGAGACAATGGGGATGTTCTATCAGGAACTCACCAAGGCCAGCTGGCCTGGGTCTGAAAAAGCATGGGATAAAACCGGACTTGCTGAACATAGCGGACAATGAGGACTACTGAGAACTCAAGAACAATGGCAATGGGTTTTTGATCCTACTGCACGTACTGGCTTTGGGGGAGCCTAGGCAGTTTGGATGCTCACCTTACTAGACCTGGATAGAGGTGGGCGGTCCTTGGGCTTCCCACAGGTCAGGGAACCCTGACTGCTCTTAGAGCAGATGAGGGAGGGGGACTTGATCGGGGGAGGGGGAGGGAAATGGGAGGCGGTGGCGGGGAGGAGGCAGAAATCCTTAATAAATAAATAAATTTAAAAAAAGATGGTGACATTTCCATTATTATTTAAACAACGATTCTATGCCTAACAGCAAATTTGCTCCAGTATTTGCTCCTGGTTTAATTACAAACATAAAACTATTCTGTGAAGGGACAGGGAGACATTTAGTTAGTGAGATGATTGTTGTGCTAATCTAAGGACCAGAGTTCAGATTCACTGTATCCCTGTAATGAAACCAAGAGTGGTGGCATTCACCTGGATCTGTATTGTGTGTAAGATAGAGAAAAAAATTAATGCTAGCATCCATTGACCAACCAGCCTAGCCAAATCATTGAGGTTCATTAAGAGATTCTTTCTCAAAATAAATATATATAGAAATAAATAGAGTTGCTTAGGAAGATGCCCAACATCCACTTGTGGCCTTTATTAGGCTCTAACAAACAAACAAAAAAAAACAAAAAAATCCTGCATGTTCAAATAAATACACGAGAATGGAGATTCCTGCTTCCTTCCCTCAGAAATGCCTGAGCTTCATAAGCAATGAATCTGTCACCAATGAATGGGTGACCTGAGTACAATGACTCTATCAAATGAGTGCAAAGTTCCCAACTCATATGAATTTCCCATTGACAAAGAGCCTTTGCATGGTCTCTCATCAGCAGGTGTATAGAGGTCATTATTCTTTCTATATGTGCAAGACAAAAATGATGCTAGTGCTCATATCAAAGACCAAGTGATTCATTGCCTTGACAGCCCTTTTTATCTGGTTTCCCCTTTGGTTTCTGTAACTCTCCCACCTTCTATCACATCATGATTCTTTCCCTATTTTATTGGATCACTCCTACCAGCATTCAAACTTTCTGTGCTATTGCTCAATTACAAACAAAGACTGTTTTGATCCTTCAAAGAGCCATGGCTACCACCTTTCTGCTTCTGCTCTACAGAACAACTACTTTACGGGATCCTTGATGTATACACTTTTTCCCGTCTCTTTTAAACCCACTCCAGCAAAGATTTCAGCTTTACCATGCTTACAAATTTGTTCATGGAGGTCCCAAAGGTGCCCGCCATAACTAAATCTAACATCAACCAGATTTCAGTCTAACGTTTGCTTTAGCATCATTTAAACAATAATCAAGTTCATCCTTTCAAGCCACCTTCTCAGTCCTGAGTGATAATACACAGCTGTACTCCTATTACTTGAGAGCAACATCAGAGGATCACAAGATGAAGGCCAGCCTGAGCTACATAGCAAATCAAGGCCATCCTAGGCTATATGTGGTCTCTAAAGAAAAGAGTAAGGAGATAAAGAGGAGTAAGTGAAGAGCGTTCCTTTCCTTCGCTGTCTATCACTAGAAATATTTTCTCAGCTCCCATTGTCAAGATAGCAATGTTACCGCAATCTTCCATCCTCAAACTGCTGGAGCCAGGCTCAGTTCTTTGGCTTTTCCATCACAATATCCTGTGCAGTCTTGGATATTAATAGCAGCTCTCCCACATTTGCTACTTCTCTGGCCCTATATTTCCCTGAACATTAGAGCCACAGGTCTCAAGTTGGAATGTCTAATAAGCATGCCAAGCTTAAAGTCACAAAATTTAAACTGATTCTACCAGTTTTGCTCTCTTTTGCATCATTGTCAGTGACACCAGACCTCTGTTAGTTACCCTGGAAAACAAAGAAACAAAAAATGCAGCCACCCAATCTGGGGGAAAAAAATCTTTGACTCCTTTACTCTCTGCATAGCTTGTACCTAAGCCATGAGATAATTCCCAGCCTTGTCTTCCCATTACATCCTGAATTCGATCATGACTCCTGGCATCACCTATCAACATACTCACTTGAGTATAATCTCTTGCCAGGATTACAGCTCTCTAACCTGAACTCTAGTCTCCAGTCCTGTTTCCCTGTGGTCTAATGCAATTCAAGATTGAATAAAACTTTATCTGTTATACACAGCCCTCTGATGATTTTCCATCGCCATTCAAATAAACTCTGAAAACCCAAAGTCCTATGTCATCCACCCCACACCATCATTCTGCTTGTGTTATCTGCTCTCCTTTTCTCCCCATCTCTCTTCTGGCCTCTGCTCATCTTCATGCTTGCCAATCACACTCTTCCGTCAATGTACACATCTTTAGTGCCTCTGTGTAGAATACTCTACAGATGTTCTTTGTGTATGGTCTCTGTCCAGACTAACTCACCCCATAGTCATTAACTGCTTATTTTATGAGACAAGAATGTGAACTCCATGAAGGAAATATTGTTGATACCTTTACACTGATATGCCTGTCAGTAACCACTGTATCCAACAGTGCCATCTCTACAATGGTGAAAGGAAGGAAGGAAGGAAGGAAGAAAGGAAGGAAGGAGAGATGGAGGGAGGGATGAAGGGAATGGGGAGAGAGGAAAGGAGGGGAGAAAAGAGAGGGAGGAAATAAAATAAGAAAAGAATTAAAATGCTATGGAAGCTATTTTTTCCCCACCTACATAGTTTTACACATAATTCTAATACCCTAGTCATAAGCATTATTGCCAATGAATTAGATAGCCTGAAGATGATTGGAATAGCATATTTGACTCCCTCTACATCAGTATTCTCTCTTGATGCCCCCACTTTTCAGCAAATAGACTTTCAAAGTCTATCACAGTAGTTTTTCAAACAATATCCACTGTGATAATTAAAACTCACTTAAGATTTGTCAAGTTTTTAGTGGACTTAATATAATATTATCAGATCCAGTTCCCTTAACACACACACATACACATGTGAGCACACATGCGTACACGCACAGCAGGCCTGAGTAGAAGCCTACAGAAAAGAGATCATAGCAATGACTTATTGTGTCCTTGCCTTCTCTCCTTTTCATTTCTGGATACTCCAGAGCTGGGCAAGGGAGAAAATTCATTTTCTCATTAGCAGAGTTGCCTCCACTGATTCTGGCCAGCTCTGTCATCCAGGGCTGACTGTTTCAAGAAATCCCTTCCGCCAGTTTCTTTGGAAAAACATCTTCAGATTTTCATTTTGAGGACATTTGCATTGAATCATCATAGTGCAGGGAAATGATTGTGATATTACAAACCTAAAGTCCAAGGTAATGGCTGACACCACTACTCTTGGAGAGAGGTGGTTAACTAAGGTAAAGAATAACAGCATTCTGGATGTATTGGCAGATGTGGTTATCATCAGGCCACTGACCCTACCAAAGTGCACAACAAATGGTGAAGGGAATCGAACTTAGGTTTTTAAATGATGCCTGCATTTTCTACCTAGGATCACCTCCAGCCAGATTTAGTTTATAAAGATTAGTCTCCCCTGCAAACAGTTCAGCTCAGATAAATGTGCTATTGTTTTTAAAAATATCTATACCTGTTGTTCGTATCACTAATTTTTCTGAACATTCCCTGGCTTATATCGCAATCTTTTCTGAACCTCTTTTCTAATTAAAAAAATATGCACTAGAGATAAAATATCACTATTCAATCCAATTTCTTATAGTATCTCCAGAACCATAGATACCTTTTATGCATGCAAATGCGTGCAGAGGTGTGTGTGTGTGTGTGTGTGTGTGTGTGTGTGTGCGTGTGCATGTGTGTATGTGTGTGTGTTCATTTTTTTTTTTGATTTTTCGAGACAGGGTTTCTCCGTAGCTTTTGGTTCCTGTCCTGGAACTAGCTCTTGTAGACCAGGCTGGCCTCAAACTCACAGAGATCCGCCTGCCTCTGCCTCCCGAGTGCTGGGATTAAAGGCATGCGCCACCACCGCCTGGCTGTGTTCATTCATTTATACAACAAAAGCAGGTTTTGTTCCCGCCTGATTTATAGGCTAGGTACCATTATTATAGGTTACAAGGCTCTGGAAAGCAATGCTCAGAAACAATTGGCACAGTCCTTAGCAATGGGAGATTGATACTCTAGTCAGTCATTTAAACTAACAGCTAGTTAAATGGGGTGAAAAGGTTTCATGTAAGTAGTTCTGCAATAGTGAGGGAGAGGACCAATGTAAGGGAACAGAAAGGGAGGTAGATAGGAGGGCTAGTGGATAAGCTACAGCCATCCAAGGGAAGAGAGAAGAGAGGTCTAGGGAGACTAAAGTGCATCCCAGAAGGCCTGGATGAGAGGAGGAGCCCGAGCCACACAACAGACTGAAATGGATGTAGCATGGGCAGGATAGCAGCAAGGCGGCCTATGGGAGGGGCCACCTTTGCCACTTAGAACACAAGAAATGTCTCTGAGGAAGGAGGTGCTAAGATAGACAAGAATCCATACTGGATTTAGCTCGAAAAAGATGGTCCAAGGCTGGAGAAACAGTTTTGTTATCGTGTTGGCCTTGAAACCAAATTAGGGTGTGTTTGGGAAGGTAAGAATGAGGAACTGAATCAAGGATATAGATAATGGTTTATTATTGTACCTTTAAGGAGAAGTGGGTTGATAAATTGGTTTCTAAAGAAGAATGTGAGGCTTGGGCATGCCAACAATCTTGGGGAAAAGAACCAATAAGAAAACATTGGTATTCTGGGACATAGAGATGATCAGCAAATCAAAATCACCTGGAGGATGTGAGCAATGAGATTGGAGGGCCGATGGTGCAATGAGAGTGTTTAGTTAGACTCTCTTCTTCCATATTAAGGAGGGAGATCAAAGGAAGAGGGGTGTGGATGCACATAAATGTATAGCTTCACTAGTAGGAAGTTTAAAACTATTTACTACATAATCACCACTTTAATCTCTTCGGTAGTCTACAAAATGGGGAAAAAAAATTTACCAACCCCACATCAGACAGAGTACTGATCTCCAAAATATACAAAGAACTCAAAAAAAAATCATCATCAAAATAACAAATAATCCAATAAAAGTGGGGTACCGTCCTAAACAGAGAATTCTCAACAGAAAAATCTAAAATGGCTGAAAGACACTTAAGGAAATGCTCAACATCCTTAGTCATCAGAAAAATGCAAATCAAAACAACTCTGAGATTCCATCTTACACCAGTAAGAATGGCCAATGTCAAAAACACTGATGACAACTTGTGCTAGAGAGGTTGTGGTGTAAAGGAAACACTCCTGCATTGCTAGTGAGAGTGCAAATTGGTACAGCCCCATTCAATATCAGTATGGTGATTTCTCAGAAAATTAGGAAACAACCTTTCTCAAGACCCAGGAATACCACTTTTGGGTATATATCCAAAGGATGCTCAACTGTACCACAAGAGCATGTGCTCAGTTATGTTCTTAGCAGCATTGTTTGTCATAGCCAGAGCCTGGAAACACTCTCACTCTTGAGAGAGGGGATATATTCTTTTCCAAGACTGATCCTGGATACAGCTGGAATATTCTATGAATCCCCATTTAAACTCTGAAGAATTAGCAGGGTCCACAGTTCTAGCAGACTAAGGCAAAATAAATAGAAGCCAAAGGCTTCTGTACTGGCCCCAACTTCCTAACACACAGAAAGGCCTCAAATGTCTTCTATTAAGAGAAACATAGCATGATCAAGTCCTATCTAGAGAAATATTGCTATACAAACATCCCTATATGGGAATTCACAAGAATTGAAGTATCTGTGTGGAATATACAGTTTGCTTCTGTAGTCAAGGGAAGATGGTAAGAAACAGTGTAAGGATATTTGCCTGGGTGCAACCCAGTTTCTCAGTCCCTTACTTTCCAAAATATGAGGGTCAATTAGCGAAACTATTAACACAAGTATTTCTGGACCAAACTGCCAGAGTTCCTGATTGAACTCTGTGAAGGTCTGTGAAGGAGCCCAGAGACTCTCCCTTTCCCCCTCTATCTCAAGTGATTCGGCTGCAGATGGTTTGCTCTTGAACAATCTGGTAGCGGGGAATAGAAAAGATGAGAAGAATCCAGGCCACCTCATCCCACTGCTTGTCTCTACAGTAGACTCAGCTCTGATGTAAGGAAGAATGGGCAGAGAAGACAAAAGCAGACTTAAGTGACAAAATCAACAGGTTAATAATCAGCATTTTAAGAAAAATTATGAACTGTGACAGGCTACCTCTCGGGAGATGAGTGACTAGATCCCTGCTGTGCAGGCATCATGAGAACATGAGTGTGGATCCTTCACACTTATGTAAAAGGTTGGGAATGCCTATGCGCACAAGCATGGGGGGAGGTAGAGACAGAAGGGTCTGGAAGCTCACTGGTCAGCCAATCTTGCCAATTGGTGGGATTCAGATTCAACAAGAGATGCTGTCTTAAAATATAAGGGGTTGAACAGTGAAGGAAGCTATCCATCAGCAATGTCTGGTCTCTTGCACCAAGAGTACATAAACCTATTTAAATATATATACTACACATATACAGTGGGAGAGGGGTCAGAAAATAAAAACTAGCCTACAAGAAGATTTTTTTTTAATGAATAGTTCTTTGTTCTTCCCATAGATACTGTCAACTACACCTACAGAAATGGTTTCAGATGCCATCTGTTCATGAGAACAGGGCCCGTATTAATCCATCCTCATTGGCTCCAGTAATGAGAATGATGAAGTATGCAGAAAATGGGAATGCAGTGAGCCTTGAATGAGCACAGGCTCATAGATGCTCCCAAAATCTGCACTTGAGCTCAACACCAAGTTTCTCAATTATAATTTCATCTATATCGAGCTCTCCTAAGTCTACAAATATGCTCAAATATGCTCACCTCTAGAACATCTTCCCTAACTGCTCTTTCAAACGTCTAAGTTTTGTAAAGAAGCTACTTAACAACATGCTGTGAGCTCACAACCTTTGTGACTCCACTTCTCATTTTTCCCATGATCTAGTTTTTTCCAAATGTGGTTTGCCTCGAACTATTCTGAGATGCTTATTATTCGTGATGGTGTCTATTCCTCATACCAGACCTACCAAATCAGAAGTTTTTGCTTTGGCACGCTTCCCAGCTCACTTACAGAAGCTAAACCTAATAATAGCTGCGAGAATCTTTTATAGTCTAAAATGGTAAAGGAATCCCTCTTTTCAGGCTCCTTGATGACCTTTAAACAACCAAATCCCTTAACTACTACGTCTAGTTTGGTCAGACAAATTTCTATTCTTTTGACTTCTAAGATATTATTGTTTCTAAGTTTACTGGGTACTTCTCCTTAAACATTTGTCATTCTTTTACATTTTCCTTCCTAGATAGCTCTCCTGGGTGATTTTTCTCCACTTTAAAATTCCTACCTCCAGCAACTGTCTGGTTCTGACACTATGAATCTTATATCCCAGTTGTTAAACACACTTTTGCTTTTCCTAATATTTTTTGGAAGCCAAAGATGCTATGGTAGCCATGAGCCAGGGTTTCCCTTTGGTCTCAGGAAATAGCCTTGTGTTAAATTCTCCAATGAATATATTCCATTCCGCTTCGCTATGTACAAACATGCTCTAAATGCCTGCGTGCCTTGTTGCTTCTCAAAAAGAGTGAAGTACCCAAGAAACCTTGACTCTTAAGATTTTTATGCTGCATAAAACCGCTTCACATTGAAGAAGACTGATTTTAGAAATCATTTTGATCAACAGAATGAGGCAAAAAACACATATTAATATTCAAACTACTAGACGGTGAATTTCAAGACATCCATGACTATGTAGAGAAATCCCGTATTTAAAAAAAAAAAAAGGAAAAAAGAAACTAACAAGCAATATTCTTTTTCTAGTGAAAAGCCTTTTGTCTCAGGGAACACTATTTAGATCGTGCAAACAAATGTTCTGCCCAGGCAGAACCAGAATTGAGAGCATTTGTTTAGCTGTTGCTGGTTTCTGCATTTAAAACCACTGGTATGATGGAAGTCAAACTGTCTATATTTCGTGTATGAAAAGGCAATAAAATATTACATTACAGGTCACTGCAATAATTTATGCATATATGCAAAGTTGTCAAATATAACAACAACAAAAGAATTGTGTTATAAGCTTTTGAAGAAAAATTGGTTTCACTACATAGCTCTGGCTGGTCTGGAACTCCAAGAGACCTGCCTGCCTCTTCCACTGCCTCCTGGGTTCTGAGTGCTGGGATTAAAGGTGTGCACCATGTTGCCCAGCCAGAACATTTTTGTACATTAAGGAATATGTTGAAAAATACCAAAATACTTATGATAAGTCCTTTGGTGTTACATCAGAATGATAAAACCAAAAATCTTGTTAGAATAGTTTCTGTAATAGATTGGTGGGAAAGCACTATCCATTCTAAATTGGTAAGTCAAGCTCCGCCCTCTCCTTTTTGGAAGATGTGAGTCTGGCCCATCTAAGAATACATCCAGGCAATCTCAAATGGCTCTTTTTAAGCTACAAATTATGAGAAATCATTCCCTCAAGTTAAACAGCCAAAGGATACAGAAAAATTCTTTTCCTGTCCTGTCATATAAGAACAAGTAGCTAGAAAATTAAACTTGGAGTCAAGTCAACACCTGCTTTAAGTCAACAAGCAAGGAACAGGAGTGTGTTCTTAACCAACAGAGCAGAGACCACCTTCCTCTGGAGAAGCATGAGACACCTTTCCCTGCAGAGAGGGAATATAATTTTCTTCTGCTCCCAAATCACATATTGCTGATTTTATTCCCATATTCTTTCCATTGCTATCAATATCCAGATCATCAACTCACCAAAAGTGATAACTATTAATAACTGAGCTGAGGTAAGTTGTGCAGCATACAGAGTGCTCCAGGCATCCAGATTAAACAAGTAATTATACAAATGCCCTTTAGTGCCCATTGGCCAACACAAAATCTGCACGAGGGGAAAACAGCAGTAAGCCAAAGTTATACACTTCTAAACATAAATTCATCATCTGAGTTGAAAAGAAGAGGCTTAATGAAAATAAGCAGAGCTTTAAGTAAGAGATTTAAAGCTTGCGTGTAGCTCAGGACAAGTTGGGACTTTTCTGTAGAGCGTAGGCATTCCATCAAAAAAGACTGTACACTGCCCAAAGGACTGGAAGATGGCCTCATTGGCATGCCTCACAACAATACTCTTTAAAGGACCATGCTTTAAGTTAAAGGGGGAAAAAAGGCTGGCATTTCTTCCCACATAAAATTCCTAAGCACTCTCTAGCTTATCTTCTCTTTATCATATATAATTTTACTTTGCTGAGGAAAGTTTATAAAATGGTGGTTTAAAATATGGAAAGGATAATGTTCTAAAACCTTAAAATATCTAACCTTCAGTTTTGAATAAAAGTAAACAATGAAGGGCACTAGACTGGTAAAGAGTCCTGTCTGCTCTTCCAGTGGATCCTGGTTCAGTTCTCAGGGCCTATACAGCAACTCACAAGCATCTATCTGTAACTCCAATCCCAGGGAATGCAAAATCTTCTTCTTGCCTCCAAAGGGCTCCTACATGCATATGGTATATTTTCATGCACATAAAAATGAATTTAAAAAATTTAAATTAACAACCTAGGGCTTGGATGTAAGTCAGTAATAGAGTATTGTATAAGATTCTGGGTTTGATTTCCTGCACACAAGTACACATACCCACACACATGCATGCACACACACCAAATGACAACAACATTGAAAAAGAACAATTATTAACGCCTGGCAAAAATTAAGAGTCTGAATCACAAAATCCCAATAGTCTCAGAAATATCATGGGTCAGTTGATACATCTCATCTCACACCTTGACAGGACAGTTCCTTTTACAAGTAAATGAAAACTCATGCAAGAGAAATGGAGTAAACCTACTAAACACTCCAGAATGTTCAGTTGAGGCAGAATTTTACTGAATGAAAACCTAGCTCTATGCTTTAAAACCTGTTTCACCTGGGATATCATCATCAACTCCAAATTGTTAGATTGCTCTTTATGAACAGATGAGGGAGACGGCAAAAGACAGCAAGGGAAGACAGGGTTATCCCAGCAACTAAGTTCTAAACATATACTTTAATTATCATGCCTAGCTTAAAATAACTAATATATCAAGTTATTGAAAGTACTGAGCTTCACAGTGGCAGACATGTCACAGGCTTCGCCAGATCACAAATCACTGAAGATCACTGAAACATGAACTTGCTTATCAGAGGAACTGTATGGGATTATATGTTATGCCCCATTTATTAACTAATGCACCCTAGTATTATATTTCCATTGTATTTTCCTTTCTTTACAAGTTAATACCTATATATTTCATTTAAGTGTTATATACCTTTTCATAAGATACTTAACATTCTCTGTAATAAAGTTTGGCTTATTCAGATTGGTTCCTAACAAGGGGAGCACTATGTCGAAGGGCATTACAGGCGGTGTGGGAAAATATGTGAACAGTCTAGAAAGATTATGTAGAACTCTATAGAGCTGCACAAAAGAGTGTTAACTCTACATGGGGGTCATTGCTTTGTTACTGCTACGAGTGTTACCTCTATTGTTAATACTTACTGCAACAGGGATTGAGACTACTGTTTCATGGTTAGCATGGGCCCAGCATTGGGCAGGGGACACTATTTCACTTTTTTTCTAAGTCATAAATCATACAAAGACCTACTCTATAATTCTGGGAAGTTATATTGTCCTCAGATCTTTTAAGGCTCAACAGAATGACCTGCATAACCACCAGGGAGCAAAGTAGCTTTGTTACCTGGTACACAGGTGACATCAAACCTCATACATTCATGGCTAAGCATAAAGGCTCCTGCAGCTTCACAGAAGAGACAGTACTTATTCCTCAGGGTTTCAAAAGAAAATAATGAGGGGGAGATGTTGGGAGTGGAGTAAGTCCTGAGCAGATGTGTATTGTTTGACATGAGCATGGCCCCAATACCTTAGACCCATGGGAATGGCAAAGTCATCCTCCGGTCCCTTATATCAGGATATTGTCAGTGGATAGAGAAAGTGGTGACTGCAACTTTCTCCTCGAGAAAAGAGTCTCATTTGAAGGGCTTAAGAGAAGGTACATTAAAAGTAGATATCATTTGGATATGCAGATTGAAGGAACAGGAAAGCCTCTACCAACACTAAGCCAACCACCCATAGTCCTAGGTTAACAGCCTGAGTGGACAACAATGAAAACCTGGTTGGAGAGGGTGAGGGTGGAGATGGATGATGAGCAGCTGTAATTGGAGTGCTTTAAAGATTTAGTAGGGAGAAGGGCAGGCAGAATTGGAGGCAAGAAATAAATGAGCCATAATTGTGTGTCTATGGTCATGGGAAATACTGAAATGCAGAACATTGTTTGAAGGAAAGCTGATTAAATGGAGAAGAGCTTTGCAACAGCAATATCTAAGATGCCTATTGAAATTTAAACTCTTAAATGGCGCACAAATAAAGAACAAAGGATAGAAAGAAGATAAGAAGGAAGCAAACACACACAGAGGCTTCACATGTAGTCCAGTCCATGGAGAGCATGCCAACTATGGGCAGTCCTGACTTCAGCCTTCAGCATCTCAGAAACTTAGCGAAGTGGCACTCTTGAAATCCCAGCACTTGGGAAGTGGAGGTGGGAGGATCAAAAGTTCAAGGTCAACTTCAGCTGCAGAAAGAATTCAATGGCAGCATGGGCTACATGAGACCCTGCCTCATAAAATAATAATAAATAATCCCACAGAAACCAACTGTGGTAGAAGGGAAAAGTGCTCAATATAGTAAGACACAGAATAGTAATAAATAAAACGTGTCTCTCGTCTTAAATGCATAATTCCCTCTTTAATCTTCAATTAGATGAGATTTAACACAGTGACGGAAAGATTGTATGGCAAAGATGCAGATGTACAGAGAGCAAGGGAAGACTGAAATCTCTAGAATCCTGGCTATAAACCAGGAATCTGGAGTAGCCACAGTGTCTTCTTGGTATTCCTGTAATTCCTGTAGCATACTCTCTGTCCACAAGGGTTGACTAATCAATAGGCTAGGATGAGCGAGGAAAACTGACAGGGGTAAAAGTTTATTAAATACAATCTTTTAAACAATATATATATAATAGTATAGTATATATCATATTAAATAAATATATATTATACATATATCATTCAAAAGATTGTTTGTGGGCCTATGTCAAGAGGGGTTTCCAATAAGTGCTGATACATGTGAGAAGCAAGGTGAGTTGAAGAAGACAGTAGTCATTTCACAAACTAACAAGCCAAAAAGAAAGGAACATGGGAGGAATATAGACATCTAAATGGTTATTCTAGGAAAGGAAGGGAAGGGGAGGAGAGGAAAGGGAAAGGAAGCGGAGGGGAGGAGAGGAGGGGAGGGGAGAGGAGGGGAGGGGAGGGGAGGGGAGGGGAGGAGAGGAGAGGAGAGGAGAGGAGAGGAGAGGAGAGGAGAGGAGAGGAGAGGAGAGGAGAGGAAAACTGGGAGAACTAGAGATGAAGCATCATAATAAAAAGGTACCAAGGGAATCCCAAATCAAAGGTGAACCTCCGTTGCTTTTGTGAAGTCGAGCTGGAGAAGCTGAAGCATGGAGATAGAGTTTGTCCCCCAAGATGACAGTAGGAAGTCGGGTAGAGAGGCTTAGTCAGTAGCCTAAGTTTCTGTTACCATCACTAGAAATGGGGTGGGGGAGGTAAAAGTTGGCAAGATGGGCTTAGACCGAAGAAATTAATTCTACTGTGTAGCGCTATAAAGTAGATACAGGCTACAACAACTTAATGTTTCAAAGTATCTAGAAGAATCTGAAGGCTCCCAACAAACTCATGAGAAGGAACTGAAGGTTAGATATGCTAATTGCCCTAGATATGCTAGTTTTACATTGTCTATGTATCATACTGTACCCTTTAATATATGCAAATACCACATCGATTTTGAAAAATTAAAAGCGTTTAAGAGAATTCTGAACATATTGCCACATTTAAACTAGAAATGATGATGTTTGAGAAAGGACTGAGGATTCTTTGAACAGGTCATGGATCACCTTTCCTACCATCCCTCCCTCTCCACAATAATCGAATCCCAAGATATCTGGTTCTCATCATCATTCACTGTATCCTTTACATAACAGTAGGCAATGTCTTAGACTTTTTAGCTCTATGAAGCTTTTTTCTTTAGGTCAAACCCATTTTCTTTTTTTTTCTTTTTTTTTTTTTTTTTTTTTTTTTTTTTTTGGTTTTTCGAGACAGGGTTTCTCTGTGGCTTTGGAGCCTGTCCTGTCCTGAAACTAGCTCTGTAAACCAGGCTGGTCTCGAACTCACAGAGATCCCCCTGCCTCTGCCTCCCGAGTGCTGGGATTAAAGGCGTGCACCACCACCACCCTGCACCCACCTATACCTAGTTGTTTGAAAGCTTTCCCATCTCTGGGGACACCTCCAATCCATTCGCATTAACCATGTTGAGGATTCTGCTTCGTGATGCATGATGGCTGATTGATACCAACGACATGTCATTTTTTCATATTGTAACAGGTGCTGGAGTAAGTGTACCCTTTATCTTCTAATCACATCTCTGCTTTCTAATTTTTTGTGAAATGTGTTTGAGACTCTGTGCCCTCTTCCATGTACTAGAAAGCCAAATACTCTCTAACGCTATTGCACCCAATTCTGTTCACACAATGAACACACAGGAGCATCTAGTATGGTGGCCACATCCGTACTCAATATTCTCCGGCCTAAATCTGTGCTAACCCAGGATGTGTTAAATCCTATCTTATTGCTGTTTATCCCACATTTCACAATAAGCACATTCTGTCTGGTTTTAACCTACTAGTTTGTTCTCTAAGTGGTGTGTGTGTGTCCTTTGCCTAGTTTAAATTTTATTTATGTGTGTGTTTCACAAATTTGTGTGTCCCATATGTGTGCAGGTCTAGAAAAGAGAACATGAGAACTGGCGTTACAGGTACTAGTAAGCTACCTGACATGGGTGCTGCGAACTGAACCCAAGTCCTCTGCAAGTGAAAGTACTCTTAACTGGTGAGCTGTCTCGCTAACTTCTTCTTTGCCTATTTTCATATTGGCTTATATTTGTTTTTCCTTTCAATCTTAGAAATTCCTTATATGCTAAATATCAGTTTTTAATCACTCACGTATCCCAAATATCCAGGAGCATTTTACTTTATTTTTTTCTGTGTCTTAAAGAATTTCTTGAGATATCAAAATTTCTATCTTTTAAGTATAATCAAATACAGTAACATCTCCTTGCACGGCATGTGTTTCTGGTCATAAGAAATACTCTGCTTCCCAGATCTGATGTTTTCTCCCATCCTTTTGCTTAGAGCCTAATTTCCACATTAAGATAGTTAGTTCTTCTAGAACAGTATGAGTGTTTCTTCTGTGTGGCTGAACTACTGGAACTACTGTCCTATTGTGGTTTAGGGACATTTTATCACTTCACACAGACCCTGGATTGGGTCCCCATTTACAGAGGTGCCTCTGTCTGGTTTGTCAATGGCAGGCTGCTGTCTACTCTGTTTCGGTAGCTCTTCATTTGGATGAGTAGAGAGTAATGTCTCCCGTGCTCCTCATCATCTCCAGAATGACTTCAGGTTATGCTCTGTCCCTTTGTCTCCCATATAAATTGCAGGAGTGGTTCATAATCTCCCACACACCCTTACTGGAATTTTGAATGAAATTGAATCTGTAAAGTTCCTGAACAGACATTTTCTCATTTTGTTCTCCCTACTCAACAAGACAGCTGAGTTACTATTCCAACTCAGAGACAGAACCCTATATTAAGAAATATTTAGGAATTTACCTTAAACCTATATGAAATAGAAACTCAGATATCTAAACGGTGGTGACATTTGTGTTTTCTGTTTCCATCATGTCGTTCTCACCAGCACTTCCCGGTTCTTGGTTGGTGACCACACACACACGCACACACACACACACACACACACACACACACACACACACACACACACTTGCTCAGTGCTTCAGGTGAATTTGATCACAAAGGAGAAAAGCAAGAAGTGCATGCTTGGTGGATGAAGGAAAGACACCAGTATTTGCTTTACCTCAACTTGAATAGGTGTTTTGTTTGGTTGGTTTTTGATTGTTTGTTTTTACCAGTTCTGGCCTCTGGTCCCTTCACCTTGTCAGTCTTTTGTTTACATTAAATGGGACATTTTTAAAAACTGGGGTCAGAGAAATGATGGGGCTGGCTTCTCTGCCCTTACTGTTAGTTAAGTCAATTTGTGTGGAGTTGTGTGGTAACCACACACAGTTTTTCACATTGACTCTAACTACTATTTTGGAGTGATAGGGTTAGAAATACTTGAAAAATTTCCACTTTATAGAATGGTTAAAAAATCAATAAATATTGAGTTATGAGCAAAAGATGACCAAGAACAGAGAAATTCCAAAGTAACATGCTATTTTAAAAATTTTACTTAATTGAAATATCTTCTAAGATAATTTGATGTGTATTTTACTGAGACAGCTTAAAAAACATGTTCAAACTTTGTTTTAAATTTAATATTTCTTTCTTTAGGAAAATAAACCCCTTGACAAACAATATTTTATTTTAAACAAATGCAATATGAATAAATATGAAATATTAGTAAAGTTACTGGCCAAACTATGAAGATAAACATGTGAAAGAATTTAAAATTCCATTGACTTTATTCACAGGAAAACTTAGTGAGTTTAATAGTATATAATGCAATGCCTTATGGTATTAAAAGTGTATTAATTAATTTGATTTTCTAAAATTGTATTTTTTGCCATAGGTTAAAATAATAATATCTTTCCTTGAAACATAAAAAATATTGCAAATATGTAATTGTTAGTCCTGATAAACTTGAAAGTTAGGTAGGAATTATAACTGTAAATGCAGGTCACCAGAAAAGACAAAGGACTCAGGTGTTGCCTGTTTTCCCACCTTTATCATCAAACAGAACCCTAGGTTCAGCATGTGGGAACGTTTCCAAGAGACAAACCAAGCTTCATTCCCCTAAATGTCTCCCGTAGTCCGTAGCTATTGGTACCTCAGGACAGAATGAAGAAAGAGAAAGGGAAACAGGAAAGGGGGCAGACAGCTGGATTAGAGTGTACTGTGTATATTAGTGATGGGCAGACTTCAAAGACTTAGAGGTTCATTTTGGACAGGTGCCCAGAGATTCGCAGGCTTACCCAAAAACCTTCCATAACTTCTGATTTTAAAATGGAGCTGGAATTCTTTTGAGAGCAGACTTCAGTCTTAAGTCATATTCTATACTCATGGTCCTGGAATAAATGTAGGCTAAGAAACTCTAAACTTTTTGATCTCTGTAAAATGCATTACTTTTTTAAAATAGATACTAGTTATTTAAAAGCATGATTCTAAAAGTAAAACAATAAACAATATGGCTTTTTTCTCTTTCTGCAAGAGATATTTACCTGATATTTAGGTCCAGCTTTAAATGATCTGGCAATAAAGCTTTAGGAAGATTTATTGTATCTCAATAAAATAAATGAGTACAGTCTTCATTCAATTCAACTCACTCATTAAGATTGGCTATGTCAAGTCTTCAGCTTGTATGAGGCTTTATCCACTGCTGTCCAGGAAGTGGCAGTCTGAGAGACAGGTGCTCGGAGAGACTATCTTATGTAGTCTGGTAGAGCATCAGAAAGTCCATCTGAAAATGGGACTGGAGATGTGTGCTTATCACTCTGGAAACAGAGATATTTTGAACAACACAACATGAACCGCTCAAAGAGCATGAACATTCTTTGGTCTTAATTATGTATCTTTGAATGCTTCTCAATTATCTTTAAAAAACACATTATAAACAACAAATCCTTCTATGAAAAATTACTTTTATGAAAGTATGAAATGATTTTTAAAACAAAAAAGGGTGATTTTTGATATCAGCTTTACACCAATAGTAAACACTCTAGTAAACAACTAGTATGGTTGTTCATAAGACATGGTTTCACTCTTTTCTAGAAAAAATAAAGAAATAGGATATGAGCTGAATAAGATTTAATGAAACATGCCACAAACCTGTCTTTGAATATAACTGGCAGTGGTCATGGGGAAGAAATGTTTACTGGGATTAACTTCTAAGTAAATAGAGATTCACAGTCTGCATCACACAACAGGCAACCACTGAGTGTTCCAACACTTAGGGTGCCACATATAGAACCTATATGTTCCCTATAGCTAATAACAATGGCTCCATCATAATTAAGTGCGTTGGCAGAAAGAGCTACAGCTGGGAATAAACTTACCATTTATTAGCACACGATTGTACTCCCCAAAGTTTCTAATCACTAAGGGCTAGAGGAGAGCTAGCTGCATCAACAGTTCAAAGTTTCTCGAGCTCTGAAAAGCTGTTGTCATAAGGCCTTATGTCACTGCACATTATAGTTGAAAACATATCATTCCTTCTAAAATAGCAGTAGCTTACTTGGATCTTTGCGCTCTGCTCTAATAAAAATGTAAAAATTAGGAACAGTTGTTCCATGTCAATCGCACGCTGAAAGCAGATCCCTGGCAGATATGAAATCTGCAGTAAGACTGTATCTCCCCACAGTTCTGTTCTAGAATTTTGTTTCTAAAGCAGACCCCATTTGATATTTCAAACCCTTTCTAACTAAGAAAGCACTTGTAACCTGAACTACGTTGTATCGTTTGGCCCACGCTGTTTGAAAGCTTCTTCTCTTTGTAGTTAACTTGATTCAAACTTTCTAAATAATACAGTAAATGTTGTAAAATGATGGCCCAAAGCACTAGAATCTGTTAGTGACACTCATTCGGTGGATATGTGCCAAAAGAGAGAAAAGAGTAACGAGCAGAAATTAACTTTGCTGTTAACATATACACATACCCCACATTTTCCCAGCTCTATTCAGCTATAGTTAGAAAATGAACAAGTATGAGTTTGTTGTTCCTCCACACTTAGCTTGAAAACTGCGACAGAGAATTAATTCTAAAAAGTAAAAATCCAAAAGAGAAGAAAAGAAAATTGTTCTCTAAATTATCAAGAAATTGCTGCTATATCTCTAAGATATGCATTCATTGGTTAATCATTTCTGGAACATCTACCATGTTCAGAATTTACTTGAGCAGTCTGTCTTGACAAAATGCAATTGAACTCTTTGAGTGTATGAAAATAATAAAGATAAGCAGAGCATGATAACATTCTTTCTGTATGGAACAAGTCACATTCCTGATGAGCCAGTAATGCTCTTCCTTTAAAAAAAAAAAAAAAGACTGTCCTGGTCTTAGCTCATGACCAACCAAATACATTGATATTTCCATACCCAATGACACATTTGGCAAAATCTAGTTTACATGTTTTCTCAAAAAGAGGAACGTAGAAAGTTCTAAAAACTTTGTTTGAAAAGTTACAAAGGCATAAATAATTATAATCTCAGAGCTTTACCCCCAAATTCCTCAGTGAAGAAATTTCATAGTCTAGTATTTTCTGTGACTTGTGGGAAGCATCATATGCGACATTAGAAGATGTCTTTGGAATTTTTTTCTCTGAGACAGGCAACCATGCAGAAATAGTCAGCAGAGAGTATCCAAAGCTTGCATCAGTGTTAATTTATTTGACAACTTTCAAAACTCACATGCACGGTGTACTTGCTAAAGCACATAGTCATATAAACTGCTTTGGAAATTGTGTATTGACAAGTTCATAACTTCTTATCTCTGTATATTTAAATTAAGACTTCAATAAATAAACCAGTAAATGCATTTATTATTAAAAAGAAATTTCTTTAAAAATTCAAATCTTAACTTATTAAAAAATATAATAAAAGACTTTTTGTACTTTAGTATGCAAGAATTAGATTGCTTGACCTCTGTTTTAATGACTTAATCAGCTGTACTAAAGCCCAGCTGGGCCTCTGCTGACAACATAGCTAGATATTTCAATCAAGCAGTGTTATGGAGAATAAGTAATAAATGCTACCTTGTCGCCATACAGTCCCAAACCATAGTGCATGCTGGTAATGCTAAATTTGATCAGTATGCCTCATATTTCAATTAGTCGTGGTCTGAATCCTTAAAACTGTGTAATGTGTATGAATTCCTGATATCAGATACAGAGCCACAGGCTCCCACAGTTAGAAGCCATTGAGTTTGCTTTTATTAGCAGCCAATTAATGGCAAAAATCTGCATTGCTTTTAAAATTTATAACCTCCCTTCCAGCTGCATCCAGCAATCCCGCTCTACTGTGTACAAGCAGATCGGTCGTCTCACAGTCTTGAGTCAAACAGCTGCAAACTGTACTCTGTCCACAGAAGGGAAAAAATCCTTTCATACAGAAGCTTTTTCAACCTCTTAGAAGTTCTTTTCAAAGCTCGGCAGCACTGGGCACTTTGCGACAATGAGCGATTTAATACAGAGAGAAAAGAAATCCACACCAAGGTAGCCTCTTGGGATGTGCTAGGTTTTCAAACGGAGTGAAACCCTACCATTCCCACACCACAGAAGGGCAAGCAAAACCACTTCTCCTGACCAAGGCTAAGAAAATATAAACATATAAAACCTGACCCTCACGCAAAGTTAACCCGTTGAAGTCTATGTAGTCATTAAACAAAAGTGGTATTACATGAGTTTAATAGGGAGTAACTTACATAAAATTTTGCTACTAGAATCTGGATGCTCGGACCTTTGGTGCTGGTCTAATAAAACATTTGCGGGGATCATATTCCCCATCAAGAAGCAGTTTGTTGCATTCCTCCAGATTTCTAGACAGTATTTTTGGGAACCAGACTCCTTTTGACATATGATAAGACAGGAGATTTCGGTGTGGTCATATTTAGTAACAAAGCATAATTGCTTTGTATATTGTCAATTCTTGGCTTTCAAGACTATAAGGGGAACAGGGAAGCTTCATAGCATGATACAGCATCTGTGACCTTATACCTTTGCAAAGTATGCAATATTTTGCTATAGAAAATTCAAAATAATGTTTTGGAGAAAAAATGAAGTTTCTTCATTTGGTTTTCTAGAAATTAGCAAATTTTTGAATACATATTAAATTCCCACATATGAATTATCTTTTGTATTCTTCTATTTCATAACATAGGGGTTAATGTAACTCACCTTTAAAACGTGTAAAAACTGCTAATTCTAATGTGTAACAATAGAAACGTTTGTATTAAGATAATACAAACTGCTGCTACGGTCATTTAAAAACAATAAAATCCTATTGTACAAATTTCAACTGCTAATAGCCAGCATTCTTTCTAACTGCTTGAATAGTGCCGCAAGACTTCTAATGCCACTGTGAAATCATAAGCGGGGACTTCAAAGGCATTGTATCTGTTACAAATTTAATCTTCTCTGCTTTGTCACAACTGATTTTAACCCGGCAGCTTGGAGATGTGACATGACAACATTCTTGTTGTCCTAGACAACCTGAACCAAGCTGCTAAATACCTGCCTGGTGCCCAAGAATGACTGCAGAAATATTGCCTCTGGAATCTCCAACAACGGCCCCCAAAATGTGCAATTAGTCTGTTCCAGTTAATAGGAGGGGAAAAGCATGCTTCGCAATGTTCACAAATTGTAGGCATTTTAATGACGGTCAGAAATCTGCGCTCCATATTAGCCACCGTACAGCGCCGTGCTCATTGCCCTTAAACAGCATTCCTCTTGTAACATTCTAAATGAATACATTTCACAATTATGTAGTGCAAGCTAACACAGATTTGCATCTCAAGTACATTTTTCCTACACGGGGAAATTATTCTTTCATTAAGTATCACATTTCTTAGAGACCTGATCCTCCTCCCTGACTTTTATTTAAACACCGTGTTTTTGTCTTTGAAATACCAATTTCAGATAGGAAGCTGGATACCAGTGCACACTGCTGCTTCTCGGCTCCACATGACACACTGCAGGCAGGAGAAGGACAGGCACTGGCTGAGATGAAGAGCTAAGCACATCTGTGTTCAAGAAGCTGCTCCGCCAAGAAGCTAATGGACCAGGGCACTGGAATCCCCCCCACACACACACACACACCGAGGTTTAATTACTAGCCATAAGGTTAAAATCAACTCAGTCATAAAGAAAATTGTTAACTGTCAAGGACAATGCTATGTCTATCCATGAGCACAGGGACTTGGTAGTTAGATGTTCTGTGTGGATGTGCGCACATCTGCAAGAATACATATCCCATAACAATACTGCATTGATAATGACGGGCAAGACAACGCTTTGTATTCAAAACCTTTTATATCTGCAAATCCAATGCTCTGCTCCGGGATCCCTTTACCTTCATCATCTGTCTACATCCTTTAAATAATACTAGAAAGCATTTCTCCATGAATATTTAATTGCCCAGTTCCATGGGTTTTTTTTTTTTGCCAACCAAGAAAAATAAATGCGTAGAGAATGATGGCTATTATAGTTCTGTAGGAAGCGCTGAGAATCCTGGAGTTCCAGCCAGAGATCACTGCTCTGTGTGCAGTAACGACCCGCTGCTGAAGTAGAGGTGCTGAACGTTAATCCTATGACGGGTCTGACTCCACAAATGTAACAGTCTAAATTGATGCCACAAGATAGCATCAAAAATCATGCGGTTTTGTTCATAGCAATTCCGTTCATAGAAATAACAACCCCCTGATGAGAAAACACAGTTTGTTGGCAAACTTCAGACAAAACAGAATATACTGATTATAAATATTCTATATTTTTGAAGAGATGACTTGTTTTTTATCATATTAGAAATTACTTTAGTAGACAATGGCAAATGAATTGACTAAAAATTATAAATGTTTAAATACATCCTGTAACCAGCATGGCTGTGACACCACTGAAGGTATATTAAGTTGTCCATATGCAATTCACACTTGTGACTTTTCTCTGCCATTCATGAATTATGCAATCACGCCTAACTCACGGAAATGAAAGTGCATTAACTGTCCACTGCCACGCATTGTCTCTTCCTGTGTCCTTGTACACACATTCCCACCGTCCATTATTCATTGAGGCATCTATGCAAGTGCAGATTCACGCATATAAGGTGGAAACTGTCACATATGATCAAAAAACACTGAGACTTTTATTTGTAGATATATAGACTTCATTCCAAGTCAGCAAAAGCTTAAGGGATCTCTGTATGTCTTTTGCCGAGTAACAGGTGGTAAACAACACAGAGATAATAAACTCAGCAACAGAGATTTCTCGCATGGGATCCACAATACAAAACTTGTATCTTTCATCTTTGAGGTTTTTGATTTTTTTATCATAAAAAATTATTGCTAGGATTTATTAAAATCTTACTAAAACACTGTTTTTAAACTGTTGCACGTGTGTTTCTATGTTCCGTTTCTCCACCTATGTTAAGATGTGATGATAGCTCATTCCTAGAAGAAGCAATTCTTTGAAAAAAAAAATCTTTTAGGATAAATGATCATCTCTTAACCTTTGGCTAAGAGTGGGTGTGGAAGAAACAAAAATTTGATATTTTCTTTCTTAACTGCTGTACAAAGGTGACTTTTTCCAGACTCCGCCAGTAAACTCCGACTCTGACAGTCTGGTGCAGGGCGGCCACATTTGGTGGGTCGTTTAAGCCCCCATACGGCTAGAAAACGCCACTGAGTAAGCCAGAAGCAGAGGTTTGTGAAGCGGCGAACAGTGAGACCTCCTTCTGGTTAGCAGCGTTTCTAGCATAAGCAAAGCTGGCCCTACTAAGATAGTTCTTTCTGAACTGAATACAGTGAATTTTATCAGACATTCAGGTTTTTAATTTGTTTGTAATAAAGATTTCCTAAGATATTGCTGCAGGCAATAAAAAGCCAGATTTAATGACATGCAAAAGTTAAACACTTTCACAGCCTAGATTCTAATTTGAGTGCAAAGCATCAAATGTCCATGTTTAGGATTTCCCATAAAAGTGAACACTGCAAGATAACACATTCAGTGTAAATCATATCGACATAAAGCTAATTTTGGAGCACTTAATAGTGAAATTATTGTGTAATAATTTATTCCCTGTTAAATATTATTTAAAATTAAAACTGAAACAGTGTAGGGTTCATAAAGATTTTATTAAAGTCACACATTGAGGATGAATTATATACTTAATGTAGCAAATGTACATATTTGCTGAAAAACATGCCTTTATTTCATGACTTTATGGCTTCTTTTTATCTATTCTTTTCCAAATTTTTAAAAAATCATCCATATTTTATGCCTTCATATTTAAAAGAGGTTTACATAACCACATGAAACATTATTAAATATTTTAAGTTGGTTTTGTTTATATATTAAGTTCCTTTGTATTTCTCAATTTACAAGTAAATTTCATGATTCTCAAATTTTATAGAGATTAATAAAATATGAGCATTCCTCTCATCTTAATTCGACACAGTGTGACTGGAAAGCTAAAACACTGGCAACCAGAACAAGATCAATTTCAAAATAAAAACAATAAAAATAAACAGGTGGAAATATTCTACATTTTAAGTGACATTATATAGAAAACACTCTCGCCAAAGATCTAATTTTTGCTGAAGTAAAACAGAAATGTAACATGTTAATCCCCAGCACACTGTATTTCCATGCCTTGAAGTTTTGATTACCCGAAATACTTTTGCTGAGTCAATATACATTCTCAATGACAGTTTAGGATAAATACATTTTCATTACTATACAATTTATTCCCATCATAAATAAGGTGTGACCAGTAGAAGGCACTGTTACAATAAATATATACACACAGCTGCTCATCTGTCAACTGATTGAAAATTCTGATAAGAGATTTACAAACTATTCATAGCACAAGTATGCTTTTCACGGAGACATCAAATTATAAATTTGTCTCATAAACGTAAAGAAAAGATCATTATGGAAGTCCTTTGTGTCGTTTTATTTGAGGTTCAGCCCATTTGCAATTTTATTACCCTCATTTTTAACTTCCTTAATTCACAAAAGAAGTATATGGTCACACTTACCATCTTCAACACTGCATTTAAAGGGCGCTGCTCTCTTGAGAAATGACTCAGACTGTTGAGCAGTTAGAGATGTGTACAGGCTGCTGCAAAACAAGCATCTAGTTTCATTCTTATTAACCTTTCGAGGTTTGATCATAATTTGCTAGTCCATGTAGGATGCTCTTTTTTAATGGAACTGCTTGGATGGCTGAAAACACCTCTAATTAAAGCTCTGTCAAACATACAGCTAACGAGGTTGTTTAGTTGGTGTTCGTATACAAAATCTCTTGAGTGTCTCTCCAAGTTTACAAAATCCATGTTAAAGGAGCCAGCACTGAAGGAAAAAAAAAAAAAGTTACGGCATGTGTTTGGATTTTTGTATTTCAGAGTCCTGACTACTTTATCTGAATTAGATTTAGAGCTTTGTTATGTGCGATAGTTATGATAATATGAACACCGAAGGCATGGAGACAGGGAGACTCAAATCCCTGTGAAAATCCCTTGCTCTATTTCCTACAGCTGCTGCAGCACTTTAATATCTGGTCGAATGATGAAAAGGAACAGGCCGAACTCCAGTTTTAATAAAAATTTTAACAGGTCTACATATAGTTATGAAAAATGTTATTTGCAATGCCAATTTTTAATAAAATTTTCTTAAACCAAAGAAAAACTCCCCAGGGGAAGCTGATATGAATGTGTTTTTCATATGTACTATTTAAGGCTCTTTAAAGGTTAGGAAGTGACTGGTAAAGTAAGTTCTGGTCCACACAACACAAACCGGGATGTGCTCGCACATTCCCATTTCCATCAAATAAATAAGCAAAGCTTTCATTTTGTATATTGGATCAGAAACAAATATTATCATATTGCATAATCAATTTTATTATTAGCACTAAAAGCTCATATTGATAAAGAACCGTCAAAACCCAGCTAGTACACACCAAGGTGTTCTATGCCATAGGAATTCCTAATGCCAAACACCTAATAGATTCTTCAAGAAACTGAAATTTGGATTCTGAAAATGTTTTTTAAAACTTGATAAATCATAGGAAATTGGAAATGTTTATTTTCAAAACAGAAAATAACTATGTAGGGAATTTGTGTAAAATGAAACTGAATTGAGTCTACGAACTTTAGGACTTTCAAAGACTCTGTATAAAACAAACCACACCAAGGCCAGGTGGTGGTGGCACACACCTTTAATCCCAGCACTCGCGGGGAGAGAGGCAGGTGATCTCTGTGAGATCGATGACAGCCTGGTTTACAGAGTGAGTTCCAGGACAGGCCCCAAAGCTACAGGGAAACCCTGTCTTAAAAAAGAAAGAAAGAAAGAAAGAAAGAAAGAAAGAAAGAAAGAAAGAAAGAAAGAAAGAAAGAAAGAAAGAAAGGAAGGAAGGAAGGAAGGAAGGAAGGAAGGAAGAAAGAAAGAAAGAAAGAAAGAAAACAAACTGCCCCAAATAGTGAACTTTCCATACAGTGGCTCTCTAGACTGCCCTATTCTATAACCCTGGGCATGACGACAACACTGAGACATAAGCCCCAAACCCCAATGTGTCTCTCATTACAGAAAATATATAAGGTATGTACAGGAGACCAGACTTTAATTTACCAATCTAACGTGGACCAGGTTGAAAAATAGGAAAACTGTATTTTCTATCATGCAAACACAAACAAGGGGTCAAGAATTAATCCTTGGATATCATTATTACCAGTAAAGGCAATGTGCTCAAGTCAAGCACTGATTGGCTAGCAACAGCAGCCTTGTCATTTCTGAAAGAAAGGCTTGTTAGACCAGTTCGCCATGTGAAACACACTAACGTCTATTAAAAGAATTTGACAGACTTTTAGAAGTCATTGCTTACACTAAAATTAGAGTCTGAGGGGCGTGCAAACCCTAATGCAAGGGCTTTAGTTTGTCATAAACAAATATTAACTTTTGGAATTTGGTTTGAAATGAAATGAAAACAGTACAGTATGACCAAGTCGACGCGGCTGAGAGGTTGAGGGATGGAACCATCTCATCAACCTTTGGGTTCTCTTGCTCCAATTGCAAGCGATTGGTTCATACTACATTTTACAATCCTGCTGCTAACAACCTTTGCAACAACTGTGATTCGATAAGCAAATCAAAAGTGCTCATCTAACTTTTTTACTTAGGTTCGCCAGTTTGTGTAATTAAAGGACACCTTAATAATAGTATAAAGTAGTCAATGACCTTCTTTTGCAGGTTTGAAAGAAATATTGATAGAATCATGGGAACAAGAATGAATAAAAAATGCCATTTATGGCTGTGATGATTTTCATTCTTGGTTTCTCTATTGAGACTATGGTGGATTTTCTTCAACCAAATATTATTTATCAGGGGTATTGTAGACACACTAAGTTATACAAATGAGAACATTAGTTTCTGAAACCATATCAGAAGTTTAAGCTCTTGTTAATAAGACATGTAAATGTACAAAAAAGAAGGGTGGAACCTTTGTCTAAAATGATGTTTCAGCATTAAGAATATCTTAAACTTCAATCTTTGGGAATCTTGATCTCATTCAGAGAGAACCATTACATTTGTAATTAGAGTATGTGTTTTTAAAGTAGGAATTAAGTCCAAAATGCTGGTGTAAATATGACTCACGGAATTTTGCCATTTCAAGTGTTGTAAGACTTTATAAACTAAACTGGGACTTGCATCCCAGCACCTTGGAGATGAGGCAATACAACATTCTGATTGCCCTGGACAACCTGAACTAAGCCATTCAATACCTGTCTGATGCCCAAGAATGATCACAATACATGATACAATGTTTTCTAAAAGAGAAGAAATCTTAGCCTTTAAAAGTGCGTGTTCAAGCTTTTCGTGGGAGTTCTCATAGAGGAAAAACATAACAGTAACCGCGATGCCATGTAAGAAAGCATAGATCTCTGCATAAAAATATCTAAATATTCTAAAGTAAACAAACCTACTTTTTAAATTAAATAAGTTTTTGTTCAAATCAAATGAGACATTGACTTAAATTTTAGTAAATTAGGCATACTTTATTCTCATAAAGCAAGAAACTGTATTCTAAGCCATCTTTCTCCATTTCGCCAATCCCCCAAACTATTCAAATACAGATTAAATGAATGTTAATTGGGTAAAATACAGTAATAATATGTTACTTTCATGACACATATAATGTAACATTTTAACAAAATTCTATGTTTTTCCTGTAAATTTTCCCTTCAGTGTTTTACTAGTGTGTTTGAGTTCAATTTCACATACCCCTTAGATAATATAATCTGTGTATGAATACTTTTCATAAGTATTATGCATGTTAATTTTCATCTATATTTTTAGCTACATCTCTCAAAATACTTAAAAATGCACAACTTGATGAAAAAATTTAATTACATTAAAAATTTAGGTAGCTAGTTTAATTATCGAAAGAATGATGAAATGTTAAAGATTATCTAAAGCTATATCACTGTTTAATTTTCATGCTTGCCCTTGGTCTCTACACAAGCTTGCAGTATGACTGGTGGTGTGTTTCTCTTCTAAAATTGATGGTAAAATAAATCTCACTAAAATTGCAGTTCATCCACACACTCTCTTTATCAATAAGCACATTTGTATAAATACAGAGATGTGGGGGAACAAAGGAAAATAAATTTCTCAAATAATACTTTTTTCTCACTTAGAAGTAAGGCATATGACCCATTTGTCTGTCTTTGGCTCCATAAGAAACTATTATGAATTAAGGAATTGCTATAAATTATGCATAGTAACCCCGACCTCATATTTTTTCCTCATGGAACTTAATCTCAGTGGTCCTAGTTCTTTCTAATTTCATCATTGAGTATGCATAATTTTACTTTTATAAAAGACATTTTTTAAAAAAATCTTGTAAACTTTTCTTAAAGATTTTCAAACATTGAGAGTTGCTGAGAGGTGGAATTTCTGGTTTCCTATTCCAAATCCCAGGATGACCCCGTCTTGGAAAGCCAGGTAGCTTGAATAAACAGATACCTTGGGATATGATGATTTGCATCACAAAAGGATCCTCAGATGGCATCATGTACATAGGGAGCTCTCTGGGTAAGTGTTGCTTGTAGGTCCCTAACTACAAGGTCAAGAAAAAGAAGCTGTGGGGACAGAGAGAAGTTGAGCTGAAGAGCTGGAAGATACAGCCAAACAGAGATCAGTTGGGACTAAGAAAGCAAAGCAGGCACTTAGTGAGCATGTAACTTTCAAGAGACAGAGTCAGAGTGTGAGGATAACAAATATGCAGATACACACACACACACACACACACACACACACACACTAAAGGACATCTTTAACATAAAGATGTCAGCACCCTAGCTTGAGTCAGAAAGATTATTTTAGAGATTTAAAAAGATTCACACATATATTTAAATGTAGGCTATTGGAAAAATGCATTCACTCATAGAGTGTACACAGTGTCTTCTTTAAAGTTGTATGGTACAGCAAGTAGTTGACCTAAACCTAATATGCTTCTACAAAATAAGTATATTCTAAACACAGCAAAGTTGCTACATTCGTACTATGTGTAAGGCATTTGCTAATTACATAATTTTGCAGACTTTTAATAACTGTTTTTAGTTTTTCACTACGAGACAATATACATTTGTAAGTTTTCCTCTATAATATGCTTAGAGATTTACTTTTAGAAAATGATAAATTACAACAAATAATTAACAAAATAATACCTGTATCTTGCAAGAATGTAACGGATCTGAGCTCCATTGAAGATACACTCATCAGTTAAGACTGTACATGTAAAAGTGTAAAGTCTCTAGATATTCCCTCACTTAGTAACTTTTGAAAGAAAATAAAATGTGTATTGTATGGAGGTAAAATGATTTTTAAAAATCCACAAATTCACATTATATTGAGACAGGGTCTCACATGTTCCAGGTTGTCCTGGAACTCATTAAGTGATGGCAAACAACCGCGAACTTCTGATCTGCAACCGCGAACTTCTGATCTCCTGCCTCTACCTCCCAAGTTACAGGCACAAACCATCAAATCTGGTTGTATTTGTTGCTAGAGATGGAACACAATGTTTTGTACATACTGGGCTAGTACTCTACCAACTAAGCCACATCCTCAGCCACAAATTCCCTTTATATATCTGCTTGCCTTGTTGTCCATAATATTACCCTTCCTATATTAATTACCAATGACCCTTTGTCTACTGAATTGCTGAATTTCAGTGTAGGTTCTCTTTGAGGTCTTCAATATAAGAAAGTAGTTCTTACAGTGGGATAACGGCTACAGATCATTCCCATTGTTCAGCTCATCTGTCTAGACCCAGAGTTCAATTGCCACACCTGAAACTCTAGGCTGCCTGGCACTGGGAGAGGGAGGTGACCAATAAAATCATCTTATATTCTCACCTCTGTGGTAAATGTTCATTCTTTCCATGCTATTCTACTAACAAGTTTAGGAATGTTGTTATATTTCTAAAATAGTTTCAAAACCTTTAGTGTTTTATATTTGTAACAGACTTTGATCTTAGCATACACATTTTATACAGACCTCTAAAATCAGTATGAGTCAACCAGAATAAAGAAACATTGTTAATGAACCATTAATTTTAAAGTACTTAAATCAATTTCCACCAACATTTTAGGTATAATTTTACATTGATACAGTATTGTTTAAAAGGAAAGTCATACAGTGTAGAAGGGAGTTGCCCCTTCTTTCGGGTAAGAAAGCATACATTTTATGAATTGCTTTAAAGTCAAAGCTTTTATACTTCATTTCGAGTCAGGAGGGAGGGTTAAGGAATAAAGGAAAATTGTTCAGAAAGGAGAAAAGGCAGAAAGGAGCGAAAAGAAAAACAAGCTTCTTATTACAGCTAAACTATTTCAGAAGCGGGGTAGGGGACGGATTTAGCAGGAGCCGCTAAGTCAAAGCACAATGCAATGCAAGAAAAACACGGGCAACGAACGTGGTGCACTTCAAAGTCGGAAATCAATGCCTGGCATTCGAAACTTTTCATCTCGCTTTTGGGATAGCACCCTTTGTTTCAACACCATTCTAACTCGACACCCATCACAACCAGGGCCTTGCACACAAACAAACGTGAGTGTCACCAGCTTCCCTGTAGGTATTATGCATTTCATAGCCAGTAAGAAACAACCTCTTTAAATCGTGTACAGTATGAAAATTTTGAAATTTTGACCATAATTTTATTTGAGCTGCTGAATGATAAATCTACATTTTAGGTACATGAATTCTATAGGACTGTTTATAACCTCTATGCTTGGGTCTCATCTTCTTGCCTATGCACACACTGGTAGGCTATTGATAGGTCTTGAATATTTAAAGCATGTCTTAACTGGTACAATGAAATCAATTTTTAAACATTTGATGGCCATGAACATCATGTAAGATTTTTTCTTTAAGAAACATGTATCTAGTCTGGTTAGTTTGCATTGAGATAGTAATAAGCGGCCTATAGGCGCATTGAAAAGCCATACTTCATAACAAGGGACAAAATGCTCGTTTAATTTTGCTTTGCTGTTTGTCTTACAACTTTGTAGTGACTACTTTTCACAATGTGGCCCTGTAGAAAGACCATGATCGACATTCAAAGTCTAATGAAAGTTTCGTCTTCAGGAATGTTTTGTATTTTCTGGGATGGGTTCCTGTATCTGGGAATACTCCCATAACAGCAAAATTCCTATCAACATACCCTTCTGCCAGAACCACCAAGACCTGGGATATCCCATATCAGTTCAGTGCTAGTAGAAATAAAGAAATTGTTTATTCTTTGATATCGCTGGTACAGACATACTCAAATGAACAGCTCTGAGGTCAAATTGAATTTATATAATTCAGTAATGTGATGATTTTTGAAAACCGATTTTAATAATAAATATCAGCTGGTCCTAAAGAAATGGCTTAAAATCAATTCTTCAAAATTGAGTACTCCCAAAACAAAGTATACATATAGTTCCAATTATGCAATATGTACTTAAGCTATACTCATCAAAAATGTAGAAAATATTTTCACATTCATTTTAAAGCCTCGTAGTTTATAAGAAAGAGAGCATTTTTCCGTAACATTCAGACAGCCGTATTTGCACTCCCTTCCTTATGCTTCACGCTACAGAGGTGTTTGTATTGTTCAGCATACTTTTTCCATACAACTGTAGCTAAGACCGACATCAACACGTGAGACTACACCCTTCCGGACAGAGGATGCTAACTGTCATTTTGGTCTAGTCGTGTGTCATCTCACAACCATTGGATTTAGTTCTAAACCATGATGTGCTGGGCTGCAGAGCACCCCTCTCTCTCTGAATTAATGACACCTCAGGGGGAAACTGAGGCATTGATGGTAACTTAAATCAGCAAATGACATGGGTTTTTTTTTATAATAATCTACTTTGGATTCTGAAATAGTTATCTATTCAGAACAAGCCAGAAGAAAACACATATTTTCATCAATGACTTGAGTTCCAGATGAATACTGCCACTGGAAAAACAAAAACAAAAAAAGAGAAAAGAAGAAAAGAAAAGGAAGCAGAGGAGTAGGCAACTATTTCAGTTGACTTTTGATTGTCATGATACCTTTAAGAGGGTTGAAATTTCTCATCTGAAGACAAAATTTCATCATGCCAAAATGTTACAATAAATCGCTCTAAGATTTGGCTAATTAAATCACTAGTTTTAGCCCAGTCAATAAAGCACATACTTTAAGTAACAAAAATGTGATAAAGGAATTTACATAGTACCATAATTTAATTTTTCTAATAATATTGTCTTTTGATTCCAATACATACAACACTTAAAGAGTATATTTCATAGTTACCTAACTATGTAAATACCAGATATGTAATTAAAACAATTATTCAGTATCTTAGAAAAGTGGCCTCAATGAGCATTAAGGACACACTAATACCAACTGTTACAACACCTGAATAGATGCTGGAATGGAACATTCTGGATCATTTAAGTGTTGCAAAACTCTCTGTAATTCTGTGTATATGCTTACAATCTCTGATCTGGGGAACCATTCCAAAAAGTGAGACAATTGCAAAGATGATTGGTGAGTGAGCCAAGTCAGGAACAAACAGGAGAAACCACAGTATGCGGAGCCACTGAGCGTGGTTATGATAAATCATGTCTTTTCTTTTCTGTGTACAAGGGTGTGGAAAATGGTAACTACAACAAGCCCTGTAACACTATCTATCAACAGGAGGGAGCATCATTCCGGCTGCAACTAAATTAGGTGACGATCTTTGAACTATGATTAACAGATAGGTAGATGGATTAGATAACTCAGTTTGATAGCCAGAAGGACCGATACAGAGATGGGTGAGAACATGAGAGGATGGATGTATAGAGTGACTGGTGGATTGAGAAATGATAGGTAGATAATAGGTATTTAAAGTTCCCTAAGGCACTCTTCAATTACTTTTCTTTTCTTTTGCTACAGAATCACCTCCTCCTTCCTCACACCTTCATTCCAAAAGTTTATATGATAAAATGAAGACACTAGGCAGAGAGAGATGTCAAATTATGGAATAATATTAAAAACCAAAGAAAGAACTATACAGCTTTTTATGAGATGTCTTGCTGAGATTTCAGCTTTGATTAAGGCTGCATCCACCATGAGAATGTGGCTCACCTCATTTGTCAAGTAGATCTTAGAAGATTCTCCATATATGTGCCTTCTTCCTTTGCTTACTCAAAAGGATAGCAATATAATGATACTTGGGACAACAAAACATTTTAAAATATCAACATATTCATTCCAAATTTCAAAACCAACCATTTTTAAAACCCAGATCTAATTTTTTTCTGGCATAAACTTTGAAATATATAATGTATTGTTATATACTCTGATACCTATGGTATTGGTATGGTTGTCCCTGTACAAGTCAACTTCCAAGATCTACCCAAGAATTTGAAGAAACAAATGATACCATTACATACAGCCCATCAACTGGCGTGTAAGAATTCACTTAATGGCATTGAGTTTTTTCATCACAATTATTGCTAAGATTTTTAAACTGGTTCTTGCTTTTATGGGCATGCTTGCAACAAGTATTTGTAAAAGTTTCTCATTTTTAAGAGACCGCAATGATACTGAATCATGTTTTCACATTTTGGCTTTCTTGTATATAAAATATAAAGCAATTGGGACTAAAAACCAGCAGGCACATCCTGGTGCCAAGTAATTCTTCTAAGAAGTTTAGGGGACACAAAATCTCTCGGCTTTACTTTGTTAAATAGACAAACACGGGATTACTGTGGAGGGAAAATGTGCTGGCAGAAATTTTGGTTAGTCATACAAAATGATGAGATATATATACAAATCTTACCCTCAATTTCTTTGTGTTTTTATTGTAAAATGATCATTTTTTGCCAATATCTTTTCAAACATTTGAGATTTAAAAACATTTAGGTTAACTGAAAATTATTTTTTCTGCAGAGAAACATAAAAAATGATTAAAATGATAGAAAATTGATATCAGTGAATACATATCCTCTGTAATGTGATATTAAATACTTTTTCTGGCAGAGTATGTGACTCAGTGATGGATTGTTTGAATCACACATTCAAGCTCTTGGGTTCAATCCCCAGCACAATAAAATGCATGGTTAAATTTGAGAACATAAATCGAATATCTATTGATTTCAGGGTGAACAACATTTTTCAGTGGGTAGAACACTTGGAATACTGCCAAGATGACCTTAATTTAACCCTTAGAATACATATAAAAGTGGAAGAAAAGAACAGATTTCACAAAGTTATATTATGACTTCCACATTCTACCAAGTATCCATCTACACCAATAATATGTATATACTACAATAATAAGTAAAATTGTTTTAAAACTATCAATTTTGATTTTGTAAAGATTATATTATTTTTATTTATTTATTAAAAATTTCCACCTCCTCCCATTTCCCTCCCACTCCCCCCACTCCAGGCTCCCCTCCCTCTCCAGTCCTAAGAGAAGTCAGGGTACCCTGCCCTGTGGGAAGTCCAAGGACCTCCCCACTCTATCCAGGTCTAGGAAGGTGAGCATCCAAACAGACTAGGCTCCCAAAAAGCCAGAACATGAAGTAGAATCAAAACTCAGTGCCATTGTCCTTGGCTTCTCAGTCAGCCCCCATTGTCAGCCACATTCAGAGAGTCCGGTTTGATCACATGCTCGTTCAGTCCCAGTCCAGCTGGCCTTGGTGAGCTCCCATTAGATCAGTCACACCGTCTTAGTGGGTGGATGCACCCCTCGCGGGCCTGACTTCCTTGCTCATCTTCTCCAACGTTCTGCTCTTTATCTAGACCTTGGAAGCTCAGTCAAATAGTATATCATTTAGACATAATTTCAATTAGAATATATTCTGAATATTTTATCTATATATATTTAAGTCATCCACACTAAATGAGTATTTGGTGTTCTTATTAGGTCAGAAACCAATGAAGAAGATATAAGAATATTTATACTGTATATACTGGCTAACCTCTATGTATGAGGATGAATTAAGGACACAGAAACTGGGGTTTTTGGTAAGTGACGAAGGATGGAAGTCCATGCTCTTTCCCTTGGATCCTCTCTTTTAGTAAGAAACTATACATGATTTTTAAATAGTAGGCTTTTGGCTCAAGACAAATATTCTATAAAAACTGTTGTGGACTGAATGTGAAATGCAGCCAAAAGTTCATGTGCTTGAATTCTCAGCTGGTTGGACTGTTTGGGAAGGTTGAGAAAATGTTAGGAGGTGGAAAACGGCTAACGGAAAACCATTGGTGTGCTCACAGAGGATTCCATTTGGCTCCCAGTTCCAATATTGCAGTTGTTTCCTGTCTGCAATGAGATGTAGAAATTCTCCTGTACTGCATGTTCCTGCCACAGTTATGTTGTGGCCAAGCACAAAGAAACAAGAAACGAGGGACTGAACCTTCTGAAACGATGTGCCTTCCTCCTAGAAGTTGCTTTTCTCAGATAAACACCACCGTGTTCAAAGTCTCACTAACACACAGAATATAGAAGAATAGGAGGAAGATAGAGGAGGAAGAAAAAGAGGAAGAACAGGAGGAGGAGGAAAAAAATCCAAAAACTATTGTGAGCACTAAACCATGTTTAGGTTATTTTGAGCAGTAACCTATGCCACTAAAGTTCAAGCCCCATCATTCAATACTTCCTAATAAAATGTTATGTTTTGTATGATTCCATTTATATGACATTCTAGAAATGACAATATGAAATCAGAAACCAGATAAATGGCTGCCAAGAGCTGAAGGTGGGAGGTGTGAGGAAAGAGCAAACATAACAAGGAAGTCATTGTGATTGTGATTGTGAAAGGGTGCCTGCTGGGATTGAAGGTGTCTTCATCTTCACTGTGGCGCTGGATATGTAAAAACACACATGAATCAGAACTTCAGACATGAATACACACAGCTGAAAGATGAAAAAGATGGTGTGCTGTGTGGCCACAACGTGGATATAACATTATACTGTATTTTGCAAAGTGTTATCAATGAGGAAATAGGTAATATGGTGCTAATTCCCAGTGACTCTATAATCATTATGACAAAGAACAAAGTATTTTAACAATACATTTCTAAAATGAAATATTGCAGGATGGATTAACAGTCAAAAAACCATTACTTCCTACATTTTCAAAATCACTTATATGATTATAATTATTGTGCTTGAAAATCTCACCATTTTGAGTGGTGTAGCATCATAGCACTGTGTGTTTGTGTGGTTCATTGTTCCATAGATCTACAGACACAGTGAATCAGTGTCAACTTATTTCATTGAAACAGAACTATACAGAGGCCTCTTCATACTTGTTAGCCAAATGTCTTAGATATGCCATAGTTAACTTCAACTGTCTACTTGTTATAGCTCAAGAATCAATTGGAAAAGAAAACCTCAACTAAGGAATGACTTCTGTCATATTATTCTATGGAGTGATTGATGTAGGAGAGCTCAGCCCATTGTGGGCAGTATCATCCCTATATGAGTATTCCTGGACTGTATAAGAAAAGTAGATGACCATGCCAGGAAGCAGCATTCCTCTATGGTCTCTGCTTTTGTTCCTGTCTGGGCTGCCATATTGATTTTCTTCTTTGGCTTCCCTCAATAATGGACTATAGCTTATAAAGTGAAACAAACCCCTTTCTCTTTAAGCTGCTTTTTAGTAGTGGTAGTTATCATAGCAACAGAGAGTAAACTAGAACAAGTCAAAAATCACCAAAATTCACTTCCCTAAATTTCATTAACAATTACGCTTAGTCACTACTTAAGAAAGTTTTAACTGAATACCAAAAGCTGATGTTGCCATTGTAAAAGCATTTAATGAAATGTTGAAGCATTTGTTACATAGGTATGTTTCACACAAGATTTTCTTCCAGGTGATGCTTGGGTCTTCGGCATTATTAATGGTTGTGATAGTGTGTGGCTGAGCTTAATCTCCTCATGCTAGATGGGAAGTAACCACCTACAGCCATTCCTTATCTTCAGAGCTTTCTATAAAAATTCCTTAATGACAATAAGTAATATTGGTAAGAAGGAAAAGTATAGGCTTGAAGAGCATGCACATGAAGAAATGCCACAGGATATTTGCATTGGTGTGAACCCCACTATACTATAGAGCATGCAAAATAAATAAGAAAAATACACACTATTCTTTGAAGCCCAAGCACCTTAGCCTAATGAAAACAACACAGCCAAGAGAGATTTTAAACATAATATTTTAGGATATGAAACTCAACAGATAGATTCCTAATTATCAATTTTAATTTTCTATTCACATGATCATTATATAAATAACAATTATACACTTAGAAATTGTATCTAATCCTAGAACTATCTCTTTCTCTTTCTTTCTTTCTTCTTTCTTTCTTTCTTTCTTTCTTTCTTTCTTTCTTTCTTTCTTTCTTTCTTTCTTTGTTGTTTCTGTTTTTTGTGTTTGGAGACAGGGTTTCTCTGTGTAATATTCCAGGCTGTCCTAGAACTAGCTATGTAGACCACCCTGGCCTCGAACTCACTGAGATCTACCTGCCTCTACCTCCCAAGAGCTGGAATTAAAAGAGTGTGCCATCACCCCTCAGCAAGCTGTCTTTTAATATATTCCATTTATTTCATCTTGGTCAGAAAAAATAAAAAGTATTCTTGTTTTCCTACATAATTGTTAGTTTTCCTCCTTTGTGCAGCTGGCTGACAAGTTTAACCTTTGCTCTCTCTCTGAACTACGAAGTTCACAAGCTATATTTTGTTGTTTGTTTTGAATTTTTGGAGACCTGGTAATGTAGCTCAGGTTTACTTTGAACTCATGACCTCCTAGCCCATTCCCTGAAGAATTAGGAACAGAGGCAGGAATCTCCAGGCCCAGATTGCTAAACTTATTTCCCATCTAAGTAATCTGAAATTTTTACAGTATTGTCACAAAATTTACAATCCTCCCTATATTATTAGTGTATGTGTTAACAGTGCAAATGATAACAAAATGTTCTCCGGAACAAGGGGGAAAAATAACTCTCAGTGGTCTCTATTAAAATCAGTGCTTTCTCTCATCTCTCAACTTTGCTGAAAATACAGAGAAAGGGGGGAAGAAAGCCCGTCTGTGGCCATGGGCCAACATAGAGCTAACCCGTGCTGTGTTCTTGTGTCCAGTCCACCCTGAGGCAGATCAAAGCGCTGCTCCACTTCCTGGCGCTCTTCTTCCCTGTAAGAACACTCTGCAGCCCACAGGCTCTTGAAAGAATCAAGTTAGAACGGGCATGGAAACCTCCTTCCGGAGGACGAGCTAGTGTGGTGTCTGAAGGTGCTGTGCCAGCTGCAAAGGGAGACAAGCGATAGACAGTCCTACCCGGCTGTAAAACCTCTGCACCGCAGCAATAACCTGCCTGGCAAGCTATTCCCAATGGTGCAATAGTGACGCTATTACCTTGGGGATGACCAACAGCCACGTAACTGGACTAAAGGTCCGCTCAACAGTAGTGAATTCGCACCTGATACGGTTAACCTAGTGGGGTGGTTAGGATGAGAATGCCCCCTTATGCACCTATATTTGGGTTCTTGGACCCAGTTGGTGGAACTGTTTCGGAAGCAGGAGGAGGTGTAGACTTGAAGGAGGTGTGTCACTGGGTGCCGGCTTGTAGGTTTCGAAGGATTCCCACCATTCCCAGCATGCTCTCTGTCTCCTGCTTCAGAATCAAGACATGAGTTCTCAAGTGCTACTCCAGTTGCCCAATACCAGATTTTCACCCCATCATCATAGACTCTAACCCTGGTAAAATTGTGAGTCTAAACTGAACACTTTTTTCTATGTCTCCTTGGTCGTGTGTGTGTGTGTGTGTGTGTGTGTGTGTGTGTGTGTGTGTGTGTGTAGTTTTTTATTTAAAATCCTTAATGTTTTCCTTGGTCTTTTTTTTTAAACTTTTTGTTAATTCTTTGTGGATTTCACATCATGCACCCCAATCCCACTCATCTACACATCCCTTCATATCCAGCCATTGCCCTTGAAATTTCCCCTCAAAATAAAATAAAATGTAAAAACAAACGAGCAAAGACAAACATAAACAAACAAAAACCTCATGGTGGAAGCTGTAGTGTGTCCCAGAACGTCTCACGGTGTAATCTCCAGCCTTACATCTTTCCTTGCAAATGTTCATTGAAATGAGTAGTTGATGTGATTCGAGGCCTCTGGCTTCTGCTATACTCTTAATACCGAAACCTCATTGGTACTCCTCCTGACTGTCCTGTTGCCCTGGTTGTTGATCCTGCAGCTTTGTCCCAGCAGTTCACAGATGGGTGGATTTGGGGTAAGCCAGCTTATAGCCCTGGATGCAGGCTTGGGTGGTAGCTGAGTTGGTCAGCTCCCCAGTTCTGTGTCCTCACCACCAGGACTAGCTCTCAATACTGCCCTGGCTAGCTTACCCAAAGCTGCAGGCAGCAAGGGGTAGGGGCAGGCCTCTTGCTCTCACACCCTCAGGGTGGCTCACCCGTATCCATACCACCAGCGCCAGCTCTACTATGCTGCCCAAGGGATGTGCAGGACTGATCTGCTCTCCAGAGTGCTGCAGACAGAGAGGGACAGGGCCAAGCCTATGTAGCCCTTGGATATCAACACAGTTCCAGGCAACAGTCCAGACCAGGGACATTCCCAGGGCCTTTGGTAGTAATATGGGCCATGGACATCTTCACACAGCCCTGCTGTTGTATGGTCACAGACCTAGACATGGCCTTCAGTGGCAGCATAAGCTGGAACCACCAAAGCCTCAGGTGGCTTCCAAGGCTATTCCCATGACTGTTCCTCTCCATCACCGAGTCTCCAGGTCCAGCTCTCTTCATAGTGATCCAGATGTTCCACTTCTCTTTCTGTCCCATCCCTCCACCCTCTTCTTCCTGGGGTAGAGATGATGCAGCTCTGGAGGTCACAGCAACTCATAAGAAGAAGGCATAGACCCACTAGCTCTGCCCTTATAAGGTGCCCTTATAAGGGTACCTCTGCCTTAGCTAACTTCTTCCTCAGCACGCTTCTGGTTTCTACTAAACAGTCTGCTGTAGAGTGGGCTCCCTCGACCACATTTCTGTTTCCACACTCAGACTTTTCTCACACCTTTTTTTGTGTTCATTGCTTAAACGATTTTGCACACTAGTCAATATGGTCAATAAAGGCAGGGGGCATGACTAGTTTACACCAGGATTTTTGCTTGTTTGTTTGTTTGTTTGGTTGATTGGTTTTATGTGTATGAGGGTATGTGATTTTCAACACCCAGCACAGCCAGTAAATGTACTGGAGAAGTTAATGATTGACCCCTCTGGTAACGTCTTATATGGTATTTTCTTAAAATATCGATTATGATTTCTGTTGGCCCGCATTGCCTTCTCATTTTCCATCTTAAGCAGGAAGTTCTCCCATCTTGGTAGCTCCTGTCCTACCACCTGCTTCCTGCCTCTGCATCACGTGTCCTGTGACTATATGGCATCTCTTCTTTCCCATCCCCATGTTCCTAAAGTTTCTGTTTATTTTTTTTCAATTTGTCATTTTTTCTCCTTTAAGTTTTACTCTTTATTACATAATATTTGAAAATGAAAATTTTTAAACTGTCATTCATGAAACCCCTTTCTTTCCTAATGGAAAGCTCCTTAATTCTCAGCACATTAGGAACCAACAGCTTGCCTGTTCCCTGTTCACATTCAGCTCTTACCTTGTGCATTTCCGCATATTGGACTTGGTAATAACTGTTACAATGGGGTTTAAATGTTATTTTAATGCTATAATTTATATATATATAAGAATGTCCATTTTTTCCAGTTTGTTGTTGTGCTCTAATGAAACTACTCTCACATAATTAGACTTCTAATGTTTACTTTCTCACAATTAAGAAAACCTAGGAAGACTGTCTTCATAAGCTTATTATTTTTGTTTCAGGTTTTATCCTTAAAATAATTTTCTGGGAGTATTGAGTGTCCTAGTGAATCAAGGGTATAATTCAGTTTATTTCTATTAATACATCCTGCCAGTGACCTTATGAAGCATACCCACTAGTATTCTTCACAAATGATGAAAGTCTTTTTGTGGTTTTGCAGTATCTCTGCCTCCTGGGTGGTCTGCCCTCCATGACCTCAGCCACCATTGCCCCACTGTGACTCTCCATTGCTTTGTTTTTCATTCTAAACTTCTCTCTTTCCTGGACTTTCACTTATTCCTCCCATTCTAACCACAAAGATCCTTCTAATGACAAATGCTTTCTTGATCTCTTATTTGTACATCACTCAGATGGACCTGGCTAGTTTTGCCAAATGTGCTTTTGCTTTGATATTGCTATTTAGAATACCTGTTTATTATTAATTGTAATAATTTCATCAAAGTTAATAAAGGTATAGCTATCAATGCAATAATACCCAAATTAGGGAATGAGTTGCATGGCTACAGAAGAAGAAATCAATGTGATTTCCTGGGTTCTATAAAATAATACATGAAAACAAACTAAGAAATTTAAATATCCTGTTTAATTTAGTTTACAGTCTTGGGATATGCATGTATAGATGTACATTTCGAAGACTGTAGAGCATTCTTTCATTGCACTGTAGATAGCAACGTTGAGATTACAAAACCACTCAAAATTAAGACCATTGCTTCCTGGAAGGGTAATGAAATGTTTTGAATTTGAGTGGTCTCGCTGAACAAGAATGGCTATAAAACCTCCAAGTAATGCCTTGAAAATTCCAAGCATATTTATTCTATAGGCTGAGTTTACTGACGAATACACGTACACAGAAAACTTAACTAGAAAGTGAGTGAGCAATGCTGAACTTAGCAGAGTTGAAGGGGTGAGTGTATAGAAGCATGATCTGCACAAAAGTCAAGGCTACTGAAAGCAAGGCACTGGGAACCATGCCGAGAGTCATGAGCTATAGTCAGAGAAAGTGTGAGGCAGACACGCATTCAAAAAGTGAAACCAGTGGTTACAACATGAACAGGGAAGAGCAGAAGCATGGAAGATTTGGACATTTCGGCCACATTTCCTGGATGGTGTGTCATGAAATTTCTATGACTATCTAACCAAATCCCGCTTGCCTCAGACTACATTGTGTGCTTCTCCTTCCCCTCATTGTGTTCTTCGTAAGAGGAGCAGAAGCCAGCCGCATTCATATGTTGAAATATTTCATAGGAGCAAATTATCTTATCATGAATAGTTAAGATCAGAAAATGCTTATGATAGAAACAGAGCATGAAATCAGCTGTGGGGAAACCACACATTATTGCACACACACACATACACACACACACATGTGCACGGGTGCACACACACACATCACAGATGCAGCAGACGTGACTTAGCAACGCACAGAGGCTGGCAGGCAGGCTGCCACAGTATTCACACCATTATAAGGAGCTCAACTCTTTTGTTTCTGCTTTTTAACTTAATAAATTGAAAGGTCGTTAAATGTTTTGGGCCTATACACTAGAAAATCCCAAGAGGCTATGCATGTGCAGCCACTAGAGATGGAGGGATGTGGTCCTGATGCGATTGTTCAGACTGTCTCCCACTCATGCTATGTACTGCCAGCCACTGGTTGGTTTGGAACATTATATAACTTGACATTGTACTTTCTCGTTGTCATCTATGTTATAAGGTACAGCCACAGCAAAAGCAACATGAGAAAACTTAAGGTTAAAATTGCAGCCATAAGAAACAGAGCCAAGAAAGAGATAATATTTCCAATTTGCATCACAGAGACCTCCCTCGTATCCATATGCTAAAAGCATGAAGATGTCTCTGGGGCATGCATAAAAGAGGAAATTCTGTAACGATTAAATCATGGTGACTTTTCAGGTTTTTTTTTTTAAATTATGAATCCCTATTTTCAAGTGTTAAGTAGTGCTTAAAAATACCTTAATAGCCGAGTGGTGGTGGCGCACGCCTTTAATCACAGCACTTGGGAGGCAGAGGCAGGCAGATCTCTGTGAGTTCGAGGCCAGCCTGGTCTACAAGAGCTAGTTCCAGGACAGGAACCCAAAAAAAGCTACGGAGAAACTCTGTCTCGAAAAAAAAAAAACTTTAATAACCTATTCATTCATTTTATCACTTGCATTTAAGCACAGTTATCTCAAAAATGAATTTTTTTTTACAATTCCAATGGTAAAACAAAGAAATAGTAGCTAATGAAAACATATTTGATTCTTTTGGTATCAAAACCAGATTTAAATCTATATTTAATATAGTTTTATTCTCAAAACTATTGTTTCAGTTAAGTATTTGTCAACAAAACATAATCATTATTACCCAAAGGAAGTCGTTGAAGACTCGACTCTACTTGGCCCAGAATATGTAAGCAGGGCTTCTCATTCTTTATATATAGAAAGAATGAGATAAGCAGATCCTCAGAGCTTCCTTCCTAACCCAAAATTCCAGAATTGTGATCTAGTTCATTCCTGTAATTTCAGGAGGCTGATGCAGGAGGATGGTGAGTTCAAGGCACGCCTAGGCTAAGTTGTGAGAATCTGGCTCAAAACCAAAATAACAAAACCACAAAATCCCAGAACTATTAAGCAAAAAAGTTTGGTCCAGTAAATTCATATCTTGTTATATCGCAAATCAAATTCCGTATCCCAATCCCTTTCTATCTAGAGGAGTCATCCCTGCAGACTGCCACTGGAATTTTTAAATATCAATGAAGCAGGGGGATAGCATAAAAAAATTAATTGCAAACTTTGTTATGTTACACAGATTGGAATCTAATTTCCACTTACTTCATTTGTATTTCAAGTGAAGTTTTACAAACACATAGAGTATTAAATACCATTCAAAGAGATAAGTCAAGTTACACAATCTTCTGCTCCCTTCTCCTCCAATTCCTAGAACCTGAGGTGGGTGAGAAGGGCTTCTTGACCCTTGCAGGTGACATGACAAACACCTTTCTAGGCGGTTCATTCCTGGGAACCGCTGACTCTCCCTCGCTCAGCAGACATTGGTTGTCCATAGTACCTTGTCCAAGCGTAGGACCCAGTGAGCTATTCCCCTTTCCATAGTAGTATGTCTATTGATGTTGCCACTGTTCTGCTCATATTTATGCACCCATTTCTAAGATAGACTGTTTCACAGCAGACTCCCTGGTCCTCTGGCTCTTAGAATCTTTCCACCTCTTTTACGTCATGTTCCGTAAGCCATAGACACAAAAGCTGTGATGTAGGTGTATCCCCTACGGCTGGGCTCCCATGAACTACTTTGTGTTCACCTGTGGTTTTCTGTAATTGTCCCCATTTTCTGTAAAGAGGAGCTTCTTTAATGAGGAGAGATAGCCACATTTATCTGTGCATATTAGAAAGTAATATACTGTTGCTACATTGCTAGACCAACAAAATTCTTAACTATATTCTAAATAAAACATTTTAAACTGTTAACACAAAAATTGTACTTCTTTGTTACATAAAAAGGCATTTTCTTAATTTTAGTGCATGGATTTTGTTATGACTAGTTTGAAATTCTAACTATAGAAAAATAATGAAATGCAATAACAGGTTCTAACTATTACAAATAATGCTGCTATAAACATAGTTGAGCAAATGCCCTTGTGGTATGAGTGTGCATTTTCACCCAAATGTATTGCTGGGTTTTGAAGTAGGTTGATTCCCAATTTTCTGAGAAACAGCCATATTGATTTCCACAATGGCTACACAAGTTTGTACTCCCACCAGTAATGAAGGAGTGATCCCCTTACTCCACATCCTCTCCAGAATAAGCTATTATAGGTGTTTTTGATCTTAGCCATTCTGACCAGTATAAGATGATATTTCAGAGTCATTTTGATTTGCATTTCCCTGGCAGCTAAGGATGTTGAGCCGTTCCATAAGTGTCTTTCAGCCACTGAGATTCTTCAGCTGATAATTCTGTTTAGATCTGTACCTCATTTTTAAATTGGATTAGTTGGTCTTTTGATGTCTAGTTTCTTGAGTTTTATTGTATGACTGAGGCAGTCTGTGAGGCCACTGGCAGTGAGAAGAGGATTTATCCCTAGTGCTTGAACTAGCTTTTTGAAACGCATTCCTTTTGGAAGGATACCTTGCTCAGTCTAGTCTCAAAGTGTTGTGCTCGATTTTGTTGACTTGCCATGGGAAGCCTTACCCTGTCTGAGTAGTGGAGGGGTTGAGGCAGGGACGTGTGGGGAGCAGGAGAAGAAGAGGGAGTGGGAACTGTTATTGGTGTGTAAAATGAGAAAAGATTGTTTTAAAAACAATAAATAAATTTAAATTAGAAAATACAATAACAGTCTGTATAGCTCATTCTCCTGGATATATTTAGATGTTTAAGTCTTTAAAAATCCTTTATAATTTGTTATCTAATCAAAGTGTGTTCTGTACACAAGACTTTAACTTTCCAGAAGCCAAAGCTACACTCATTTTAATACCAACAAAAGAGGTCAGGGGAAAAATTGGTAGCAAATATCTAAATGTGAAATTTTTGTCTTTTAAGTTCGAATTTTCGTTGTCAACATCAAAAACAGATATAGAAGATACAGAGCTATGCCTAAGCAGGCATAGCCCAAGATGTTTTCAAAACACCTGGACCCATATTACTTGGTTACCATAGCAACTCCTCAAAGAAGTTAAAAGAACCAGAGCACTCTTCTTTCTACAGGGGCAAAACTGGAACTAAAGAAAGTAACATCCACAGAACCACAGCAAGCCACTGTCAAAATAGGCAACAAAACCCATGGTTTCTGATACCTAGGCCAGAGTTCCTGTAATTCATATTACTGTTATTATTTATGTCCTGATCTACGAGTGCATACTCTTTTTCGCTCATTGTTTCCCTTGATTTTTCTCTAACTCTGTCCTTGCGGGTTTCCCCATACATGTTCACATGTATGCACAGCCTTACACCTTTCCCATGGTTCCTGGGTAATAGCTTTTAACCATATATCTTTCCACATGCTTTTCTATGCTGACAGAAACTTGGACAATTGCATGCATGTGTACAAGCAAGCACACAAACATACATGTGCACCTAGGAGAGGGCTTGATATCAAACCACAACACTGCACTCTGTAGGTTATCAATGTCCATACTCTTCAGTATTTTGAAGATGATGATAATTCAGAGTCCAAAATTGTCTGCAGAAAAAGATTTCACAGAGCTGTGTGGAAACTGAGTCATTACTATTTTCAAATGCAGCATTTACTATTTTTTTTATTACTGTTTAGAAATTTCAAACATTAGAATTCAAGGCAATTAATCAGCTGGAACAAAGACATAACTACATCTTGCCTAAAAGTCCTTGGCATTTGACTTCTGGGAATCTGTTGTCACATGCGATTGTTGTAGTCTTTGACCAATTCCTTACCTTCACTTCTGATGGAGATAATGATAGTATTTTCCTCAGTAATTGCAGGGAGGATTTTTAAAAACTCTAATTAGGGCTGGCAAGATAGGTCAGCAGTTAAGAGAACTTCGTGTTGAGTTCCCAGCATCCACATGCTCACAATTACTCTAACTCCAGTTCCAGGGGGATCTAACCCCCTCTTCTGGCCTCCTCAGGCACTGTACATATGCGATAAACATACACTCATGCAGACAGAACACCCGTAAACATTAAATAAATAAATATACAAATACTATAATCATACAAAGTGCATACAGCAGTGCCCAGTAAGAGCTCGGTGGGTGAACCACACTGCTAACAGGGTTGGTGGTGTCATTTTGGACACACGGTAAGAAGATGATTTTTTTATATGCTCTTTTAGGCAGTAAAATTGCAGCAATTTTTTTTTAAAGACTAGTGATGTTTCTCAGTCTCTTTGTGTATGCTAGAAGGAACTTTCAATATCCGAAATGGGTTATAATTAAAAGTTCGTCAAATGGATTCCCTGACAGCATCATAAAGGAAACTGGAATTCCCAAAGAGATCATGTTTTCAGCCCTTCTGGTAGAAGAGAAGGCATAGGCACAGGTGCCTCCCTGAGCGGTCCTTGCGGCTGCTAATGGCCAAAGACTGGATGTTATTTTTCCATCAGTTTTTATTCAGCAGGAAAACTTAGCTGCAAATCTGTCCTCTGTGTCTTTGGATTTTGCATGTTCAAGGCTAATAGTCATTTTGGTGAAATGCAGGCCTTTGACAAAATATTTCCCAAATTGCATGACAAGTGCACTAGAATATTCTGGTAAGAAAGGAAAACACCTGTTTCAGAATTAACTGTCTACAGTTCACCAATTTTCAAATACTGGGACAAGCAAAAGGTATCAATTTTTTTATTACTCGTAAAATGCATGTTCAATAGCTAAGTTGTATAGAATATGTTTTTCATATATAAAGTACAATGTCAGCCAAGGTTCATTAATTAGATACTACTCCAAGAATACCTGGACCTCTCTGGATCCTGATATATCTTTTCTATGTGCTTTTTTTTTTTTGCATGTTCAAGGAGAGTCACTCAGACTCAGTAATGTGTCTCCTTAGTTAAGAGACTTCTGGACACAGAAAGTGGCTGACACCGATCACCAGTCAAGATGTTCATGTTCAAGCTCTCTGCCTTTCACTTAGCACTCTGTCGACCAACTGGAAAATAATTTGTTTGAGTCACTAAGGCTTACAGTTATTTATTCTTTATCCCTGATTTTTCAGAGAGTGCCTAGCAGCAGCACCAGTGACCCTCACTGGAAGCAGACGGCATCGGAGAGGGACGAAATTCTGATGCTGTGCTTACTTTCAGCAACTGTAGGAGAGCTTTTCCAGCACTGCTCCTTGATCCCACAGCTCATGTAGGCTCAGCATTCGGCAGTGCACGGCAGCTTTAATCTAATTCTCACTTCATTTTTCCCCTGGCTCTCTTCTTAGGACAAATCTCAGGGAAGAAAAAGGGAAAAAGAAGGAAACCAAAAGAAAGAACGTCACTGGCTTGGCATTCTATAATTAAAAAATTTGCACTAATTACCAGAGCTGTCATTCTTGATCCAGCCAAATACAAGTCTGTAATGAATGTCCTTAGGGGGCCGTCTCTACTTAATCCTGCTCATCTCCACACTCCTTCAGCAAGGTCCAGTTTCGTCAACAGTAGCCATCTCTCTATGGCAATCACCGACTTCGACCCAAGGAAAAGAATTCCTTGGGAGGCATCTGGATGACGAACATCTATGCCGGTGCTCGAAATGGATGGGAGACAGATTATAAATGGTCAAGAACAAAAAGTAAGGAATCCATTCTGCTGGAAAGAGGAGAAGAAAAAGATGATGATGATGATGATGATGATGATGATGATGACAATAATTTATTGGTGTTTAAAATCACAACCATTGACATAAGATGGTAGCCATTTGGTACCATTCCAGTGTGGTAATCAACTCTTTTTAAAGGAAAATGTTCTTTGGGTCTACTTTGTGATGAAAATAATTTTACTAATTGGACACATAACATTTGCTTCAATTGCTCTGTACTGTGCTTGGAGGCATTTGCACACATGTGTTCAATCTCTTTACATATTTTATATAAAATTACCATCCATTCGAAAGAAATGCCACTACCAACCACAACAAAGCACAAAACCAATGGCTGTGCTACAGAGAGGGCTCCTTCTAAGTGTATCGCCTAATGTGATTTAGCAGAAAAGTGTTTGGAGACACATCTTTATGCTTAAATTGGTTATGCCTGTTCTATCCAATTTATCCTAAGCTTTAAAAACTCTTCTTTTTTAATTAAGAATTATCAGAATTACTGTATATGTAAAACAGAAGGGGGAGGAAAGGAAAGGGTGTCTTTCCAAATATTTCCAGAAATAGACCTATTCTGAGCAATTCTACTGCTGAAGTTTGGACTAAAGCAGCAGCATCTTGAGCCTAACTAAAATGGTAGCTTGATAATGTTCTCATGTCTCCTATTCTGGCCTCTCTGTCTAACTGCAGCATAAAGCAAGGGGTTTAAACTGTAGAGCACAGGAAGAATGAAGACACTGAACCTACTGCTCAGCAAACAGGAGACATGCTGGTGTAGGCACCCTGGTCTCTTTCTTGGTCTGTTTTTGTTTGTTTGTTTGTTTGTTTTTGGTTGTCTTTTTGTAATCTATCCCAGTGTTTTTAGTGATTATTTGATACCATGCTTCTAAGGGCACGAGGACACTTGTTAGCTGAGTACAGTTTCTCACGGAAGTTGGAAGTGTGCTTCACCCCATATCTCAGGAAGTAAGCACATCCACCAAGCCACTATCAACAAACTGCTGGTGAGAAGCCCTGTGATCTACCAATGGAATGAGGTGAAGGAAGAAGCAGATATTCCCTGTGCCATGCAAAAGGAGTAGAGGAAAGTTCAGCAAAGCCAGTGGAGCTTTGATTAAATTTGGATTTTATTTCTCAAAAGCAGATTACCATTTTCTATATTATATTTTTACCAGTTTCTAACTTATTATCGAATCAGTTATTAATTTTCAAAATTAAGAGATGTCTAATATTTTGAACACAAAAGAAAATGGTAGAAAGTATATGAGAGTGAAATATAGATATTTTAGAGAAGCATTGTTCTGAGATTAATTTTATGGAAATTCTTTGAATGACTCATACAGCAATTCTAAATTTTTCTCAAAAAATCTCCATGCTTTCAAAATTATGTCATCAGTCTCTGTTGTGTTTTTTAAGGATCCTTATTTGTTATAAATAGCTTAGAATTACAAATTTAATGTCCATCACAATATTTTGAGCCATAAACCTGATATACAAGCTTTTAGAAATCTCTTATGCCCCTATTAGATAAAGAATAATTTTTTTTAAAAAAAAAAAGGTATTCTTGAGGGAATGAACACAGTGAGGTCTTTCATAGTAAGAGCCAAGGAGCCATGTCTACAGGCCTTGGAGATCTGAAAAAAAGACTTGTTGGCAATTGGTTAGAACCAAAAAAAATAAAAATGTCTTCTAGGTGTTACAGGAGGTTTCTGACCCAGCTAATCATGTAATTATCACACAGAAACTGTATTATTTGCAATACTGTTTGGCCCATAGCTTCAGCATATTTCTGGCTAACTCATATCTAAAATTAACCCATCTCCATTAATCTGTGTATCACCACAAGGCTATGGCTTACTGGGTAAAGTTTCAGTATCTGTCTCCAGTAGAGCTATGTGGCTTCTCTTGACTCTGCCTTTTTTTCTTCCAGCATTCAGTTTAGTTTTCCCTACCTAGCTCTGTTCTACTCTATCAGGCCAAGCCAGTTTCTTTATTAATCAATGGTTTTCACAACACCTCCCCTTTTCTGTTTAAATAAAAAGGAAGGTTTTAACTTTAATATAGTAAAATTACATACAACAAAACAGGTATCAAATAAGAATTATAACTGCAATATTTATATTTACTTTATCTTTTATCATAACTAAGAAAAACTATAACTATAACTACATTTTCTTCAACTCCCTCAAAGCCTCCAGAAGGATATAATATTATCTAGTAAACAGGAAGTGCATTGTAAGTAACTTCCAAAATTCTAGAGTTGACAGAGACACCTCACTACCTGGAAAGTCACCCAAAGTTCTTCTGTATCATTGGGGCATCTAGTCCTCAGCCCTCAGGCCCATATTATCCATCAGACTTTTCCACGAAGCAGGAAATTTCAATGACAGTTCTACCTATATTGGCAGTTTGTCAGTCACTTTTTTCTGTGTCCTGCAGATTGTCTTGCAGACTCTTTAGTGAAGCAGGAACCCTGAAGGACCATCTCATCTTTAGGCAAGTTCATCAGTCATTTCTCCATGTGTCCTGTATGTCCAGTTCATACAGCATAACATCAAGCAGTCCAGGAAAGAGTAGTCTTTTGCACAAATGGCTAACAAACTCCATGAAGAGCCTCGTTGATGCCCATCATCCTCTTGGAGGAGATTGGTGCTGTACTGCCCAGAGCAGATTTGTCTCATTGTCATGAGAAGTCCTAAGTTCTTAAAATATTTCAAATTCCATATTCTGAAGATCTCTGAAAGATTTCAAGAATACCTATCTAGACCCAGTCCAGCTGGCCTTGGTGAGTTCCCAATAGAACATCCCCATTGTCTCAGTGTGTGGGTGCACCCCTCACGGTCCTAAGTTCCTTGCTCATGCTCTCTCTCCTTCTCGTCCTGATTTGAACCTTGGGATTTCAGTCCGGTGCTCCAATGTGGGACTCTATCTCTGTCTCCTTTCATCGTCTGATGAAGGTTAATATCCAGGAGGACGACTATATGTTTTTCTTTGGGTTCACCTTCTTATTTAGCTTCTCTAGGATCACGAATTATAGGCTCAATGTCCATATAATTTATGGCTAGAAACCAATTATGAGTGAGTACATCCCATGTTCCTCTTTTTGGGTCTGGGATACCTCACTCAGGATAGTGTTTTCTATTTCCGTCCATTTGCATGCAAAATTCAAGAAGTCCTTATTTTTTACTGCTGAGTAGTACTCTAATATATATATATATTCCATACTTTCTTCATCCATTCTTCCATTGAAGGGCATCTAGGTTGTTTCCAGGTTCTGGCTATTACACACAATGCTGCTATGAACATAGTTGAGCATATACTTTTATTGTATGATAGGGCATCTCTTGGGTATATTCCCAAGAGTGGTACTGCTGGGTCCAGGGGTAGGTTGATCCCGAATTTCCTGAGAAACCGCCACACTGCTTTCCAAAGTGGTTGCACAAGTTTGCATTCCCACTAGCAGTGGATGAGTGTACCCCTTACTCCACAACCTCTCCAGCAAAGGCTATCATTGGTGTTTTTTATTTTAGCCATTTTGACAGGTGTAAGATGGTATCTTAAAATTGTCTTGATTTGCATTTCCTTGATCACTAAGGAAGTTGAGCACGACCTTAAGTGTCTTTTGGCCATTTGAACTTCTTCTGTTGAGAATTCTCTGTTCAGCTCAGTGCCCCATTTTATAATTGGGTTCATTAGCATTTTACAGTCTAGTTTCTTGATTTCTTTATATATTTTGGAGATCAGACCTTTGTCAGTTGCGGGGTTGGTGAAGATCTTCTCCCAGTCAGTGAGTTAAGCATGTGATAAAACTGGACTCGCTGAACATAGTGGACAATGAGGACTACTGAGAACTCAAGAACAATGGCACTGGGTTTTGATCCTACTGCACGTACTGGCTTTGTGGGAGCCTAGGCTGTTTGAATGCTCACCTTACTAGACCTGGAAGGAGGTAGGAGGTCCTTGGACTTCCCACAGGGCAGGGAACCCTCACTGCTCTTCAGGCTGATGAGGGAGGGGGAGTTGATTAGGGGACGGGGAGGGAAATAGGAGGCAGTGGCAGAGAGGAGGCAGAAATCTTTTATAAATAAATAAAAAAAATAAAATAAAATAAAAAAGAATACCTATCTAACTGAAATATATCTTTATATATCTAGAAAACTGAACTAACATGACTACAAGTTTGACTCTTACAGATGATTATCTATTAACCTATATTTCTTAATTATACACTATATTTTTTAATAAACTACACAATCACAATACCTTAATCAAGAACATATATGTGTACATGAACATTAGTACACATTCCCACAAATATACATGTGTACATGAATCAATGCTGGGAGTCAAACCCAGAGCCTAGAGAGTGCTAAATATTCTATTACTGACCCACATAGCTTTAGTCCTTTCCACTGTGTATTTAGCTTTGTGTAAGACCAAAAAATAATATTCTTATTTCTAAATTGACACTTTGCTTGTGACTTAATAGGGCCATTGAATTTTGCTTTCTTTAAATTAACCAGAAAAATTGGACTGAGGCAATGGTTCAGTCAGTAATGTGCTATCTATCACACCTGCACAAGAAACTTAATTACATTCCCAAAACCCATGATAAAAATAAAAATAAAAAACAATAAAGAGCAGGAGTAGCACTGCATACTTGTAATCCCTGCACTGGAAAGTTGGGGACAGGCAAATCTCTGGGGTTCCCTCTCCAGCCATCCTAGCCTATTTGTTGACAATGCTTATGTAAGGACCCCTGAGGGTGTCCTCTGGCCTCCACACACGGCATATACACACACATGTATACCCAAAAATTTGGGAAAAATTAATAACCAGAGAAGCCATGGAGTCTGCCAGAGTTCACATCTAGTAGCCAGGACAGAGAAGAGGGGTAAGACAACATTCCAAGTACTTCTGTAAGTCCACTTCTTTAGCTTACTATGGCCTACTATGTATGATGAGCTGAAGCAGAGGGAAGGCTGAAGCACCTTGGGGAAAAACATGGATGTGTAAGGAAAACACACTGTCTAAGTCATTCTTAGTCACACAACTTGAAACAAACTCCATAGCAAAAGCCTACCCTGTTCTTTTCTGTAAGATGCCTGATATTAAAAACTAAATTAAGGCCCATGCCTTAAGAAGAACACTCTTCCACTGCTGGTGGGAGTGCAAACATGTACAACCATTTTGGGATTCAATATGATGCTTACTCAGAAAACTGGGAATAAATCTACCTCAAGAACCAGCTATGCCACTTCAGTGCATAAACCCAAAGGTTGCTCCATCCTACCAGAAGAACATTTGTCAACTATGCTCACAATAACATTATTCAGAATAACCAGAAACTGGAAGCAATCTAGATGACCTTCAACCAAAAAATAATTAAAAAAAATACAGTACCTTTACAAAATGGAGTATTACTCAGTTGCTAAAAATATAGCAACATGAAATTTGTAGGCAAATCGATGGAACTAAAAACAATCACCCTGAGGTAGCCCAGACCCAGAAAGACAAACATGATATATATACTCAGAATGAGCTAACCTGGGCTTATATAGATTCACAGAAACTAAACTGACTACCAGGGAACCTTCATGGGTCTGACATAGGTCTTCTACCTATATGTTATGGTTTTGTAGTTTGGTCTTCTAGTGGAAAACCTAACAGTGGGAGCAGGGGCTGTCCCTGACTCTTGTGCCTGCTTTTGGGACACTTTTCATCCCACTGGGTTGCCTTGTCTAGTCTTAATGTAATATAAAGGGAGGTACCTAGTCTTATTGCAACTTGATATGCCATGTTTGCTTGATATTCCTGGGAGGCCTGGCCTCTTTTGAAGGGAAGCAGAGGAGGAGTGAATGGGGGTGAGGTTGGGGGCTGGGAGAAAAGGAGAAAGGGAAACTGCAGTCCAGATGTAATTTATTAGAGAAGAATAAGTTTTTTTAAAAAGACCTCTGCCTTCCTATTCCTTTAGCGCACTGTCTGCCATAAGATATATGGGCAAGCACATAAACAAACACTTTAAGTGAACAAATGAAAGAATAGATTCGGTTCTTCAGTCCATTAAAATTAATGACTGTCACTCCTAGCTAAAATCATATGTGAATACTAGACAGATGAATGGGGGCATACAGTAGGACTTCAAAAGAGCTAAATGTAACCATGAATTTTGGACAAATAAAAAACTGTCAATGTATACATATTTCTTCTCTAAATATTATATGAAATATTCACTGAATCCACACAGAGCTGTGCTGGAACCACTGGGCCATGAAGAGTCCCTAACACACATTTTTTCTTCTAGCCATTCTCTGACCACAAACAAGAAAGGCTTTAGTTGTGTGCTCAGCCCAGGTGTTCATCAGCAAATGGAAAGATGAAAATTTGAGATATATACGAATATTGACATACTACTTAGTCATCAGGAAGAACCAAAATGATGTCACTTTTAGAATGTGAACACAATTATAGAGCCATCAGGCTAACTGAAAAAAATAAAAGTCAATATAGTGAGAAAAACAAGTCACACGTGTTTTATTATCCATGCAGAAACTGGCTAGAAAAGCAGGAAGCAGACTGGGCAGACTGGGTGTGGGAGGTGGGCTGGAGGCAGGAAGAGTAACAAAAGAGATGTCTTGATGGGGGGCGCACTTCAGGGTTACAGAGAAACCTAGTGCCAGGGAAGTCCCCAGGAATCCACAAGGATGACACCAACTAAGACTCCTAGCAATGGTGTAGAGGGTACCTGAACCATCTACTGTAAAAAGATCAGTGATACTCTATCCAGTAACTGATGGAAACAGAGGCAGAGATCCACAGCCAAGCACTGCACTAAGCTCCTTGTGTCTTGCAGAAGAAAGGGAAGAGGGATTGTACGAGTCAGGGGGCTCCTGATGGGGGAACCCACAGAGACAGCTAACCCGAGTTCAAGGGAACTCATGGACGCTGGACCAACAGTCAGAGAGTCTGCATGGGACCCACCTAGGCCCTCTGCATGTGTGTAACAATCGTGGAGCTTGGTCTTTTAGTACAGCTTCCAACCGTGAGGACAGGACCTCTGCCTGATGCTCACCTGGCTTTCCGTAACCTGTTCCCATGCTGGATTATCCAGAACTGTGACAAGAGAGGAAGAGCTTTGCTTTGTGCAAGCCCATGCGAGGCCTGGCCCTTTCTGAATGGAGCTGGAGGAGGAGTGGGTGGGGGAGGAGGGGGTAGATAGGAAAGGGAGGACAGGAGGGAGGGGAAAATGGTTGTTATGCAAAATAAATGAAAAAAATGTTATTTAAATACATAAAATAAAAGGTTTGAAAATGATTTATGGAGAAGAGGATGCAGCAGAGTGATCTTCATGTAGTGTCAGTGTGCATCCATCCAGGTACAGCCTTCAAAAGGGCAATCATTTCGAGGAATAAACCCAAGACCCATAGTCAGTTGGCCATTGAAAATAGATATAACCTATGGCCACATGCAACCTTTAAATATCACCATTCTCTCTGGAAAATGACAACATACACTTATAGAATAGCAAACTGTACTATATATAGCCACATGTGAGTGGAAAAGATGAACCACTTTCATTAATAAAACAATGAAAACCAAACAACCAGGAAGAACTGAGTGCATGGAAGTGCCAAGGCAAAGAAAGTTTTAGTCATATTGAAGGAGGCAGATTACCCAATGCGTTCAAACTCTGCCTGGGGAACAATCTGGAAGGAACCGTCTGCTAGGTTAGATTTTACTGGTGCCAGTGCCCGGTGCCTGGCGGGGACTTGATAACTGAATGGAGGCAATTTCAATGTGTCAATCATCTGCAGTTTTAAGACATTTCTTTACATTATGTATTTAATATTTTTGCATGTTTGTGTTGCCTTTTAAGCTCACAAATACTGAGACATGCCTGAGCCTATAAACTAAGTTCATACAAAGAATGAGGCATTTGGAGAGCTGCTTTACAGGCAGGAGTGGACACAGACAAAGTGAGACCATCCCACAACAGCAGCCCGGGATGGTCTGTGTACTGCAGCGGCTCGGCTTCTGGACAGAACTCCTGAAAACTGTTTCTCCCTGCACTTTCCCAGCCTACCGTCTGAGATGCAGAAAATGAGTTATTTTCTGTTCCCTAACAGCTAATTCTTCACTTCGAAGCGAGTGTTCTAGTTTTCCTCTGGGGTTTCCCCAGCCTAACCCCACCCTTGACTTCAGCCACGTTCTGGCTGATGCTCAAGAATGGCATGCCTCGACGCCTATGTTGCTGACAATTGTCAATCAGAGTGTCTCCGTTGCTCCCCCCATGCCCTCCCCCCGGCCCGAGTGTCAGCCATCATCTGAAGCACACATTCCCAGGAACGCCGCAGCCTGGCATCTTTCTTCTGTTTTCAGATAAACAGATTCAATTCCTCAACAAACAGACGGTTACAATGCTTTTGATAACAGTGTAATAATTCAAAACAAATGATTCTCAGCTTTGATGATAGGACTTTTATGGGTCATGAAGAAATCCTCCCACCAACATCTGTTTGATTTTATCTACTTGAACTTTATCCTCCAGTTGAAGATTTATAAGCTGAAATCATCCCAGCCTATTAAAGTCAAGCAAATGTTCAAGTACTAAGCAGAGACTGAAAGTGCATTTCCTAGGTAGCTCTGAAAGAGCTGCCGTGGGCAAATATATATGTACACTTGTGTGTGTGTGTGTGTGTGTGTGTGTGTGTGTGTGTGTGTGTGCATGTATCAAAGGTTTGCAAGATTTTGTGTTTGGTTGGGAATCAGCCAAGACTCTTGTAACAGAGACTTGAGAAAATTAATGTGTGTATTTACACAGTTATTATAGTAAAAGACAACATGAAAAATGCAGGGGTTGGTTTCATTAAGGGCTGTGTTCATCATGAAGCCCATTAGAGGGCAGGGAAATGCAAGGCAGTGTTCTTTTCCTCTCCTTTAATTCTCTCATAGAGATTCAATTTTTTTACATCAAAGTTCAACAATAGTTGAATTTCATTTATTAGTAATTTTAGCTCATTATCCTTAAACACGGAAGACATAGAGATATTTTTTTTCTGATGGAGGAACAATGGCACATTAGTGGTGGAGCCAAGAATCCTGAGTTCCTGTCAGATGAAGTGGCAGTATCTCCCTGTAAACCCTGCACTTGGGAAGCTGATATGAGATGCCACTGAGAGTTCCAGTCCAGCCAGGCTACATTGAGACCCTAATCTTAAAAAAAAAAAAAAAAGGAAGAAAGAAAGCGACAGCATAATGGCTCCTGAGTGCAGATCACATATCTTCCATTCATTCATGTGTTTATAAACAGGTGAGATGCTCATTAGCTCTTCATGTGTTTGTGTATGGGCGTACAGGTGTGAGTGTGGGTTGTGCACATGTGTATGACTATGCCTATCTATCCTTGCATTGGAGACATGTAAGCAGTTCACCTGGTGGGGGGTCCAGACTTTCTGTCACATACTCATTTTTATATACATATTTTTATTTTTAATATATTTTATTATTTTAAATACTTATTTATTATGTATACAATATTCTGTGTGTATGCCTGCAGGCCAGAAGTGGGCACCAGACCTCATTACAGATGGTTGTGAGCCACTATGTGGTTGCTGGGAATTGAACTCAGGACCTTTGGAAGAGCAGGCAAATGCTCTTAACTAGCCATCTCCCTAGCCCTCTGTCACATACTCTTTACCAGGTGCATACTTCTATCCACTTTCTGCCCAGTTTTGATCTGCTCCTTGCTTTTCTTCAGGATGAGTTTACTTCTCTTCTCTCCTCCCCTCCCTTCGCTCTTCCCTCCCCGAGACTTAGCCCTTCTTGCCAACCCTGCTTTCATAGTTTAGAGAAGCAAGTCACCATTGAACACATTTCTCTAACTTATACTTAGGAAAAAGAAAAAAAATAATAAGTTAAAACTTTTTAAAGTATCAGATCCTCCATATCGTTGGTTCATCAGGACGCTGTGGAACAAATTCACCAAAAGTCATATCTCAATTGTGTACTCAGCTGTTCCTTCAGTGTGTATTTATCAAGTGACTGCTAACCCAGCCACATACTCGGTGCCAGAGACACGAGATAAGGGAACACGGATATTGTTGCTGGTCTTATCAAATTTATACCATATAGAGTGAAGAAGGGGTGGAGAGTGACTACTGTTACTACCGGATTTGGTGACACCAACAAGGTATAGAAATGCTACCAGGAAGAGTGCCACAGGGCTCAGTGCACACTTCCAAGTGAGAAATGCAGCTTAGCAAATGGTAGGAGTGGTTTACTACATGCAGAGCAAAGCCTAAGTTAAGCCCCCCGTGGCGTGGATGTGATGTCATAGAGGAAGAGCAATTCCATTCAAATAGCACAGTAAGAGGATGATGGGGAGTGTGAAGCTGGGGGGATAGGGGAGTGGCATGAGACTACGTGGGGTTTGGGAGTTGTGATTAAGGCTCCTATTCAAGTCTACAGCACCCAGCTAAAGATAAGTTAAAGGCTTTGATACAACAAGGCGATCTGAGTAAATTCAAGCTTTGCCCAAGTCACTGGCATACTGTTGGAGGCAAGAGACATGACTCATACATTGGTCAGAAGGCAGGAGCTAAACCAGACAATGGCTGGGACCAGGGTGGAGGGCCACAGAGATGGGAAACATTTGGAAGATCTGAAATTTTATAGGGATGAAAATAAAGGGTCTTGTGGTGGGTTAAAGGGAGGGCTGAGAATCTGGAGTGTGAAGAATGACTCTCTCATCCTTGAGCCACAACGGGGGTGGATGCCAGTGCCAAGGACTGAGATAGGAAACACTGAAGGATGGCCAGCTCTGAGAACAGATCAGGAGTTCAGTCTTGTCCAGGCTGATTTTGAGGTGTCTCTGAGACATCCAAGGGAGAGTGTCAACCAGTACAAGAACCAGATCTGGGTTTGTGACTGGAAGCCTCAGACAGCTAGAACACTGTGTTCACTGGCAAAATACAAGTGTTTCTTGATCATTTTTGTTCTGTTTATTGGCAGCCGCACTCGGATAACTAAAGCAATGACTAGTGAACTTTGGGACATAAAATAATGTGGGTATCACTTGTGCCTGTAATTTCTGGAAAGTGTTATTTTTAAAGAATATGCCTACATTGGCCTCAGTGTCTGCAGAATTTGAAGTTAAATAAAAGAGAATGTCAAAAAAATGTTTAATTATCTAATTTCTGTCATTCAATGTTTAGATTACATTACACATTCTGTTTTGCCTAGAAACACCTTTTCAACAAATAGATTACACAAACAGCCACCTGTTCTTCCTGCCTGCAGTGGTCATCTGTCAATTCTGCTGACCCTGGACGGGTCAGGCAGTATTTGTGGACTTCTGGGAGTTCAAAAAGAAAAGATTTCCACACCTGAACCTAAACTGCCACATACGCCTACAGGTCATTGGTGGCTTTACCCTGGATTCCTGGACATAAAGTGGTTGTTTTTTGTTTTGTTTTGTTTTGTTTTGTTCCTGAGACACGGTATAGACATAGCCATGAATCACAGGTCATGCTGTGGAAGCAGTGCTCGCCTGAGATGACCTCTGCACTTGACACTGTGTCAGGGAGCAGCCACACACACACCGCTTATCACCTCCTCTGCCTCCCTGTGGGCTGTTATCTATTGTTTGTCTGCACATTCTGAAAGTGTGCCATACTTGAGATTTCAATCCACCTCACTTTGCTGAAGAAAGGCCACTACATTTGTCATCAGTGTGATTTTTCAACTGGCTCAGAGAGACTACAGAGGAGTCCACATTTGGTTCTGTGACTTTGTTCTAAACCTTGAAAAAGATCTTTCTGTGCTTTGGAGAGAAGGAAATAACCTTGTCAGTGCTCCAATCCCCTTTCTGAGAACCGCAGAGGTCTTAATAAACTATAAACATGCTCTTATACAATTTTTATAGCAAATAAAAGCTCTGAGGTCAGCTGAGCGGTGGTGGCACATGCCTTTAAACTCAACACTCAGGAGGCAGAGACAGGTGGGTCTCTGTGAATTCAAGGTCAGCCTGGTCTATGGAGTGAGTTTCAGGACAGGCTCCAAAGCAATAAAAAACCTGTCTCGAAAAGAAAAAAAAATAAACAAAAAAATAAAACAATGAAAGAGAGAAAGGAAGAAAAGAAGGAAGAAATGGAGAGAGAGGAGAGAGAGAGAGAGAGAGAGAGAGAGAGAGAGAGAGAAAGCAAAGTCCAGAAAGAGCCATCATCCCAGCCAGTGCATTCATCCCATACTCAGGAGACAGAGGTAGGCAGATTGTGGATCTTTGTGAGTTTGAGGGGCAGCTTGGTCTATATAGTGAGTTCCAGAAGAGTCGAGTATGTAATGAGACCTGTGCCCAAAAGTTAATTAATTAATTAGATAATTAATTAATTAAAAAATAAAAGTCTAATGTCTTTTGTTGCCTTCCTTGCATGAGGTTGAATTGGAGGCTCACTAGTGCTTGCTGTGTGCATCCCTGAGCTCCCAAGGAGTTCACCGGGCTCCTTAAGAAGGATTTTCACTGGTTTGCAAGCTTCAATCTTCTAGTGGTAGTATAAAATGAGAACATAATTTTCTCTAGAAGAAGGAGGAGGTGAAGTAAGGGATTTAATAAAGGAAATAATCTTTAGAGGAAAACACATGATAACGCTCAAGGTTGTGACCCTTGGGGTTTCCTTGGCTCATTCTTTATTGTATATGTGAAGAGTTTCTTCTTAGAGTAAATTCACCAAACCTACGTCTGAGCGGCTAAATAGAACCACAAAGTAGACATTAGTTTTGAACATCTTCTTTTTTTTCTTTCTTTTTTTATTGAGAAAAGGAGAAAAAAAAGCAAGTTTCCACCTCCTCCCAGCCTCCCATTTCCCTTCCCCTCCACCCACACTTCTCCCCCTCCTCCCACCCTTCTCCCCTTCCCCCCATTCCTTTCCCCCTCCCTCTCCAGTCCAAAGAGCAGTCAGGGTTTTCTGCCCCGTGGTAAGTCCTAGGTCCTCCCCACTCCGTCCATATCTAGGAAGGTGAACATCCAAACTGGCTAGGCTCCCACAAAGCCAGCACATTACATAGGATCAAAACCCCGTGCCATTGTCCTTGGCTTCTCATCAGCCCTCATTGTTCGCCATGTTCAGAGAGTCCAGTTTTATCCCATGCTTTCTGAGTCACAGTCCAGCTGGCCTTGGTGAGCTCCCAGTAGATCAGCTCCACTGTCTCAGTGGGTGGGTGCACCCCTCGTGGTCCCGACTTCTTTGCTCATGTTCTCCTTCCTTCTGCTCCTCGTTGGGACCTTGGGAACTCAGTCCAGTGCTCCAGTGTGGGTCTCTGTCTCTATCTCCGTCCATCACCAGATGAAGGTTCTATGATGATATGCAAGATATTCGTCAGTATTGCTCTAGGATAGGGTCATTTCAGGTTCCCTATCCTCAGCTGCCCAAGGAACTAACTGGGGAACTCGGCTTGGGCACCTGGGAGCCCCTCTAGGGTCAAGTCTCTTGCCAACCCCAAAGTGGCTCCCTTAACTAAGAATTGTGGTTCCGTGCTCCCTGTCCAACCTTCCTTTATCCCAATCCTCCTGTTTCCCCAATTCCCCCCCTTCTTCCCTTCTACCTTTGCTCTCCCCATCTCCCCTTACCCCCATCCCACCCCACCCCCAAGATCCCAATTTTCTCCCTGGTAATTTTGTCTACTTCCCTTAGCCAAGAGGATAACTATATGTTTTTCCTTGGGTTCACCTTCTTAGTTAGCTTCTTTAGGTTCACCTATTGTAGACTCCGTGACCCTTATTTATGGCTAGAAACCAATTATGAGTGAGTACATCCCATGTTCCTCTTTTTGGGTCTGGGATACCTCACTCAGGATAGTGTTTTCTATTTCCATTCATTTGCATGCAAAATTTGAGAAGTCATTGTTTTTAACGCAGCGTAGTACTCTAATGTGTATATATTCCATACTTTCTTCATCCATTCTTCCATTGAAGGGCATCTAGGTTGTTTCCAGGTTCTGGCTATTACAAATAATACTGCTATGAACATAGTTGAACAAATGCTTTTGTCATATGATAGGGCATCTCTTGGGTATATTCCCAAGAGTGGTATTGCTGGGTCCAGGGGTAGGTTGATCCCGAATTTCCTGAGAAACCGAAACACTGATTTCCAAAGTGGTAGCACAAGATTGCATTCCCACCAGCAATGGATGAGTGTACCCCTTCCTCCACAGCATCTCCAGCAAAGGCTATCCTTGGTGTTTTTGACTTTAGCCATTCTGACCGGTGTAAGATGATATCTCAAAGTTGTTTTGATTTGCATTTCCCTGATTGCTAAGGAAGTTGAGCACGACCTTAAGTGTCTTTTGGCCATTTGAACTTCTTCTGTTGAGAATTCTCTGTTCAGTTCAGTGCCCCATTTTTTAATTGGGTTAATTAGCATTTTAAAGTCCAGTTTCTTGAGTTCTCTATATATTTTGGAGATTAGACCTTTGTCTGTTGCGGGATTGGTGAAGATCTTCTCCCAGTCAGTAGGTTGCCTTTGTGTCTTAGTGACAGTGTCCTTTGCTTTACAGAAGCTTCTCAGTTTTAGTAGGTCCCATTTATTCAATGTTGCCCTTAATGTCTGTGCTTCTGGGGTTATACATAGGAAGTGATCTCCTGTGCCCATCTGTTGTAGGGTATTTCCCACTTTCTCTTCTATCAGGTTCAATGTGTTCTGACTGATATTGAGGTCTTTAATCCATTTGGACTTGAGTTTTGTGCACGGTCATAGATATGGGTCTATTTTCATTCTTCTACAGGTTGACATCCAATTGTGCCAGCACCATTTGTTGAAGATGCTTTCTTTCTTTCATTGTATACTTTTAGCTCCTTTATCAAAAATGAGGTGTTCATAGGTTTGTGGGTTAAAATCCGGGTCTTCTATACGATTCCATTGGTCGACTTCTCTGTTTTTATGCCAGTACCACACTGTTTTCATTACTGTAGCTCTGTAATAGAGTTTGAAGTCAGGGATGGTAATGCCTCCAGAAGATCCTTTATTGTATAGGATTGTTTTGGATATCCTGGGTTTTTTGTTTTTCCATATAAAGTTGATTATTGTCCTCTCCAGATCTGTGAAGAATTTTGATGGGATCTTGATGGGGATTGCATTGAATCTATAAATTGCCTTTGGTAGAATTGCCATTTTTACTATGTTGATCCTCCCAATCCAAGAGCAAGGGAGGTCCATCCATTTTTTGGTATCCTCTTCAATTTCTTTCTTCAATGCCTTAAAGTTCTTGCCAAATAGATCTTTCACTTCCTTGGTTAGATTTACCCCAAGATATTTTATGCTGTTTGTGGCTATCGTGAATGGTGAAGCTTCTCTGATTTCCCTCTCTGCTTCCATATCCTTTGTGTATAAGAGAGCGACTGAATTTTGGAGTTGATCTTGTATCCTGCCACATTACTAAAGCTGTTTATCAGCTGTAAAAGTTCTTTGGTGGAGTTTTGGGGGTCGCTTAACGAAATTTTAACTTCTTCCTTTCCAATTCGAATCCACTTGATCCCATTATGTTGTCTTATTGCTATTGCTAGAACTTCAAGCACTATATTGAAGAGGTATGGCAAGAGTGGACAGCCTTGTGGTGTTCCTGAGTTAAGCGGGATGGCTTTGAGTTTCTCTCCGTTTAATTTGATGTTAGCTGTCGGCTTGCTGTATATAGCTTTTATTATATTTAGATATGACCCTTGTATCCCTAATCTCTCCAAGACATTTAACATAAATGGATGTTGAATTTTGTCAAATGCTTTTTCAGCATCTAATGAAATGATCATATGGTTTTTTTTTTCTTTCAGTTTATTTATATGCTGGATTACATTGATAGATTTTCATATGTTGAACCAGCCCTGCATCTCAGGAATGAAGCCTACTTGATCATAATGGATAACATCTTCTTAACCTCACAAATAAAGCAATGGAGATCATCAGAAGGGCCAAGCTTCTTAGCATGTCCTAAGAGTGCCAGCAGCGGCCTAGGGCTAGCTCTGATATGCAATAATGCTCCCAGTGGGAGATAGGTTAGGACTGAAGAGCAACCTATGGCTTTAGAACAAGGCCTTTGATGTGAGACTGTACCCTCCAACTGGAATTTGAATACATGACATTGGCCTCAAGAAAAATATTTTCTAAATAATCGAGCAGCTCAGATCAGACAATTGCAATATTTACTTCCTGTCAAGCAGTGTGTGTGCATATGTGTAAAGTAAAAACACTTAAGTTTCTTATATTGAAAAGGGTCATTTGACAGTGTGCTTCTGCTTTAGACTTTTTCTTAATGCAGAAGCCACTGTAAGAAAAGTAACAAAAAAGTGGACCAGAGTTCCTCTTCTGAGATAATTACTGCTCCCTTCATGCTCTCTCATGCCCTGTGGATTTGCTTGAAATCTGCTCGTCTAGTGAGGCCTAATGACCAAATGAGACATGTAGGAAAAAAAAAAGACACACAGTTGAACATTACACAGTCTACAACTCTCTTTAGATCTTTGGTAAAGTGTTTTTCCAACCAAGGTTTGCTACTTTTTTCTTCTTCTTAAAGGTATAATTAATTTAAAAGCCAAATTCTACAGGAGAGGCATTTCATTTTTTAGTGGGTAACATCATGAATGTGTCTTCCATTAGGAGAATAAATAAGTATTAATTGCAACTTTAATAAGCATAGAAATTGAAAGACATGGTCTGAAATGGTATGTGGTTTCATGTATAATAAAAATACCATTAAGAAGCTTTCAACCCAAATCTGAAATAGTATCTTTTGTCATCTGAACTAATAATACGGTTTCTTAGAGATTTCCGTGGATGAAAAAAGTGCATAATGACAGCAATAAATAACATAAATGCCTGTGGTTAATGCCTTATGTGATCAGCATGAAACTATGCTATCATTTGGAGGTTGCCAGTCTTATTGAGTACTCTATCATACTTCATATTGTCAACCAAGAGCAGTCCATTTCCTGTACACATAGCCTGCCCAAATGCATGTCACCTGTGTGTACGCTATGTGTTGTGTGTGTACCGTAATTCACCTTGAATTAAAAGGTCTGTTCTCCTAATGCTCAAAGAGTCCATGCATGGCAATGTACTTTTATTTATTATAAGTTTTATTTTATATTTTTCTTTATCATTTTATAGAAGGAAATTTCTGAGGTTCCCATAATAAAGTATTTGAATCTGGGCTAATAAGGTGGCCCATCAGATAAAAGGCACTTGCCACCAAAGCCCAGTGACCTGAACTGGATACCCATAATCCACATGGTGGGAGGACAGAATGAATTCTCCTAAGCTGTGCTCTCACTGCCACGTGTGCACTGGCTTACACACACTCTGCTTCCCACACATTCACGCACACACACACACACACACACACACACACACACACACAAATAAATGGGAAAATATTTGAGTTCATGTTAGATTGTAATGTGTGTTTAAGGCTATGTCTTTATTATGGAGGTACAATGGTCATCTCATTGGATTGCAAGTCAAGAGGGCTGACCCCTAGAAACTGTTCAGTCATTCCCTTCTTTCTTCATTCACCAAGTTTTTTTATAAAATCTGATAAACGATGTCTCCATACTCTATTAGTTCTCACTAATTGAAAAACAGCTTTAGGGCTGAGGAGATGACGCAGTGGATCAAAGGCTTGCCACACCACAAGCTTGAGGATGAGAGTATAGAGCCTGAGACACATTGAAAAACCAGGCAGAAGTGGTGATCACCTATATATAATCCCAGCACTTGAAAGGCAGAGATGGAAACCCCCCAAGTAAGCTGGCTAACTATACTACCTGGAATTGGCCAGCTCCAGGTTCAGGTGAGGGACCTTGACTTAATTAACTAGGAAGACATCTCAAGTCATCTTTTGGCTTACACTCAGATGGAAGGTAAGGGGATGGGGAGGGAGCACTTTAAACTCCAGGAAGAAGTACATATCACTCACATTACATATAAACTCCCCAAAACAAATGGTGTCCTCGCTGATAGCATGGTATTGATATGGAGAACGTGTGTGCCTTCTGCAGACATACAGACACCAAAAGCCTTTCCATTTTCCATTTTTCAGTCAGTGAATCTACACTAACTTGTGACTGGCTAAAGCCAATAAAGTGACTTGGAAATGACATTGTTTTATTTCTCGATCTAGAACTTTGCTTGTATGGCATTTCCACTCTTGCCATCTTGGGAGCAAGGCAATCATGCCCAGATACCCAGAATAACCTTCCTGAACATAAAAGACCATGCAAGAGACTGGGAATCCAGTACCAACAGCAGGCACATGAGACCATTTCAGATGGTTCAGCTCCCACCTATCCAGTATCTGACAATGGTATAATACCACGAGGGCCTGCAGGAACAGAAAGGGAACTATCCAGCTGAGCCCAGGTGGTTTGTCCTCCTTAAATAGTTTAGGTGAATAAAATACTAATTACGCTACACTTTTACACCTTGCACTGATTTACATAGTAACACAAATAAAGCATTAGTCTATGATAAAAATAGGGAGACACCCTAACCAACCAAACACATGATATCGTTCTTTGGGACTGAGTGAGGGAGAAGAAATCAAGAGATACCTCCTAGTGGAGGATAGAAAAGAAGGGGAAAATATATTAGGATGCTTAGAAAAACACAGAGGGCTGCCAACAACTGGCAAACATGTGGACTGCAGTAGCTCAGGAGATAGGAACGTTTATTTGCAGCAGGCAGAGTGTGGTTCCTGTTCTACAATGCAGAACCTGTGGATATAACTTTCCTTGCAGTGTTGTGCAGAGGTGACTACATTTAGGGTCTCCCGCTGATTGTGCAGGACAAGGAGCAGTGGAACTCCTTCTAAAGGTAAGCTCACTTGTGAGAGTAAGTAGGGAAAGGCAGAGAACAGAAGGAAGTGTGAAGTCAGGAGCCTAGTTTGGAGTTATGCAACTACAGTCAAAGAACGCCCTAGCCTCCAGAGGAGGATACCATGATCGTGCCTTGACGTCGGACTTCTGACCTCCAAAAGTGATACCCAGCAGAAGGTTCCCCGTTGGAAAGGGAAACCACAGAGGGGAAATGATGGTGCTTCCAATGCCCACAGTATATGTAAGTGACACAAGGCTTCCGGACATTAGCTCTGACATCTCCAGCGTTATGCATCTGAACTGTGCTCCCTGGATCTCTACTGTTGCTTTTAAAGTTCTCTGGCCCTAGATGTTAAATTGACTGTCTTTGTGCTTCTTTATGGTATCTTTACACTCGTTTGAGGGTTCATTTGTAAAACATACGATGCAGAAGGAGAAAGAGTACACTAAACTGTGTAGAAATAGCACACGCTCTTGGCTTTTCGATAAGAATATGAAACTACATTGGAATACAAGTGACTCTTTAAGGAGTCAGTGTAACTCCTGCCCTTGCCCATCTATCGCATTGCAGGCTTTTACTTCCATGCCGCACTAAGTAATACTAGGAGACAGTGACGTTTTATGACTATGAGTTCATTGCCAAGGAGTGTAACAATGTACTTAAGGCTTATTTTGCACTTTGGCTCACCTGCCCCAAATAAAATACAGCCAATTATATTTATAGTGGATAAGGCTATGAGTTTAGCACTTCCAGTAAAGGTGTGTGACGTGTGCAAGCCTTCAGGGCTCCTGTTGTCACAGCAGCCTGGATAGGCGAGTAGTTTCTATTACCACACCCATCTCACAAAGTGGTTAACTAAGTCCCTGTGTTTCACGGAGAACAGGTGGCAGAGCTGGCATCCAAGTCAGGGTGTCAAGTTCAAACGCTTACTTCCTTAACTGTTGTCCCACTGCGCTGTTTTCCTTTCTCTCGATACACAAGAGTTTGTAAAACCGTAAAAGCATAAAAGGGCAAGGGATCTTGGAACTTCACTATTTCCCTCTGCTTTGTAATCCATTTTATTCCCTTTGGTGAGAAGAAGTAAGCACGTACACACACGCACACACACACACACACACACACACACAGAGAGAGAGAGAGAGAGAGAGAGAGAGAGAGAGAGAGAGAGAGAGAGAGAGAGAGAGGAAGAGAGAGAGATGTCTGAAGCCTCTGGCACAGATGGATAGATACATCAATGACAGCCTTGCATTCGTGGCAAGCTTGCATTTCCATTTCAATTACCTAACTGCCAAAAAAAGCACTTTATGCGACTTTGGTTCAAGCTAATAACTTAGAGAAAATTATTTCTGTCCCTTAAATAATCAAGACAAGTCTTCATCAAGTTGCAAATAACTTGTAGGTGAACTTACAGCATTGCCATTGACTCCTGGGTAAGAAATGGTTGAAGTGTCTCTAACTTAGTTCCGTCATGCCTTGTCTTCAGTGCGCTCAGTCTTGCTTATAGACTACATTTGTTCCAACCTTTGCAAACCCACCACTAATATTTTATGGAATCAGTTACAAATAAGGGCACTTTTTGAGAAAATTAAGTCATAAAGTTTGATTTCTAAAATTCAACTTCCAAAGATTCTTCTTGTTTCTAACTTGTCCTTACTTGCAAAAGCTTGATAGACACCTCTGTGGCCATCAGCCTTTTTCATTTGTATATAATGGCTTTTAAAGCATTTTAAAAACAGAAAGGGAACTGGATGTTCAAAAGGAAACACCTTTAAATACTTGTAGCGAGCCCACTAATTGACTAATTGACTAGCAGTGTAGTACACAAGAGATCTGCAGGACCAGCAGCTGGGGTAGAGACAGGACTCTGCCACTGACCTTCCTACACATCCATTCTCTCACTACAAAGGGAAAGGACTTCATGCCTTTGCCTCTATCTTCTCCTACCTTAGCCAGGCATGGTGCTGCACACCTGTGCAAACACTCAGGGGGCTAAGACTGGGGAATCCCATTTACCAGGACAGCTTGGGGAGATTTAGTAAATGCTGTCTCATTGAAAAAAAATCATTTTGGCTTGAAGATTTGAATTTCTATGTACTACATACTGTCCAACCAAAGAGCATCTGCTTTGTCCTGATCCATCATCTCACCTAGCATCTGATGGACCCATTGTTAGCGTCTGATTCCTCATGCTTGTGATCCTCATACAGATGGTTTGACGCTACCTCATGTGTGCTGGAGATGAAGCTAGGTCCTCTGCAAGAGCAACAGGCATCCTAACTGCCGAGCCATCTGTCTCCTCGTGCTTTTTCTCAAATACGCCCTGCAGTGACATTCGCGTTTCTGTCATTGTACCCAAGCCTCACCTCCAACTCACTTCCATGCTTCAGTCTCATTACGAAGATGATAGCGAATGATTCTTTTCAGCATTTCTGAGCACATCCATTTTCAATGTAGGAGGGAGACCTTTAAACCCACTCTAGATCATAGCGAATTGGGAAGGTGAAGATGAGTTTACTTAAGTAAGCAGATGATTATGCACGTTGTCAACAGCAGTTTATATAGTATCTCAAAACTGAACACATCTTTCTGAGCACTCTTTGGAAGCAGGCCTATGAAGCCTCTGAACACTTTGCTTCTTCAGCTTGTTTGTCCCTCTGTTCAATGAAGGGATTACAGTCTTTCCACAACGCTGGTCAAATCTCTCTTCTCCCCATTATCTCTCTGCCATTCCTCACTGACCTCACTACATCCTCTGGCCCTAGGTAGGTAGCCCTGGCCATGCTCCCTTTTGGGGAGATGTGTAGTTTCTCTCATTGCTATCTGTAGCCTTCTTCCTTGCAAAATCCTTCCTTCAAATTTTTCCCCAAGTTCTGTTGCCAACTTTCAAACATGCTGATGCTTCAGGGACTCTGAAATGTCCCTTGCACCTGAGTCACCCTGCCCGAGTCCTTCTTTGTCTGACAATACTTCTCGCCCTCCAATAAACCTTGTGAATGGCCCATCACATCTGCTCCTGATTTTCTGACCCCACTCTTGTTCTTCACTTGGGCAGAGAGGCCCCAGAGATCAGGAATTCTGTCTGGTTTGTTCCCTTGAAGGTTACCCCATGTGCCTAAAACAGTGTGCTAAGAAGAAAATAATCTTTCATAGAGTGGTGGTAGCCATATTCCATGTCAGTGTTCTGCTTCGAGTCTCTCAAGCTGTGTCTACCCCCAGTCACAGTGCTATGGAGTCCTTGGATAGTAGCCACCCTGACTGCCCATGTAGACTCAGTGGAGGAGCCCACACTTCCTTTTCCAAAATAGAAAAATTTCACCCAGGTTGGCTAATGTGCTACAATTTGCCACATGCTGGAGCTAACTGAATGGAATTCCAATGACACAGAGGCAGGATATATTGCATTTGATAGATTTGTCTCTAGTACAAAGGAAAAGCACCAAAACTACATACCTCAATCATGGGGCGACTAGTATTATGTGATGAAGTAGCTCTTTCTGCCTGAAAGGAAGCTTTTCATAACTTCCTTTGAGACAGCTTCCATCCCTACTTCTAAGACTACTTGTTTCTTATCTGACAGCTTTCCTACTAGACAGTGTGTGTGTGTGTGTGTGTGTGTGTGTGTGTGTGTGTGTGTGGTCCCTGTGAGATCATTTCCCCAAGACTGAATGTAGTTGCAAGAAACTGCACTATGAACACTCTCTACACATTTTCTTGATCCTCACCTACCTTGGGTGAGCACAGAACGAAGATGACACAGGTGCCTGTGCACACACACGCACACACACGCTCACTCTGTGCCTCACCACGAACTTCCAAATTGATCATTAAGGAAGGACAAGTTTCTAAATTCAATGAAAAATTATAATTAAAGTTCCTGAACAAAGGTCATGGGGTTATTCCTCACATTTGCTCACCCCCATTTCTAGACATTCAAATAAGCAGATGGACCCAACAGCTACGATGACTTTACAAGGAAGCAACAACCAACTTCAAACGTCTCTGTATACGTAGGGCAAGCAGCATGAGCATTTGCGATTCCTTGAAGAGAATGAAGGCCGTGGGCTCCGAATATGGTAACAAAGAGTATATTTACAAACTATGTATGTCATTTTTCACCTTGAGGGCTGGGGCTTGACGAGTCTGACTTCGGTAATTTGAGATAAGTCTTCATAGAAAGAGGTTTTCAGGAAACCATCGAGTTCCGAAAGGAATGAGATAGAGCAGACCTCCAAACAGAAAAGCACCTCCTGGCTGGCTCGAAATAAGAGAGAATGTAACCTTGGGTGACCTCAGTAGTCAAGTAAGTTTCAAATTTAAAATCCATGCTCTATGAATGGCTTTCAGAAGCAAATTACATTATAGAGCCTTCTGAGGTTGTCATCGCTAATACTGATGTGCATACTCCAATTTGAAAGACTGAAACCAGACATTGTATACAGGGCAGTTTTCCATGATCATAAAGCACATGCTTAAATAATTAGGAAATAAAGTCAAATGGTACCTAAGCATGGAGAAAGATCTGCCTCTAATTCAGATGACTGACTACATTAGTTGCAAAGACCTAAAGAGAAAAAAGAAATGCAAAGCAGAAAAGTAATTGCCTCCTATTAGCCATACTTATAAAATTACAAATACTAATGACATACATACCAAGGCGCGCACACACACGCACCAAACTCCAACAAACAGAAGTTCGTCTGTTGGTCTGCTGTATTAAAATACAATGGGAAACAGCATTGCCCAGACTCCCAATGTGGGGCCATCTTCACTGGCTCGTTTTACAGCCCGTGTCAAGTCAAGTCAACTGGGTGAAGGGAGGCTGCGGCTGATCACACATCCTTAAGATTCTGGGCTCATGGATTATGTTTTGTAAATCAGTTAACTTACTACTAAGAGATTAAGGTAAATTCTGCTAAGGACTAAAAGTTGACTTAGAGCATTAAGAGGGATTAATGTTTAGCTGTGGAGGAGCAAAAGCACAGGGCTAGCATGTTTACGCAAGGCTGTAGATCACAATTAATCCAAAATTAGGATAAAAGATCAACAGCTGCCCCTTTGCAAGCCAGCTTGGCTTAGCCTTAAAACTCATGACTTATTTTGAGGGCAACGTGTGAGCAAAGTTGCCCTCTTGCCTGTCCGGGTAGGTCTCTGGCTTCCCGACCAAAGTATGCATTGGAAATGCTCAGCTGGGGGCCTATTGTCTTCATAAGATAAATGCAGCAATCATCGCTCCGGATCCTCTCCACATCCCATCACTTCCCAATTACAGATGCACACAATGTCATCTCCCTCAGTGTTCTTGCATTCCTTTCCATAAGCCATTTGTTCGAAGTAATAAATATTTAAAGTGATCTTACAGAAGAGGTGACTGGCATTAACATGTAAGAGAAAAAGATTTGACCAAAGACTTTCAAATTGTTTTTACTTACCAGTCTTTATCACAGAATATATGGAACAGTTTGTGCTAACATTTTTGATTTTTAGGAAATGTAACGTAAAATTCCCTAACTTACCATGGATCTTATTGCTAGAGGTCTGTTTGTGAGAATGGCCGGCTTGTTTTACTAACTACTGATAACTAAGACAAACCAAAGCACCATCTACCTCCTTATCCAAACCCCACATCATGGCTATGGGGCAGATGATATTAAACTTTTCTCTGTGTGCTGAGGAAGACCTTAAAATTTGGAAAAACTAAAACCAAACAAGTAGTAACACTACGCAAAGACTTTAAGCTTGCAAGTGATGTGGCTCAGATAATAACCAAATTGTTTTCATCCAAAAACAGTTTTCTAGTTATTGATATATTGCTCCCAAGTCCAAGGTATGTTATCAAAAATCCTAGAACTTGTTTGAGGCCAACCTGGTTTACAAGAGCTAGTTCCAGGACACGTACCAAAGCTACAGAGAAACCTTGATTAGAAAAAAAAAAAAAAATCCTAGAAATTTGAAATGTTTAAAAAGCAAAGCAATGAACATTTGCAATAAAATTTATTTAAAAAAATATAAGTAAAATTGTTGAGAGTCAGAAGTATACTATAACTTTATAATACTCTCTTGAACATTATGGATTAAGGAGAGTATAGGTTTGGGATAATTTTTAGTTTTTTCCTATTTAAAATTTCAGATCACGTTCAAGATTATTAGAAACTGTGGAACTGTACTTCTATGTGCTTACCGTCACTAAGACGGTAAGAGATTTACAGCTCTTCCCATCACAGTAACCTGAAAAATGAGATAAAGCTTTGTAAATGTCACCTTAGGGGACAACCTACTAGTAACACTGGGAGAAGTATTACAACACCTTCAGGTAACAAACCAACTTCAAATGAGCTGAAAGTGTGTTCTTGTTGTTTTTCAGGAATATAATCAAATCGTTATCGAAACATAATACATATCCAGTATGTCAGTGAATTAATCATCAACACTACAACAGTCACCTTGAGAATTTACCATGTAAGAGGGCTCCCCTCTCCCTCTTCTCCCTTATGACCATCAGAGATTTGCACTGCAAGACCAAGATAGGCAAAAATCTGCAGGATCAATACTGATGGATCAAGGGCATGCTAAATGAAGCTATCCAAGTTTTCCTCACACTGCCATTGCATCAGGGTGAGGTAGCACATGATGGCTCCTTTGTGGCCTCCATTCATGTTCAGGTGTCAATCATCTCATCTTCCTCCTTTTGCAACTGCAGAGCCAGTGAAAAAAGTCGGCTGGCATCTTAATGTTATTATGAAAACCTAGTTAACACGGCTGACCTTTAGAAAAGGGTCTTGAGGCTACACACAAGGATAAGACTTTTTTCCCCCCCGCAAGAAAAGCAAATAGCATGCAAACTTCACTATTGGTATTTTTTCGTGGTGTACACTTTCTACTTAAGAACAGCAGGCAAGCTATGGTTATATGGAGTAAAATCGTGGAACTCATTATCTCGAGAGAGGTGAACAAATTGACCTTGTTACCTCAAGGAGAACAGCCATCAACTTGTACCGCCAATGACACAGTTCAAGCTTTCACAGGAAAATTAGAATTTTTAGAAATTTGCATTCTCAGATGTGGGTTTGCTGTCTTCCCAGGACTTAAAAGTTGCTATGGTAAGATGTGCCATATATCAGTGCATGGGATTTATCTTTTCAGTTTGGATAATGAAATTTGTCAAGGTTTGGAGCCCAAGATATCAACATGAGGAAGAGAAGGCAGCAGCTGCTGGCTGGGAGAAAGGGAGCCATTATGTTGTATACGCCACACGTGAGGAGAGCCTTTAACTGGAAAAACCAGTCCCTCACCAACAGCCTGAATAAAGAGAGAGAGAAAGAGAGAGAGAGAGAGAGAGAGAGAGAGAGAGAGAGAGAGAGAGAGAGAGATTGCAGCAAGAACCTGAAGTGTGCCAGTTGCCAGGAGATAAGAGTTTCATGACCTCTAGATGTGAACAGTCTTAGCTCAACTATAATTTATCCTGTAAAGAGCCCAAATTGAGAGGCCTACTACTCCACACTCAAACTCACGACAAGAGAGCAGAAAGGGTCATTGTTAAGATGCTCACCTTGTGGTTACAAGTTACAAATCACTTAATAGTCGATATATAAACTTGGATAGTTGCCATGGTTCTAGTCAACTGGATATTATATTATATTATATTATATTATATTATATTATATTCAGATCTGGCATGCAGTAGGTGCTCAGAAAAGGTTGTTAAGGAGAACAGAACAACAAAGAGAAGATTTTATTGTTGGATATGGTATACGCCTACTGGAAATAATAAACTTAAGTATTTAATTGACAAACATCCTTACAACTTTCACAGCCAATCGCACAGTTCATACATTTACTCTTTCAGAAATGAATTTGTTCTTTGTGTTTACTTGTGGAGTGGAAAATAAACATGATATGATATATAAAATGCAAGGACGCCCTTGTTTCTCTTTACTTTCTGTTGCTGTGATAACACACTTTGGCCAGAAACGACCTAGGGAGGAGAAGATATATTTAGCTTACAGGCTACAGCTCATTACTGAAGGAAGCCAAGGCAGAAACCTGGAGGCAGAGGCCACAGAGTGCTTTGACGATTTATTTTCCCTGGCTTGCTGAGCCATCTTTCTTGTACAGCCCAGGCCCACCTGCTAAGGGATGACATCCCCCCCTGCAGAGACTTGATCTGTCTTACATCAATCAACAATCAAAAGCAGTGCCCCCACAGACAGGTCCATGGGCCAATGTGATGAAGGGGATTCCATAACTGTGATTTCTCTTTTCAAGTATGTCTAGGTGTGTGTCAAGTTCACAGCATGTATACCTTCACTGTTTTGTGAAGGCATGTAAAAATGATGGAAAGTATTGTTATTAGCAATTTGAAGGAATTTTTAAAGCATAGATTTGAGAATTTGGGCCAAAACTCATGATGGCGTGAGACATACTACAATAGTGATTTTGTGATTAGAGAAAAGGAAACAGTTTTCACAGAGTCATCCTTCTCAAAAAGAAATGCCCCGAACGGAAGAAGTAAGAAATAAGTGGGTGCATGAGAAGGAGAGAGAAGAAGAGAAGGAAGGAGATTCTGGGGAGAGTAGGGAAGGGGAAATAGGGCTATAAGAAATGTCCAACAACAATAGGAAATTGTCCAATAGTGACTGTCCGCGAAATTCTGTGAAGTGGATCCTGGCCGGTGCTCACTGTGGGTGTTGATAAATCAGTGGTCTCCTGAGCAACAACTCATACTTTCTAGCTAATTCTATTTTAGAAGTGATGGGGCCAGAGATATATTTGTGTTGTTTTAGATAGATCATAATGATGTATAATTTTCCAACTTTCTTAATTTGCATGTGAAAAATCAATTAATCTAAGGGAATGCTGATGGATTGTTTCCAAGATTTTTTTCTTTCTTTTTTTTTTTCTTTTCTTTTTCAATGCAGGGTTTCTCTGTGTAGCCCTGGCTATCCTAACACTCATAGGCCAGCCTGGTCTGGAACTCAAAGAATTTGAACTACATTGGATGTGCTTTTATGATAGACTAAAGCACTTGCTAATTTCCCAATTTAAGACACTCAAAATTCAAGACTGGCAGTGACTAGAGTTCCCTCCTGTCACCAGGGCATCAGATAAGTTAATGCTCTTAGCCTGTCCTATGCTGGCTGCTATCACACAGTGATTTGCTAGAATGACCATAAAAAATAGCTGCAGGCTTTGATATTTTTGTTATTTTCAAGAATGAATACAGAAATATAGCAGTACATGGTTTTTGTTTTATTTAGTTCAGTGTGATTCAGTTTGCTTGCATTTCTTTGGTTGTTTTTAATTGCTTGGTTTGATTTGGTATTTGTTTTCATTTTTAAGGCTATCTCACTCCATAGCCCAGGCTGATCTAGAAATTATATGTAGCTCAGGCTGACCTTAAACCAGCAGCCATCCCCCTTGCTCAGCCTTCTAAGAGCGGGCTTTAGAGGAGTGAGCGACTCCAGCTTACAAGGTTTTTCAGATATAATTTCTGTAGCATTTTTGTACTTACATCCAACCAGCTGAATGCTAGTGTCTAATGTGAGCTTGTTTGTCCTTCCATGAAGACCATGGCAGAGTGCTATTGCCATCCGATTTTACATGTGCACTGATTGAGGCAGAGCGGTGCTAGGTAAATTACACAGAACCATAGCAACAGCTAATGGGAGACAAAGAAGTCAGACCCACGCAGCCTAATGGGAATCTAGGCTTTTACCTGCCATCTCAGGCCATCTCAGTAGGGTCAAAAGGCTGCTTGAGTTTAAAGTACTGTCTTTCATACCTTATTAGAAGACTCTCATTTGATACAAAAAAAAAGTAGTATGTAATTTCACAATGTTTGTTTCCATGTTCTCCTATTATGAGTGTGAGCTTTTATAAATATTGTATCCATGGTCTGATTTAATCCTTAGGATAAGAAGGAGATGTTAAACTAGAATTTTATATAATTATTAGTGTCAATCTAGAAAGACAGGTAATTAAAACAAAAACAGCAAAAAGCCATGAAACAGATAATAGTAAAAGTTAGGTTGTTTTATTTTTTCTTTCCTGCCTCTCTCCTGCCTCTCTCTGGTACCCCAAACTCCCCATCTATGTCAGAAAAAAAAACCCTGTTTCATCAGTTGATCTAACACCTACATCTGTAATGGATCTTTTTCTGATTGATGCTGAAATAGCCTCAGATTTCTCCCACCCCACATTGTTCTGACGTCTACAGAATCACGTTATCTTCTCTTTCCTGGGAGTCAAACTTCTTGAAGCACTTTCCACAGTCTCTGCTTTCTTTCCTCGGTGCTTGAGTCTCAGTATGCAGCCTCTCCATCTGTAGCCACCAATGACTTCCTACACTGGGCTGGTACTTTGGTCGTACGTACCCTTCCAGCAGATGCCTCCAGCCCCAGCTGAGTTACAGAACAGAGTCCCCATCCCAGAATTTTCCTGGCCCTTGTACTCCATTGACTCCCATTCTCATTATTTCTACTGGGGATTATTGTCCTCTGCTCTTTGTGTGTGTGTCTTGGGGGCGTGGGCATATGTGTGTTATAAATGGGCTAGCACACGGGAGTGCAGGTAGAAACCCAGGTTACGGTCAAATGCCTGTCTCTGTTTCGTGCTAACTGAGTTTTTGAGACAGGATCTCTCTCTTAAGCTGGAGCTCTCTGTCCCAATAGGTTGGCTGACCAGTGAACTCCTGTGGGTCTCCCACCCACCACTGAGGGTACAAATGCAGGCTACCACACTCACATTCTCTTTCATGAGAGCTCTAGGGCTAAAACAAGGTCCTCAAGCCTACATCAGCATTTCTTTACTGGGTCTTAGCGGGTTCTTTTGCTATTTTAATTGCCAGTGTTTGCATTGAAAAATCTAAGTCAAGATCACTTATTTTGATACAGTAATATGTTCACTACTTCTACAAGTTCCAAATCAATGATGTGGTAATTAATATAATAATTGCTTGAATGAAGTTATTCACCTTAGTGGTATAAATTGTAAAAAGTAAATATTCTTTTCTCTTCTTCAATTTTGATCTACTTGAATCCCAGAAAAGGAAAAATTGCAAAAAGTAAACAACCTAGAAGTTGTGGAGTACTGAAAAACAAAAAAAAAAGCAACAATAACTATGTCTTCTTGATCTACATTCACTTCAATAACTGGTCTCTAAAATGAAAACATAGTGTCCATGAGAGATAGCCAGATATAAAACTTCAAGATGAAACTTCAATAAGAGCCCTGCTTGGGCCAAACAGGATAAGACTGGCTGTCTCAGCACAGTCATCTGAGTGCTGCTGACGCTGCTGGTGGTGGTTGTGCTGGTGGTGGTGGTGGTGGTGGCAGTGGTGCTGATGGTGATGGTGGTGCTGGTGGTTGTGAGGGTTGGTGATGCTGCTGCTGGTAGTGTTAGTGGTGGTGGTGGTGGTGGTGGTGGTGGTGGTGGTGGTGGTGGTGGTGGTGGTGGTGGTGATGGTGGTGATGGTGGTGGTATTTGTTGTTGCTGAGACAGTGTCCAACACGTCCCATGCTCCAAGGCTGTTCTGAGGATGCTAGAAACCTGAGATGCTAGAAGATAGAGTGAGAACAAATATGTTGAAAGGTTGGTAAGGGGTCCTTCTTGATAACTCAAGGCAAACAAAAACCATGTCACTCTTCCAAGAGTAGCCCTCTAAACTGTTTTTCTGCCACATTTTCACCATTACAGACATCATAGCAGGAATTCCAAAATTTTTTTCACAAGGAAAAACTCCACTATACCATTGTTTATAATTCTTTAGAAATCTGGGAAACCTCAAAATTCTATCCAAGCAAGTCTCAGAGTAGCATTTACCAAATTCAGTTCCTAATTTACCAATTTCCTGAAGGCATGATTCTATGTGTTCTTTTACCTAAAGTTGGTGTGTTTGTTACTGGGGAAATAAATCTATAATTTTGAAAGTAATTGTCCTCCATTCGTGAAACTCATTCTGAGTGAAATGCCACCTCCTAATCATGCATCTCAGGCCTCACTCCTCACTCTCTGCCATGTCCCAAGTTCTTCAAAATCACCCTTGCTTCCACAAAGACCATGTTATGTTCTTTGCCATTCTGAGACAAAACTATTGACTAAGACTAACCATATCACATTTTCTTTCAAAACAGCATGCCTTCTCCAAGAAACACCCAGATGGGAATGTATACCAACCGATAAAACTTACTCCCAGGGTGTCTGCTTCCTTAACTAGAATGCTGTATTTCCCCCACCATTTCTTGCCCTAAGATTGCTAATAATAAAGACCAAAAACAATCTTTATTATAGCTGCAACTTTTGCCTTAAGAAAGCTCTAGAAATGGCTACTGTCATCAAGTTACTTAGCCCTCCCTAGGTCTAAGCTTCATTTCTACAAAAGAAAGATGAAAAATGCCAATAGCAAAGCACTTCCAGCCCTATAAGTTTGTTCTAAGGATTAAATAAGATCTGCTCTTAGAACACTGACCACACGGTAAAGTCATTCGAGGTGACATTTGGCAGCAGGATGGTAGCAATCATCACTGGCAAGGACTTTGGAGTGAGGTGACTCCCAGATTCTCAGCTCTGCCAACTTATTAGTTTTATGATCTTTGCCAAGTTACTTTCTCCGCCTGAATCCTGTTTTGTTATCTCTAAACCTGAGATACTAGTACTACAATAAACTTATTGGAAAGATTAAATTGATGTGTATGATGTTAACACAGTACCTGCCAGACTAGAATTGTATACAATTAATAATCCTTATTAGTATTATCAAGAAAATTCATCTTAATAAAACAACCCTTTCCTACCATTGTCTGATATTTTGTGTGATAGTCTGCCCTCTCTTAGATTGTCTCATTCTAACAGTTCTGGTGTATTCTGCTCTTGTCCCCCTCTAATTTTCTTCTATTTTTGGAGGTACTCCCTCTTCACACTCTACCTCCTGTCTACTATTCAGCTTTATTTCATTTTCCAAGTTCTACCCGACAAGTTGCTCTTTGTGAGGCTCTTAAATTCTCATGGAGACCTGGAGTTCACTGTGACCACACCCAGGTGGGGTTACAGACCCTTCAATGCACCTCCCTCCTTCCGGCACCCTCTGTGCTCAATGGTCACTCAAGCCACTGTCCTTACTTCTCAATCCATGGCTGTTCTGCTAGACCAACAACTGTGGAAAGATTAAAAAACAAAATCTCGATTGTTCACTGCTGTAACCCCAAGTATAAGGATAAGGCTTCAAAGGCCTCAAACTGATAAAGAGAATAAGTAAGTAAATGATAAGGACTGAGATAAGTATTATTTAAAGAGGCAATCTCAAAGTAGTGGGGATGGTTAGAGGAAAGGAGGATTCCACCCACGTGTGCCTGTCATGAAAGCAAAGAGCAAAGGGCACAGGAGAGTGTTTTGTGTGTTAAACAGGACTGGGTAGACTAATGAAGAAGGTGGGGAGGATATTAGAGAGGAACGGCACTTGAATGAACAGCATTCTTGGAATCTCAAGGACAGTACTCAATCAGTGACATGGCATCCCTCACCCATCCAGCTTCTAAACAAGGTGAGAAGGAAAATGAAGACTAAATACGGAAGCCAAAAGGAAGAGTCTTGGATCATAGGCATGGGAGCACATTCCTAGAGTACCACCAATCCAGAGACTGGGGCAGAAGGAGGATGCTCATGAGATTGAGAATAACTTGAGCTGAATAGTGAATCTGGACTATGTAATAAGACCCTGACTCAAAGATAATAATAGTAATAACAATAATAATAATAAACAGAAGCCCAATTTGAACTTCACTACTGAATGCTAAATGGACGGATACAACTCAGTTCAAGAGCCGTATGTGCCAGCTAATGAAATCCCAGAGTTTGGCAGCAAACCAGGCCTGGTACAGCAAACTATCAAATTCAGCAGGGCAGTCCCAAGTGAAGAACAGCAGAGCAGATCTGGCATCTTTCCAGTCATTCTTCCTGAAGATATTGATCATAAGATCACTCTGTCCTTCCAAAGATGGCGAGAACACAGGAGAGAAGGGACTAATAACATGCTGAGGGAAAAGTTTCTCCACATAAAAAGTGAGGGAAGGGCTTTTGTTCATCATTGACATCATCATCATCATTGTCATCGTCATCATCATCATCATCACCAAAAGCTATGTTAGGAAGTTCCTATGTTGTGTGTGGGACATTTCAAAAGAAATACTTGCAAGAAGATGAAATGATAAGCTGGGGCCTCTGGGCTCTCTCATTGCAATCATAAGATTTTTCCAGGTAATTTATTAGCTAAGGCATGGTCACTGAGGACTCTAGGAAGCGCATTGTGTGATGACCCAAGTGGGTGTCTGCATACTACTGTACTGGAAGAATAGAGTTGAGTAGAATGCATGGAGTTGGACCTTTTCCTTCCATTTGTTTTACCTATTGCCTTTTAGTCAGCCAGCACAATAGGAAGAACACAGGCTTTGCTTCCCAGATATCTTCCTTTCTTAATTTGACTATTTAATCCTGAAGCTTGCAGAAGCTTCTTAATCCTGAAACTCACTATTTCTGCCATTATCTCTACTTCTCTAGCTCAAGATCCCAGGAGATAGAAACGATGAGGCACGTAAAGTGCTTGGGAAAGCAGACACTCCATTACTGTTCGTTATCTGTTTTATTATCAATGTATATTCTTACAAAAAACATAACCCCTGAAAATATGTACAAAGCTTTCATTCTGTACATTGTTGTCTCAGGACACACAGAAGCACCAGACCACAGAAGTGAGACCATAAACACCAACTTAAAACTACGAGGAGGGAGTTGTGTCAAAAGAAGTTCTGCTGGAATCAACCCTTCAAGATGGCTGACTACATATAGCTTCAGAATTCTGTAATATCACCTCCCTCACATGCCTATTTCAGTTTTTTCTAAGCAGCATCACTAATGCTATCATGGTGAGAAGTGAGACCTCCTTACACATGTGCACTTGAGACCAGATAATCCTATATTCTTTGCTCACACAGAAGTTTCTTGTGTAGTAAAGAAAGGATTTCTTCTCTTTCAAAAACGATACAAAGATGAACTAAAATTTTTCACAAGTGTTATCACTGGCATATCACGAAGCTTAATAGCAGACCTGTATCATTTTATCAATTGATATAAAAACAAGGAAATGCCACACAAGGAAAGAGCTCGGCCACTTGATTCCTCCTCAGACAAAGCTGAATGCATCTCTCTAGCTGTGGCGAACAGCAGCACAACCAAACCCAGTCTAATCATATACAGATGATGAGAATTTGTCTAATGTTTTATGGTGAATCATTGATGAGGCCAGCAGAAGAAAAATTTGTAGAAATAAAATCACCTTGACAGTCGAGCACCAGGGTCAAAAAGCGAAGTGAAGTCAGTGCTCTTGGCTTTAATAAAAACAGTATGATCTGTCATCGGCCCAGTGTTTTTACACTCGTGAACGGTGCACTCTGAGATCTCCTGCTGGCTTTCATTTGATTTTTACTCAAACCAACAAAGGACAACTTATAGCCTGTGATTCATTATGACAGCAGAAAGCTGTAAAGATGCGCGTATTCAGACCCTGGTAAATAAACACTCTCTGGTGTAAGAGATGTGATCCAGGCTCCACTTGGAACACCTACTGGGTTTTTTTTTAACATTATGAAGCTGTATTTAGATATCCAGAAAAGAAGGAATTATTCTGGAAGTCATTGCCACCTATCGCAGGCTGTTCCTCAAGTGTGCTGCATGTGGTCCTTAAGACTAAAATATCAGTGCAAGTACCCTAGGAAAAGGAATAGTGCCGTGAAGTCTCTCAATGATCCTGCCAGAGAGCAGCTAATGCAAACAGAGTAATCAGTAATTACACAAAACCCACAAAGATTGTCGCTAGGACCCACCCTAGGAAAAGCTGTGAAGTTTGCAATCAAAGACTCACACCCTTCACGTCACAATCTCCTTTTCTACACAAAGGAGGCTACAAAGCCAAAAGAACAGATTTTCAAGAATTATTTACCCAACTACCAAAATCTGTCAGCATAGTGCTTTCCAGTATTTATTACCTTGTCATATCAATGTTGTATCACTTAAATATGTATCCTAATATTTTTGCAAGTGCATATTAAAATTCTGAACCTTTGGCTTATTTATACCATCAGATATCACTTCATGAAATAATGTTTAATATTTATGAACTAGTTTGCATATAAGGTACATGCCAGACAAGCTGGCCTATGAGCTTCTGATGATATTCTGTCTTTGCCTCCCATTACAATGTGTGTGTGCTAGGAATGTATATGTGTTCTGCCATGTCCACTTTTACGAGAATTCTTGAAGCATAAAGTCCAGTCTCCACACTCTTGGGGCAAGTGCGTTACACACTGAGCCATCTCCCCAGCCCCTAGGTTCTACCTTCAAGGCTATAGTACAGAGTAAAATGTAGAGGATATAATATATATCCATAAAGTATAACGAATAGGAAGATTTTGATAAAGTTAAAAACAAGGGCAGACATATTTTACATTGTTCAGGTTTTATGATTGTAATTGGATTATTTTGCCCACAACCCTTTCATTCTGCCACTTTTCACTTCCAGAATAATGCAGAAACATCGTTTCTTTCTTTAGAAATTACTAGACGTTTTGTGCAAAATTATTGGCTTTTCAGGATGAGATGCTGCACCTCCCCCAATGAGCACTACTCATCCACTGAAACAGCAGCATTTCACAAACGTGGTAAGGAGAGAAGGATGAAATAATAAAATCGACAATTTTCAAAGCAAACTGAGGCTACTTCATCTGGTTAATGTGAGGGGCCTGCCTCCAACCCAGCACATCAGAAAGTAATTTACTTAACGGAGAGATAGTTGTGATAAAACTCAATTTAAACAATGTGGTTTAAGATGTGATAAGATTAAGAAGACCTCATTATTTATATTAAACCCTAAATTCTCAGCTTACTTAACTTTTATATTCCCATCATACCTGACAAGAACTGTGAAAGAGTGTTGCTCTAGAATAGTCACGACAACATTTTGGAGTCATCACTGTACATGTGTGTGTTTGTGCAAGTACTTATGCATGTATGTGCATACACATGCATCTGTGCCCATGTGTGTATGCTTGTATATTCATGTGCATGTGTACATACATACACATGCGTGCATTGTGTACATGGGCATGTGTGCACATGTATTGCATGTGCATAGTAGTTCATGCATACATACATACATACACTCACCTCTGTGTATGTGTGTGTGTGTTTGTGTCTGTGTACACTGGAGGAAAATGTGGATCCTCTGTCACTTTCCACATTACTTTTTGGAACAGTTGCTCACTGAACTTGGCACTTGCCAACCTGCTGAGCTGGCTGGCCAGTCAGCTCTGGGGCTCAGCCTGTCTCCTTGACCCTGCAGCAGGATTACAGGTCAGTTTCACAGCACTAGGCCTTTATGTGGGTGCTGAGGATCCCCTCAGGTCCAAATCGTCACACATCAAGCACTTTACAAACTGCCATCTCCACAGCCCGTAATAATCATTTTTAAATTTTAAAATGCCTAAGATTTTATTTTTAAAATGTAGCTCAGTGAGTTCTCTGGCCTTTTCACTGTTTTGTATTCCAAGCCATTCTTAGAGTTTATCAGGTTCCTAGTCACCTCACCTTGTGTTTCGAAGGCTTCTGAGGTTGTTTGACAAGATATCCATCTAAACCGTTTCTGTCCACCACATAAAGATCCACAAAAAGCCCTTCCTCTTGCAGTCTATCCCAAGCCCATCAGGCCCAATCTTCCCCAAATACCATTTTCATCATTCCCTACATCCTCCTTAAGAACCACTCAATTGGCCAGCACTTGGGCTCATTCAAGAGCTAGTCTTGCCTAGCATGTCCCAGTGGTGTGGAAGAACACCACTAATACTGGAAGGCTCAGCGCTGGCTTCTGTTGGACTCCTCATCAATGAGTCAGCTCCTACATGGCTTCACAGGAGATTCCATTATCTCCTTCAACAGGCCTTGATCACATGATATCTTTTGAAGAAATACCTCCTGCTCTTCCCTCATGAAGGTTTCCTAGGCTCCAACCACACTGTTACCTCTTCCATAACCAAATGCAATAAGATTAGTTACCAGCACATACCACTTACTGAACTCTCTTTATGCAATGACATCCCACTAAGCATTTCTATATTAAATAATACATTCTATAATACTCACAAAGCTACTTACAAATAACTGAAAACTTCAAGAATTTAACTTTTATCATTGGACCAAAAGCAACATATCTGAGACTCACAAATGTAACTGACTCGAAATCCACAGATGTTTAGATAAATAAAACTAAACACCGAATATTGTTTTCACTGCCTTTTGTACATACCTCCTGAAAGGCAAAGATGTTGGAAGGTCTCCAACAAAAAAAAAAAAAATCTTATCAATTGCTAAAAACAAAATGCAGACTCATTCAATACATTTGAAACTTATGGATCATCTTTGCTGTTTTCCCTTTCCTTTGGGATCAGCTTTTTACCTCTATTGTCAGCAGTTAGCTGGATTACTATGATGAAAAGTACATAGAGCACAAAATTTGAAATAAAGTTTATTACTATGGCTTTGACCTAAAGAAGTATGAAACAGGAAGAAGAAAATAAGTGAACATTAAAGACTTAGGACATATTAATGAATATAAGCCAGGTCTTTATAGTTAGCACTATACCAGTGGGCAGAAAAATGAACGGTGTAACTAGAGTTCTGTAGGTTTTTTTTTTTTTAAGGTGTAGGGCCCTGGTCTCCCTTATTCCTGTGGTGCATTCACGGGGACAGTTTATGATCAACTAACTAAGCTTCTTGTGTGTTTCTGTGCTATGCCTGCCCCGCCTGGTGGTTAGCTGCAGGGCATTTACTCCATTGTTAATATGGTAATTTCCCACCTGCCGGGGCGGAGATCCTTGTGCTGCAGTCAGGTAGATAAGGACTCCCCCAATGCTGAAAAAAGTGGCATTCCGCTGATCTCCTTTCGAATGACCCTGGTCTCTCTGTGTCTTCTTTTCAATCTCCAGGCCCTTGCCCGACTCGCGTTCGGTACAGTGGCACGCGAACTGTACCGAGGGTGTAACACCAAATCGGGTGTTACAAAAGGTTTCACTGATGAGGACGGTTTGAGCATTCATGCCTATGTGCTTTTAAGCTTTATGGAAGATCTTTTGAGGTTCACAGCTAGTGTCAAGGGAAATACTGCAATGTACATGCAGACCAATGTGGACATACAGACACTACACCTAGACATGATGTTATGAAGCCATCATGTGCCTGTTTGGCACTAGGTCCAGTGCCCAGTGCCAGGGAAACTGTAGGGACTAGCTGCCGCATCATGCTCTTAAGGCAACGTAGATGTTTGGCCTCTGTAATTAACTAAAGGCCACACAAGGCCTACTGTAGCAACCCAAACTAGAAGTGATATCTTTGGCCCCTTCAATATAGAATTTTCTTCAACCTTACTTCAGTTCACATTGTGTTTAAAGCATAGGTTTTGGAGCTAATTGCTCCCTTTGAATCCAATAGTATTAGTTCTAGACTCTGAGTCATTGGATTGGACACTTATCTCTCTGTGGCTCATGAAGTCAATAACAGTTTGATGTTAAGGTTTTAGTAAGTTAAGACATGTAAGGTGTCTGAAGCATTTCCGGTATCTCTTAAAAGCACAACGGTTAGCTGTTTTGGCTAGTCCCTCTTCACCACCACCACCAGTGAACACCCACTGGATATACCCTTGTATGTAAGCAATTTTTGAATGCTTAAAGAAGGTTTATAGTCTTTTTTTTCTGTCTTTCTGCCAGGACAGGCATTGTTTCCTTTATGATTAACATTTTTCAATATAGTCACGCAGAAATACTTTACCCTATGGTTAAAGACATGACCACACTCCTTTCTTCCTCATTTCTGAAGAAGACAGCAATAAGGTATTTTTTTGTCTTCCACTTTCTCAGTGGAGAACTCCGACGTAAATTTTAAGATATTATTTCTTTCCCATCAAACTTGTAGTATGATGCCCATTAACCTTGCTGGCAATTTTACAAATAAACTCTAAAAGATCATATCCTAAGATGGACTCAGTTTTGAGAAACAGGCTCAGAGCTTGATAAATACAATGCTACCAGTAAAAACCCAAAGAATATTCTCTACAAACATTAAGGCAATCTGTGAGCAAAGGGATCTCAGATAAATCATTTCAAATATAGAGTCAATTGCTTTGCTTTCAATCCCCTTGAAAGGAAAAATGATTATGCTTTTTAACTGTCAGAACAAAACTCTGGGGTAATTCATAAGGCATTATATTAACACATATAAAACAAAATGAAAAACAGCTTTACATCATGACCTTACACTTGAACAAAACCTACAGCAAGTGTACTGCAGGTCAGATTAATACCCAGTTTACCAGGCAAATAAATTCCCCAGAGAGCCACCCCCAGCTCTTTCTTCGGTACACGAAGAAGTTATAGCTCTAATTTTAAATAGAATCTAACTTTTTGAAAATAAAATAGAGACAACGATTCAGCACAGACTCAGAACGTAGGGCGATTTTTAAAGCTTTAAAAAATATATATAAATATAATGCACTAACAAAGATTCATCAGCTATGAGGAGAGTTAAAATTGCCCTTAACAGGAAAGGATGTAAAATATCCTAATGCCATTTACATTACCTGCACATATTTTAAGTACAGTGTATTGAACACTGTGGTACACAAAGAGGAAGTGTATTTACTGCAGAGGAGACTGTCGGCTGGGGCTCTTCAGAAGCAGATATTTCAAAGTTTACGTTCACATGGGTTTTCACTTTTTGACCTGCTCTTGACCTGGGTAATTCTTGCAGACCTGTGAGTTTAACAAGGCCTGGGATCTATTAAAAGAGTGGTAGCCTGCCTTTTACTGAGTAGCACACTGATGGTTTAAAGTAAATGTTATGGTTTGTCAAAGGAACCAATTTGGTTACCGTTTGTTCTTCCTGCCCCTGCCTGCTGGTATTTTTGCAAGTGTTTTCCATTCTTTAAATTCTATAAAGAAATCTGCATGCTGTTATTTTAAACTTCAGCATCACTTTTCCTCCCCCAGCAATTTTTATTTTAAAAATAGGATGTGCAGCCAGGATTTCCTTTTGAAGTTCTTGGTAGAACTTGAACTCACGCATTACATTAAGCCTGCTGTCTTCTGAATACCAAATAATCATTAAGCCACTCTCCAATTTGACTTGATTTTGAAATCCTGTTAATATAATCATTGGTTTGCTTTGGGAAGGAAATAAAAACAGCCTAAGATATGGATCGATTCCTGAGTAAAGGGGGAAAATGTTTCCATTTATATATCTTACATTAATGATCAGTGTACATTTCTTGATAGATAGCACTTTAGAAAGCCAATTCAACATGAAGCTTAAATGTTTTTTACTAATTGTTACTCATATAAAATAACCCAGGACCAACATGAGAGGTGAAATTAGTAAGATAATGAGTGTATGATAAAACAGAAATTAGTTTTCTCAAGTTTGCCAGAGAACATAAGCTGCTCTTGACTTGAATGTAGAGGGAGATTAAAGTGAGCACTGAATCGAGTCTTCTTTCCCCTGTATAGCTTTAGGGACCGAGATTGTAGACATTGCACAAATCCTCTGACTTATGACTGCTGTGATATTTTATTTTCGTTCGCCTCAAAACAACAAAAATTGTCAATGTGTATGTCCGTGCATCTATGCATTTTTTTCAACAGAATTCCCAAGACTGCTACACATCAATAATGCTCTGAGTGTGATAAACTTCTACCCTTAAAATTGTGAAATAGTCTCTTTTCGTGATGACTAACACACACACACGGAAATGAAAAATATATGCAGTAGATATTGTATGTTGTGTTACTAATATATGTTAACTGCCAAGCCAGATGTTGTAACGTAAAACTAATAATTACCAATCATTTTATTCCAATGAAGTATTTAATTTAAATAGTGCAGTGGGGTTTGTATTTTTACTAGATACCTAAATAAAGAGAGTGTTTGGTAGTTCTTAGATTATTAGATGTGTTTTTTTTTCTTTATTTCTCATGTCAGTCTTTGAGGGAAGATATTTTCAATTTCAGAAGGATATTCTGAGCAGCCAAGAAATTAAGAAACTTGACCAAGTTGCAGGGTTAGTTCACAGTGCTAACCATGTTTCCTACAGCACTTGGGAAAGTAACTGATAGCATGTTGCAGTACCAAAGACTTGGTTTCAAAATGTGATCCAAGGCTAACCTGGATACCTTTTTACACCTGGGGTCAATTATGTTCATCAGAGATTATTTTTAAAAAAAACTACCAATGAAGAACCAATGCCAAACTTGAAGTTAAGAGATACGAGTTTAAAATCCAATTGATGGGTGTAATTTAATTAGCACCAATTAATTAGTACTCTGGGTCCTTGATGATTAGTCTTAATAGGATAAAAAAAAGAAACAGTGATGTTTCCGGAAGAAATGTGAGGGATCTGAATGGGCTCAACAAACGTGAAATGAAGGTCTGTAATGTATCTGCCTTGTTGCTACCTTCTGATAATGTAAAGCTACACAACAGGGGACCCTGAACATACAAGTTATTGCAAGAAGAGGTGAGAAGAGGTCTAGGGGAGGCTGAAAGAGACAAAGGGGAAAGTGATGGGCATTGGTAACATGTTGAGCAAAGTATGGATGTGAAAGCGAAACCCATCATCTTCTTTGCCTTCTGAAACAATGAAAACACAGAAAACACTACGGTTCATAGAAAGCAAAAGGAAAGAAGGAAGAGAGGACAGAAGGAAGGGATAAAGAGAGGGAAAGGGGAAGAGATCAGGGAAGAGAGGGGGAAGTGAAAACACACAAGATAGGTATTACGTCTGTGTAAAAGTTAGGCAAGAGTGTCAGAGAAAGGAAAGGGTATCACGATGCTGAGGTTGGATGCAAGGGCTGGGCAGGGGTCAGAAGAAGGTCACAGAGTTGATGGAAGGACTGACACATAGAAGAAATGTAGGAAATAACAAGATTTCAGAGTGATTTAAAATAATAATAATAACACATTTTAAAACACCAGGAGACTCTTAAGAGTTCTAATAAACTATCTTTACCCAAATACAATAATTCAAATCTTGAAAGCTAGGAGAAATCTACAGACATGCTTGGGAACATTCAAATACAAGAAAACAACTAAAACTTAATTAGAAGAAATGAACTAGATGTCTTTCACAGAAACAATATATGAACATGGCCATATATGAGAGCTGAGAAAATTTTTGAAGTATTCCGTATTTTTATGTAAACACACATTTTTGTTGCTTGTATATGCTTCAAAACCTAGCTGAACTGACATTTTGGAACTTCTCTGTTTTTGCTATAATAGTCCCATTATTTGAGAAATATTATGAGATGCTTTTGAACTCTGTCATATCCTTGATAACAATATAACAGCAAGCCAATATGCTCTACAAGTGGCTGATGGGTTTAAATTATAAATTTGCCCTTTTACTGGATTATAAAATTAGAGAGCTACTTTTTATAATAGTTTTTCCTTTGTGATACTAAAATTAAAAGAACTTAGGTGTTATTAGGTGATCCAGTGGGCCAGCTCCTTGCTTTAGTTCATCTTTACCATTTCCATCTCACCAGGATTTCATTTAAATGAAAACTATTCAGATAATTATGTCTCAAGGCATTTTCCCAAAGAATATCCAAGAAAGCCACCAACAACCTAGAAAGTAGCCTGGCGGTATGGTTGTAGAGATGGCATGGATTTGTGTCAGCCAGGCATGACAAAAGCCAGGCTTGAGCTTCCCTGGACTAAGTTAATTCCTGATAGGAAGAAAGATACTGAAAAGGCAGCACACACATTCGTACATATGACAAGAGCATGTGGCCACAAAACTGCAATCCTAACAAGCCTACAAAATGAGAATTAGAAATGAGGGGATTACAGAGCAAGGCTTCCAACAGCATGGTCATGGTAAGGCTAGCAACGCCCTCCTGCACACCAAGCAGGAAGTGTGCACCACCTACACCGTAAAGTCTACAGTAGCACAGGTGGGGATGGGAACGACATTCTCTGTGGACATGGCCAGAAGGACAATGTTGAAATGTGTGACAATGAGCACATTCTAATCTGAAGGAAAGAGATCAGGGCTAACACTTCACATCTAGAATACTTCACGCAAAGTGAAACTGTGCCTCTTCTACCTGCAGGCCAGAAGAGGGCACCAGACCCCATTACAGATGGTTATGAGCCACCATGAGGTTGCTGGGAATTGAACTCAGGACCTTTGGAAGAGCAGGCAATGCTCTTAACCTCTGAGCCATCTCTCCAGCCCTGAAGTTTTTCTTTCTTGATTGTGTGAAAACACCGGTGAAATTGTCAGTCTGCAACCCAGAAGAAGACCCAGACCGGAAACTAATCATGCTGACACTCAGTCCTCCTCTAGAAGTTCAACTAGCCACTAGCCAGTCTCCAAACCAAAACAACTAAATTTCTGTTGTTTATAGGCCATCTATTGGCAGAGTGCCTGAAACTGAGCAAAACAGTTGCTTACAGACATCTTATGTGTTAATCTTATCATCTATTTTTTTTTTTTTTTTTTTTTTTTTGGATTTTCGAGACAGGGTTTCTCTGTGGCTTTGGAGCCTGTCCTGGAACTAGCTCTGTAGACCAGGCTGGTCTCGAACTCACAGAGATCCGCCTGCCTCTGCCTCCCGAGTGCTGGGATTAAAGGCGTGCGCCACCATCGCCCGGCTTTATCATCTATTTTTTAAAAAAAGGTTACAAGCAAGTATCTATAAGATCTATTTAAATAAGAACACATTTTAGTCTATATAGAACAGAATCCTCTTTATCAGTACAACAGAGAAGGCTGTGCTTTGACAAGGATGCCTCAGATAAACCTGCATAAATAAAACTATCCAAGTTCAAGAAGACCAGTGTACAAAACTCCATTGTCTTCATATGACACCACATGAAGCATCCAAGTAGACACTGACTGAAGCCATGAGCTCTCCATGACACTATTAGCCTCACCAGAGCAGTGTAACATGCTCATATACACTCCCTAATCACATGTACCTATGTGTATGGGTGCATCTATGTATGCATGTGTGCCCACACGCATGCACACATGCAGTATTGTTGGATGAGTAAAAAGAACTTAGCTGCCAGTCCCACTTTGCAAGATGAACTAGAAATAGCACTGCAAATATCTATTCTGGTACACTGATACCATCTAAGAGATTAGGCAGTGGTACAGAGAAAAATTGAAGAATCATCCAGACTTCTCCCAATAGTATTTTTAAGAACACAGAAATTCTCCCAATCAATTTCCCCCAAATTTTCTGTTCCAGTCTTCACTATTGTCCTTATGAGTCACTGCGGTCCACAGATTTTGTTCTCATGCTATCCGGATTAATTGACACAGTGTTTTGTGACTCTAATTTTTCTGTAATGCATTCCTATAGAGAATATATAATTCTTTAATGTGTGGCTATTAAGTTTGAGAGGAAATGGTTGGACTTTTAGCATATCTGTTAGGTACCCTATGCTAAGAATCATAGAAAGAATGGCTGATATTTTAATTCAGGGACTTAAATTCTAATTAGAATTAAATAGGGCACATGCTTCATGTAATCACAATATCCCAAATTATAAGTCCTACTGAACAGTGTTATTTTTATGTACTGATTACTTAGAAAATTACCTAGTTGAGCTAAAAATGTCATTATATTTTTAATATGTTATTTTTATTATTATCCCTGAAGTGCTTTTTCATATTATAAACCCATTTTTCTGCTGAGAGAATAGATGTACAAAGATGCGGGGTAACTCACCAAGAACCATACATCTGGGACTAAATTAAATTATCAAAAATAACTTTCAGAGAACAAAAGGTTACATCAACAGAATGGCATTAACAGATCATAAAGAACAAAAGACAGCATAAACGGAATACTACCTCATCTGCCCTGATGGTTTCAATTTTTATAATCTCAAAAAAAAAACGCCATTAAAAATAATGCTAAAGTTCTAGTAGTAAAAATGGAGTATGTAATTATATATTAGAATGTTTCATAGAAATATAAGGAAATAAAGAAAGTAGAGAAATTATAGACCTAACTGCCATTTCATTGAATTATTTAAACGTCCTATTGAACTATTTTGCCATTAAAAGAAAATGAGTTGAAAAGTAAGATTTATATTATCCCAGTTAGGTAAGTGCCAGTCTCGAAGGGCACTTTTGTATTTTCTGGGGCACCAGTTCCCCAGGGCTGCAGCTCTCTGAGAAAATACACCTGCAGAGGTTGAAGTCATCCCACACCCGGGAGGATGCTCTCCAGCTACGCAGGCTCGGTGTGTTATGAGTCTTGTCCTGGAGAGCTGAGTCTCACCTGGTACACACACGTTATCAAATGGGCAACATCAGGAAGCCACAAATACGTCACAACTGTGGAGAGAGATTTGCAGCAATAAAAGCTGGCAAATGCGGATTGCCCAGAGTGAACACAACGAAGGATGCCCAGGTTTCCATCTTCCCTGCAGGCTTCTTCTCTACCATGCATGCTCAAATCTCTCCCACACCACAGAAGAGACTTCGCTCTTACGTTTGCCCTTCTCCTGACATTCAACTTATTTCTTGATTAGTACAATAAACAAACCACCAGTTGACCACAATATATCTGGTTTTTTCACCTACCACTCTCTTGAATTCTCATAAAACTGAGTGTCCTTGTGTGACAAGCTAATGACAAGCTTCTTCTCATATTTCTAAGCCCATCATTCTTCTGCCCTTTCCTTCATCTGCTCATCTTGTCTCACCAATCTGTAGGGATAAGTCCCGCCCCTTAGGGGGCGTGTTCGCCTCGGGCTAATGTTTGCCTATAAATTTGGCGAGCGTACTCCCAGCCACTGCTTCTGCTTTCCTGGTCTCCGCTGGAACGGTGGTTCTGTAAGTCTATTTCTCCATTAAAAACATATACATAGTTACAATATGTCTGCATTCGTTTACGCCGTTACACCAGTCTTTGTTTCTGTCACCCCACTTATTTACATTACCCTACAACTGCGGGCTTCCCTTTTCTTTTATTGACTAAGTTTACCTGGTCTCATCTATAACGCAGATGCAACCCCAAGGACGGAAGTTGCAAATTTGGCCATACATTAAAACATCGTGGAGGCAGGGAGGTGGTGGGACACACTTTTAAACCCAGCACTCAGGAGGCAGAAGCAGGAGGATCTCTGTGAGTTCAAGGCTAGCCTGGTCTACAAGAGCTAGTTCCAGAACAGCTATGGCTGTTACACAGAGAAACCCTGTCTCAAAGCAAAACAAAAATAAAAACAAAAACAGTGTGGGAAGCTTACTAAATAAATAAATATTTTTAATTACTTTAAGAAAAAGCATCTGTGTACTCTAATTCCGAAGCTTCCAGTTCAGTGAGACTGGAGTGGGGCCAACTAATTCATATTCCTAGCAAATTCCTGATGATGCAGAAGCTGCCTGCTGCTCTGGAAACCACACCTGGAAAACAACTGCCCTAAGGCTTAGTCTTATCATTGTGTTGCTTATTTTCCTCTCTGATGAACTCTTCAGAGACCTCACTTCCCATGACGATTTTAACTAGTCTCTCCTAGGCAGCCAGTAAGCAGGTATCTGTAGCTCTACACACGCCTAAAGGTCCTTATTTCCTGCCTAACTTTCCATCTTCACGTGGGCCTCCCCCATCACCTTGCAGTTAGTATATCAAGCCTAGCATACAATCTTTCTTCACAAGAACAAGCTCTCCCCTCTGGTTTTTCTCTTGTTTGCCTCGTGTGTGTGTGTGTGTGTGTGTGTGTGTGTGTGTGTGTGTGTGTGTGTGTGTGTGTAGGGTCTCATCATTTCCCACTTACCCAATCTTGACACCAGGATACCGTTCATCTTCCTTCGTTTCCCATAAGCTCTGTGTCCCTTGCCTGCCCTGTGCTGTCTTATTGGAAGTATTCATTACTTCACACCTGGACGCGCCTAATCACTTTTTATCCCGCTGCCCCAAACACTCTCTCCACACACACACTACTGTCAGCTTAATCTCCCTCAAATGCAGCTTTGTAAACTTGGACCGTTTCCCATTGTCTATGCCAAAGCTCTGCGTTAATATGGGCCATGAATGGATTACAGGTGTGCTAGTATATCCATTTCCTAAACCATGGGGACAACGAGCTGGGCTGGAGACAGCTGAGCCTAAACAGCCAGAGCCCAAGGCAGCCACAGCACAGCAGCCCACCGCTTTCTTCCTGAACACAGAAGTGTGGGTACGTGTTGTCGGACTTAGAAAGCCATATACTGTGATCAGATGAATGGGGGTACAAACACTAGGGCAATACGTAGCTATGGATGTAGGAAGGACAGTGTGGAGTTAAGGAAGAAATAACTAAATGCACCATGGCTCGTAATAAACCACCATCCCTGTAACTGCTTCATTTCTTCCAAAATTGATGCTAAAGTATATTTTTCCAGTGTAGCCAGGATATTCCAAAACTCATTGATGTCTTTCAGATAGACAGGACAGGTAACAGGATAGCCTTTCTATGCCGTGAATGAACTGATGCTTAGGAGTGTGTGTCCCTCCGTTGGTCTCTGAAGAGACAGTGCACACAGTGTGGGTTCTATCTAGCTTGTAGAAAACCTGCAGCACACTGAGAGAAATACAAATAATTGCTGCCAATCAAAATGCATGCTGTATCTTTCCACCACAGGTGACTGTCTCCCTGTGGAGATAGACCAGGTTTTGGCACATTCATAAGTACATTTGAGCATCCCTAATTATGAGGGGCACTTTTATTTCCCCTTTGACTTTACTGATTAGGTACCAACTCAAATCATATTGGTGCATATTTATCTTACAACATGTGCAAAACAAGATATTATCATTTTTAAATGATTAATTAAATTTTTTCTTTAATAATTACCTGCATGCACACAATGCCCTCTTTTATCTTCTGCCTCCACCATCAACTCCCCTCTTGCCTAGAAGTCTCTTCCACACATTTGTATCTTTCTTTTGTTTTATGAACCACTAAGTTTAGCCACAGCAAGTCTGTGTGACTATGTGCTTGGAGCTTGGTGGGCTTCCAAGTGGATACCCCACTGATGACAACGACTGCCTCAGTAGCCAGTGGGCCTCTCCATCCCTAACTGACTGCTGACAGATCTAGCAAGGGCCCAGTGAAGGCACCACATCTACCGTGAGACCAAAATTGCCATGTGTGCGCTGAAGAGAGCATTTAACGACCCTTCTGCTCTTCATCCGCCTCTTCCATCCCTTTGTGGCTCCCTCTTCCAGGATGTTCCCTGAACCTAACAAGGGGTGGTATGGATGTCTTCTTCAGAGCTGAGGGCTCAGTTGTCACTTGTTTTTCTCAGAACTTTGGGCAGTCATGAGTCTCAACTTTTACCATTGTTCACTGCAAAGTGGCACTCCTCTGATTAAAACCAAGAGTAGCATTTGTCTATGGGTATAAACGGAGATATTTATAAAGCAGTTTGATTATATAACAATATAGCTAAACAGCAATGGTAAGTCTCCCCCTAAGGCCTTTCCCAGGTGTCGGTTTTTGATTGGGTTTACAGTATCAGGTATAAACCCCTTCTTACTGCCTGTCTCCCCACCCTCCTCTTCTGCCACAATTTCTCCCTGACAATCATAGTCACCTAAAATGTTTTGGGGAACAGGAAGGTGATGTTTAATCAATCTTCTATAACTTCTTGGATGCTGATGAGGAGCATTGTCCATCTCGATACCACAAAACTCTCGTTTTATATATCAGTTGGAGTGGAGGCTTTTAGGTTTTGATTTCTTGTGAAAGGAAGTGGCTGAAACCCCTGCATCATAACGAGTTTAGTTTGAAATGATAATGTAACCCAGAAGACCTAAATTATACAAGATAAAAATAAAATACAGGATTAACCAATGGCCATATAAACCTTAAGAAAAAAATAAAACAATATCCTCTTTTCTCAAAGCATTTTCTTACGACTTTTACTGAAATTCTATTTTTTTGTGTGTGTCTAGAAATTCCTAATCTCCTTTTTTACTTACTGGTTTTAGATTGTCTTTATTGTTGCTGTTCTTATTATTTTTAAATTTTACTAATACTAAGAACTGAAAGGAATCTGGGCACAAATTCGGTACCCTGTAAATGCTATAGAATGCAGGCACATGCAGACAACATGCACACACATATTCATATATAAAGGCGTTTTTTAAGAAGTACCAGAGATTTTGTGCCACTTGTCAGCTATAAATTCTAATGCTGATTGGATTCCTATTTTGGATAACATTAAGCAATCTTGAATCAAAATCTGTCCTTTGAAAGGCAGGGCTTTTCTTAGCTAAAGGAAGAAGACTTACATGGGGAAGACACAGAGATGGAGCCCAGTTTATGATTAAGCAAGCTTAGCTGGCATCAGCAGTACTCCAAAACCATTACTCAAATGTCATGGCTGTGAGTACAAGTTTATCTTTAAAATGTAAGACAATAGTTAGTACAACTAAGACAATAGCAGCCATTTTTAGCACATAACATAGTGAGCTTACCTAGATTTTGAATGCTGCTGCTAGCTGGGTTTGTGTCCCCTGTGATTTTTTTAAGACAATATTTCGCTGTGTAGTTTTGCTGCCTATCCTGGAACTAGCTCTAATAGAAAAGACTAGTCTTGAACTCACAGAGATCTGCCTGCCTCTGCCTCCCGAGTGCTGGAATTAAAGGTGTGCCCCACCAACGCCCAGCCTCTGTGATGTTTATTTTATTTTATAAATGCAAATCATAAATCTATCACTTAACACATAAAAAATGTTTCTGATGCTGGTTATGGTGGAGCACACTCACAGAATATGTTCAAGGGGTGGAGGCAGAATGATCAGGAAATTAAGATCAACCTAAGAACAGTTCTAGAAAAGGAAGCTGGAACAGCTTGTCTAATAAAGGGATTTAACGTGAACCACTTAGAGAAATTTTGATTAGCGTAAAGCCTTTTCATTTTGTACTGTTTTGTTATTCATGAATCTTATAAAATAAAACAAAATTTTAGTTAATTCTAGAAGCTGTTTGGGAAGGAAATCGTTACCAAAATTTATATATCCAGAATTGAAGTTCACAGATAAATGAAACCTATATAACTCTTGTGGATGCTGTTTTAAATAAACAAATAGCTTTTTAAATTTTTATGAAACATGTACTTATCCAAAAATATAATGTGATAGGTCCTAACACATTAAGAGTACTCCCATTTATCAGGAGTATGCACTTCTTGAGCCTCCTATATCATCAAAATATTCACACTCACATATACCCACACATTACAGACAAGCCAAAAAATAAAAACAAAACTAAAAATTCTTCAACAACATCACCTGAATTGCACAGCCCATGTTGATCCAGAGAGTGTTACAGAGAAATATCAATCACCATTTCTTTGGATTCGCTGGAAAACCTTATTCCAATTCTTAAAGCTATGTCATAGCATGGAGTCCAAAAGACAACCCTATGTGAAGAGACAAGTACCAGGGTTTCTGAAGTGGACAGAAGCCTCCCTCTTCCTGTCCATGCCAAGCCCATAAGGAGATCTGATTAGAGCTTGAATCCCCCATCGGTCTAACGCAAGTGTTCTTGGGCAAATTCACAGAAGAATCAGAAACAGTGGTTTCAATGCCCAGTTCTTCTGCACTTACTCTCTCTTCTCAGGCTTCAAATTTGTTTTCCTGTTCAAGGGAAAGATCCTCCAAAAACCCCTGCTATGAAAATCTTTACAGTACTTTCTTTAATGCTCTTTTGGAGTAGCTGGCCAGTGAGATCCCACGGATTCCCAAACACTACAGGCAATTACCAGTGTTCTGGCTTACCCTCCAGAAACTGACAGACTCTGTCACTGAAGATGCCATACTTGAGTCAAAGCATACGGAGAAATTAAGATGATGCTCCTAAGGAAGCCTCATCTCTACTGGCTAAGCTCCTGTAATACTGTAAGGTGTTATGCATACTACTGTAGGTGAAAAATAGTCATTAGTCTTACACAGCTGTGAACTCTGGGAGTTCACAATTACAATAATTCCTGGCACGGCAAGACACGCCCACTGGTGGAGCAGTAAAGGCATGAACATCACAGGAGTAAGCAACCATTTTCTGGCTGTATTTAAGGCCCCCTCCACATGATGAAACCCATACTTGGCGCTCTTTTGGTGCTAAGAACCTGTGGCTAGGCAGACCATGGGGCCTAAGGTAGAAACCTATTACTATAATTCTTCTAAATGCACATAGCAATAACATAAATTCCAATGGCATATCCTTATACTCAGAGAGTGGTGCATCTTTCAGCCCTCATCAGAGAAGCTTCTGTTTATAGTAGATATGATTGACAACTGTAACTGGTCAGGGGCTATAGAATAAGAGACTTGGATACCTTGCTCAGCCTAGATAGAGTAGGGAGAGCCTGGGACCTTCCCCAGAGTAAATGTGCCTTACACTCTCAGAGGAGCAGATGGGGGGGCAGAAGGTGGAGGGAAAGGGATGAGGGGAGGGAGTGGGAACTGGGATTGGTATGTAAAATGAAAAAAGATAGTTTGTTTTCCTTTAAAAAATAAATAAAAGTGTGTCCTAGCACAAAAAAAAAAACCCAAGAGACTAGGAAATGATTAAACCTAAATGAGGTATCTATGTCATACCACCTCCCATGGCTCAGGAATCACTGCCGAAGAAGGTACAGCAAGAGTGCAAGAGCCAGAGGTGGTGGATGACTAAGGTAGACAGTAGACAGGGTCTGTCACCTAGCAGCTGCACATGTGACCTCGCAGCAGTTGTGGACAGCGGGTAGCAAGCTCAAGTCAGATGCAGTCTCAGCTCGGAGGGAGGCTAGGACAAAGAGTGGCTCGTTGCCCTGCCAGGTGGGAGTTATAAACAACTGATCACAACTGGAGAGGGGACGTAAGTTCTCTTTAAGAGTGTAGCCCCCGGTAGCGGGAAGTCACACATACAAAAGTAGATTGCAGCACAAGTTGGACTCCTGGGTTTTCAGGGAGAGAGGCAGAACGTTGGGTGGGAAGGCAAGGGCAGGCAGACTCGGTAGAGTTGGAGGACGGGGATGCATATGATCAAAAGACATTGCCAAAGATTCTCAAAGAATTAACTTTAAAAAGAGAAAAAAGTAAATGAAAGGCAACCATGAGCTATTAGGGTATTAGGTACAGAAAAACTGCTTATACAAATGAATGTCTTTGTTCTTTTGTTGTTGATGATGATTTAAATCACCATCTAAGATAAAAATATAAGTAGGTAGAGTTGGTCTTTGTATCTAATGCACTTAGGGAATGTCTTTCTACCTGGGTAATTATCTCCTTGCCCTCGGGGATGGAATTGCCTATAGTAAATGGACAGGAGGGGTGTGGAGAAGGGCTAGGCCATAATAAAGCAGAAGTAAATAAAGCATAGTAATATAAAAGAGGGGAACAAAGTTAACTTAGAGTTGTCAGGCAGAGTCAGCATGAGAAACCAGCAGGCATTAGGACTTGGCAGGTTGACAGATTTGGCTCGCGTAGAGTCTCCACAAAGCCCTGTCTGAATCTGCCTTTCCCTGTCTTACCATCAGGCATCAGAAAAGGCGCAATGAAGAACCACAGAAAGGAAGGTTGGGGGGGGTCACACACAAATGCCAATGGTGCTGGAAAGTCTGGGACATGGCGTTGCTGGGAGACCCCGTGGCTTCTTGGGCTAAGGGCCCAGAGCACTAAACTAAGGAGGGCCTCTCTTATCTTTATTAGCACCAACATTGCTGTCCACCACCACCATCATGGAGGGACCAAGTGAAGTCCCGAGTGAGTGAAGACCTGAGTGAACCTATATTGTTAGACATGAGTAGACGGTGTAAAGAACTGAGGCCTCCAACCCATGGAAAAACGGCAAAGTCTTCTTCTAGTCCAAGTGCCTGTGAATACCAACAGGACCAGTGTGTGCAAAAGCTAGCAACTGCAGCTTCCTTCTCCAAGGTGTTGACACTGTTTCCCTATGAAAACCTCCAGCCAAGACTAGTTAACCCTTTCCCATGTCCTGTACATAATAAACACACTGAGGTTCCCCATCAAAGTGCACACAGCCCATCTGACCACAGCTTTAATGGACCTCTATCTCTGACTTCATTCCCTTGCCACCCCAGTCGGGTTTCCAAGACCCAAGGGGTACAGGGTGTGGTATCCCCAAAGTCATCACGTATGTGATCAGCTGGCAGTTCCTCCAGTGAAGGCCCAATGTCATTCAAATTATCAGAACATGAATCCCTGACAGGGAGTGGGGCTGGGGTTCCGCATGTCTCCCGCTTTTGGCCTGTATCATTGTGGGTATGTACAAGCCTGCGAACTTAAAGGTGGACGCCCTCCCCAGGGGGTTGCGATTTTGTTGAAAGTGAAGATTTGGTAGCTGTCCTCTAAGAGAAAAGCTTGTTTTCTTTTTCATCAAGTATTAGTTGGTAGCTCCCTAAGCAAAACATTCTTTTAGTTTAAAAAGGCATGTTCAGGTTCAACTCAACTAAACGTTCATACAGAGATAGAGGGAAAGAACCAAACCTTTCACTAAGTACCAGACACAGTGCTGAAAAAGAAAAGACCAAGTACAACTCTGTTTTTTTTTACCCTAATGTGCTAATTTGGATTGATAGACAATATCTTATTTTTTTGTTATTGTTTTGTTTTGTTAATTTTTAATGATGGAAACAAAAATACACTTAATAGTGAAGCTTCTGGAAAAACCATTTGGTCTTCCCTGTCATGGGTGTTCCTCAAACTTGATTTTGGCTTTGTACCTGGCCTTGCATTTCAGAACTGGGTCTCTAGAAACATCCTGTTGACAACAGTTTTGTCCAAAGGGATGTCCACAGAGGGCCTTGTGGTGATTGTCGTTATAAATGTTCACAAAGTAACTCTTTGATCCTTTTGATCTCTTGGTGATTTTCTTCTTGCCCACGACAGCTGTCACTTTTCAGGTATAGCGGTCAATTCCAGCCACCAGGACATGGCTGTAAGGCCGGACTGAGGTGCCATCATCAGTGTTCTTCATTGATGGCTTTGTGACTGGAGTAGCATCCTGCCAGGACCAACACCACTTTCCTGAATTTCATGGACTTACCATTTCAACAGCAAGCAGCCACTACCCCACTCATTATCGTATTTTCTAAGCCAAATTGTTCTTCTCATCTACAGTTATCACAAATAAGTAGCTGTTATTCTGTTTGACTAAAATAAATTTGTATTAAAATGAACACATACTGTGGTGATAAAGATGGCTATTACTGACTGGGGGAAAAAATTCCTCTCTATCCCTCCAAGAAGGTGTGGCTTTCTCCTTGAAAACCAGAACACTTCTTCAGATTGTTCCTGCATTCAGCCAAGAAGAAATTCCTGTCTTTTAATCTAGTGAAGAAAAAAAATTCAGCTCTTGTCCCACTCCAGAGTTTAAGAGCTGGTCATACACCTGTGACAGTCGCGTCACCCAGTTTCTTCTTACAACATGAAGTACACATCTTCTCAGCTGGATGTTCCCATCTGGGCTGAGTCATCTGGCAGAAGCCACAGCTTGCTGTTGCCAACAGGTTGATATCGCTGGCCGAGCACATCCTGGGCTGGCAGCACAGGGCCTTTCATCGGGTGCAATCGGCAACACATGCAGATGCACGCTGCCAGTTGTGGATCCGTGGGTGTCGCAGTGAAAAACAAGAAAAGATTGGCTTCCAGCTCGGGTTGCTTGTTGGCTTGAAAAGTGCGATGCTGAGACCTATTGACCATTCTATTGGAAAAAGTATAAAGGTCAGTCCCCACTTGGACATAGATCTCTTACTCCCAGAGTAGAAGCCACTGAAAATAGGAACATTGATTGACTTAAGCAGATATGTCTCAGCCAACTAAGAAAGCAATACTAAAACAAGCAAACAAAAACCTAGAGAAAATTTAGCTGTGCAATCCTTCATATGCACCTGCCCAAGATATAGTTTCCTGTTTCAAATATTTTATCGTGTGCATATGGGTGTTTTTCCTGCTTATAAGTTTGTGAAGCACATGTATGAAATGTCCATGGAGGCCAGAAAAAGACACTGGATTCCCCAAAACTTGAGTTACAGAAGGTTGTGAGCCACTGTGTTGGTGCTGGGAATCAAATCCAAGTCCTCTAGAACAGCAGCCAGTATTCTTAAACACTGAGCAGTCTCTACAGCTCTTACTCTTTAATAGCACACTAACACTATACAAACAATTCAATATAGTTCAAAAACATAAATTTAAAAAATATATTGCTATATTTGAAAGACTGTTTGGCTTTAAACTCAATTTTATCTGAACTATGACAAAGATTTTTTTAAGTAATAATTTAATACTTCATGGTAAAATCATTAGCCCACATACATATGCACACTATATATAATATAATATAATGTAATATAATATAAATTAGATGTGACTTTTACTATGTATCTATACATATATATACATACACTATCAAAAAATCATATTTTCAGAGATGCTTCAAAGCCAAGAGTCTAGAATCCATGCAATACAGGGAAAGATGGAACTATATGGCAATGCTTAACTTGCCAAAAAGATGAGAAAGATTAGCCATGACAGGCTTTAAGATGTTGTCTTGGTTACTGATCTAATGATGTATGGGGGGATACCATGACTAAGGCAGCTCTTAGAAGAGAAAATATTTAATTGAAAGCTTGCTTATTGTTTCAGAAGGTTAATCCATCGCCCGTCATGGTGAGGAGCATGGCAGCATGCAGACAAACTTGGCACCGTCTCAATAGCTGAGAACTACATCCTGATCTTCAGGCAGCAGGCAGAGCGAGGGACACTGAGTCTGAACTTTGGAAGCCTCAAAGCCCACCCCAGCAACATTCCTCAACAAGACCACACCTCCTGATCCTTCAGGAACCAAGCATTGCAGTATATGAGCCTACAGGGTCCCCTCTTATTCAAACCAACGCATATGTGAAGAGCTAGTGGTCCACAAATTTCTGTAGACGAATTAGGGTGGATACAGTACAGAAAGGGAAAAGTTCTCGAATGAAAATAAAACATGGCCATCAATTACCATCAAGAACCAAACTGACTACCTCACACTGAAAGAAATTCCCACTCATTAGATCTATGTCCAGAAGAGACTGGACAGACATCTTCCATCTTCTCTGAGCCCTCACAGAGATAGTTTCTCATATTTGGAGGATTAGGGCGGCTTACAATGCTGTGGTTTGGTTGTGGCATGCAATAGCTTATTGACAAGAGGTTTCTGTTGTTGGTATTGCTGTTTCTGTTCATTTTCTATTCCTGGGACTGGTTTTACCTCCTGTAGAGCAGCCCTAAATCTATTTGTATAGCGCTTACCACAGCCACACTACAATATCTCTTTGGAACACTATCCTCTGCAATGTTTAGAAGTTATGCCAGCTGGGGCTGTGAGCATCGCTGTCACTTCCTGTCAGTGTTTTCATTCCATCTCTGCCCTGGGAGTAGTCCCAGCCATGGCATCGACTTTTACAAACAAAGTCAACATCGTGCCCTCTCTTGATCCAGCAGAACAAAACAGGAGGTAGCTCAGACTCCAGTGCTTACTATTTTCAATATGTCTATGTTTGTCAAGGACATTTCTTTTCTAGTTACTCTGGAAAACCCCAAGTTGCTCCATCATTTTTATAGGCCATTTATATGTGCAAATGTTCATTCATTTGCACAGAGAACCTTGTTTTCTGCTGTGTCTGTGCAAGGAAATAGGAGGCATAAAAGAAAACAGTTTTGATCCAGCTGGAATCAAAGTTAATCATAATCCCCACTGCTCCTTTGCTCTGGCAGCAAAGAATGATGGGAGAATTAGACTAGACGTAAGCTAAAATCACGGGAAGCGATTCTACATTCCCTTTCTTCCTGGACCCCAACCACTCCTGTGAGAAGGCAAACATGCCTTCCACATGTGGCAGATCGGTGCTGTGTGTCTACCTAGCTGAAGCCTGGTGAACTGGAAGAAATATTGGAGATTTCTGCACACCAATGACCATGACGCTACTCAGAGAAACGTATCATTTGATCTTCTAGACAGCTTTCTAACCTTCTAACCTCAGACACATTCGCCCTTGAGCTTCTAGACTAAGTGCCCTTAGCATTATTTCAGGTCTTCTGCCAAGTGTGCTAAGTGTTTCATGTCTTCTTAAATAGCCGCAGTTGCTACAGGACAAGACAGAGCTACCAGAGAACATTCAAGTTCAAGCACTTAAGTAACACAGAAGCCAGACACAGAGTCCTCAGTTTTGTTTTCCAACATGTATGTTTATTCAATTTACAAAGATGTAATCTCCAACACAGAAAGGGAGAATTTTAAAGCCACTTTGGTGGAATTCATCGTTCCCAAGGATTCCTGAATCTGTTTTAAAAGTCTATAGTTCTGTCCAGTGAGGCCAATGGTGACTCAGAACAAAGGTGTGACTGCGTGTGCCCAAAATAATATTCAAATTGCGTGCAGTTATCAACAGGATCTTCAGGCTGCAGCTCTTTAAGAAGGGTAAGCATTTGGATATTAGAAAACCATTTGGAATTCCACTACAGATAAGGTTAAGACATTCTCGCTACAAATCAAGCATCTGGTGCAGAAACTGCTGAAATTGTCCCTTAGAACCAACTAAACAAAAAAATCCATGCACCCCCTTCCAACTAAAAACATCCTCTCTACTGCTGCTGCTTTTGAGCCAATAAAACTAATAGCAAACTGGAACACTGAGTTAAGCCTCATTCCAGTTCAGATAGGATGACAAGAAATACATAGAGAGTCAGGATATTTAGTCATGATACTTAACAAGCCCATGTTCTTCAGAAAAGACCCATGTTGTGGAAGACCAATGTAAGTGGCTGTGTGGGGACTGGCAGGCAGGAGGGAAGCCAGTCCAGTGGTACCCGGCAAGACAGAGAAAAATGTCCAGTTACAGACCGACTTCTGAGAGGGCATGCCAAAGAGTATGAACAATCTTGTTCATTACTTTGGCCACAAAAGTCAAATACTGTCCCTATTAGTCTGTCAATTGATCAGTCCTACATGAACATATACAATAAATACGTGCATGAGAAGCTGTTGGAATTATATCCTATTCTCAAGACTGATGCTAAAGTGGTAGCTAAAATTTTAAAATGTTTCTTAGGACCCGGAAGATTGCTCAATTCAGTGACTAAGAGTCTTTGCAGCTCTTCCAGAAGATCTCGGTATTAACCCTGGCACCTTACAACTACCTGTAACTCTAGCTTCAGAGGACCTAACACACCCTTCTGATACACACACACACACACACAGAGAGAGACTGACAGACAGACAAAGGAAAATAAATGCCTAAAAATAAGTTTTGCTTTAGAAACCCTTGTTTTATCAAAAGATATATACATTGTCCCATGAATGAGTTGAGTATTTAACTTTGCACAGGAGTTCTTTGTATAGGAAAGATGACAGCCTCAAACCTACGGACTGGCATAATTTGTAAGGGTTTTCTGTTCCGATAATGTTTTACCCGAAATCTGTGATAGGAATTTCAAGTTCATTTCAGCTGTTGATTTGAAATATAGTAAAGACTAACTTATTCTTCCCAGTATCTTTAAGATTTTCATATCTGGGTCAATGAGATGGCTCAGCTGACAGCAATTCCTGATTAGCAAGCCTGATCACCTTAATTTGAACTCAGGACCCACAGGGAAGAAGAGAACAAACTCCCAGAAGTCATCCTTTAACTCTCATTCAGGTGTCATAGGATGTGTGCATCCACACTCAAAACATATATCACATATGTACAGATACACAATAATATTGTAATTGATTTTCATTTCTATGATAGCTAAAAGTGATCTCAAATACTTTCAAATACCTTCATCTGTGACCTTAACTTGGAACTCCCCTTTTTTTCTTCTCATAATGGTGGAAAGAGAAAGCAGAAACTTATTTAGATTCTCTTTTGAAGTCTTTGAACCAATAGTTATGTCTGAATACAGTTAAACACATAAAACATATTGGTTTCAGCAAACAGGTCAGAATAGCCACTCCGAGATTGGCAAGTTCCCCGGGAGCCAGTATGAAGTAACACAATAGTTACTCCAGCCAGAGCCTGAGATGGGACACAAACTAGTCTGGGCTTATCTGTGGTCCAAGAGAAGAGCACAAAAAGACAGTTCTGGGTTTCACACAATACAATCTCTGAGAATAACTAGAAATAAACAAGTAAGACTTTGGGGAGGAGTTTAATATCCTTCTGTAGAAAGTAAGACTGGCCAGAGCCAATTTGAGAAACTTGACATCAGTGGGCACATGAAAAACTAACAAGAGGTCACACTCTGCAATCATACTGCTTAAATTTGTTCCCTTACTACCCTTGGAACAAAGTCAAGTTCATCATTAACTTCTTCAAAACTAAGTTTACTCTCTAAAGAATGATGATAATAATAATAATAATGACATGTGTGATTATTTCAGAGACTAGCAAAACAATACACTTTAATATATAAAGTACCAGCCATTTTGTATTTATTTATTATTACTATTAGCTTTCTTTATATGTGCATGCATGCATATGTATGTGTGTGCACGCAAGCATGTGTGTTTGAGTGTGTATGTAATATAATGTGTGTGTCCATGTGTGTCTGTGTGTGGGTAGTATAATGTGTGTGTCTATATTGTGTGTATGTGTGTAGTATACTGTGTGCATGTGTCCATGTGTCTGAGTGTCCATGTGTTGTCCATGTGTGTGCCCATATGTGTATGTATGTGTGTGTGTACGTGCATGCATATGGGTTTGGAAACCAGAGGTTGACATCATCAGGGTCTCTACCTCATTTTGCAATCGTCTCTCACTTAAACCTAGTTAGACTGACTGGCTAGTGAGCCCCAGGGATCCTCCTATCATCGTCTTCTAGCACAGCAATCATAGGAATATACTCCCATGCAGGCTTTTATGGAAGTTCTTGAGAAGCAAGCCAGGTACTCATTCTTACACAGCAATCCCTTGGCCCACTGAGTTCTGTCTCTACTCCCTGCATTGTTTCTTAATGGCGATTTGTCTGGATTTGATCGAATTTTTTAAAAATAAAGAAAAGAAGAGGAAAGAGGGAAAAAGAATAAAAAAGGGGAGGAGAATACAAAAAGGAGGGGCTTTACGCCAGCCTTTTTACTTTTGGCAGAAGCATGGAGTTTTGTCTAAATTGCATAAGTTATAGCGTCTTTTTCTTGCTCAAACGTCATCAGAATTCCCCATATTTTCTATCCTAGCAAAAAAAAGTCTCTTAAATGCCAGCCCAACTGCCTTGCTCATTCTCCTTTGCAATCTACATTCTAGCTATGGCAGCAAATTTGCAGTCCCCCACTTGCAATTTCAGGCATCCACCCTTGGAATGTGTCCTTGCTCCTACAAGCAAGGATCCGTTTTCTGAGATGCCGCGGTTCCACCCCATTCTCCACACCGGCTTTCCATCAGCTGTTTGCTCAGGCAGCACACCTTCTGACTACCCGTGACTTTGCTGAGCGTAATGGATCCCTTCTTTGATATTTTAAACCTACTAGCACCTACTTCGTTCATGTGTCAGTCTCTTTTCTACACACATCTGTCACCTCACTAGACTAAGATTCTGAAGGACAGAGAACCTAGCAGTGGTGATGAACGTGCATTTTCTGAAGTAAGCATTTCAATTCTTTCGTTTCAGTCTTGTGAGGTCATTCCATTCACAATTGCCATACGAGGCTCACAATCCACAGCTACCTTCAACACAATGAGATCATCTTGTTATAACTAGTTCTGGATCCACAAAAAGGGCGTTTTCTCCTTGAAAAGCTCTAGAGCTGCTTCCTCATCTTAAGAAGGTAACAAAGAGCAAAGAGGTAGGGCAGGAATGGAAAAGAGAACTCTTGGGATGGATACAGAGCTTCATCTTCGTTGTGCTTCATTTTGTTCTCAAACTGAAAAGAGAAAGGCAGGTGGATATGGATATTTCTTCTCTCTCGCCGTCTCACAGTAGCCGGTGGGCATCTCAACATGTAAAGGGCTAACAGCAGGGAATGGGGAGAAGCAGTCCTTTAGGCTGGAAAGCCAAAAACAGACCCAGCCTCTCTTCACACTGGCTACTGTGTGCTCAGGGATTCCTAGAAGGAAAAATGCTCCATACTCCCAGTTTGATGCAAGTGAGTCTCCATTTCTTCATTCCACAAGTGCTTCTTGGGTACCACCTGTGGTCTAGGCACTACAGATACATAAGTAAATTGACAGAGAAAGTCTCTGCTATTATTTTTTATTTTATTTTTTTAAAAAAGGAAAACAAACTTTTTTCATTTTACATACCAATTCCAGTTCCCACTCCCTCACTTCCTCCCATTCCATCTACCTCCTCCACCCCACCTCCACCCACTCCTCAGAGCGGGTTAGGCACATTGCTTTGGGGAAGGCCATCCCTACTATATCTAGGATGAGCAAGGTATTCATCCAAAGAGAATGGATTCCCAAAAACCCAGTACAAGCAGTAGGGATAAATCCTGGTGCCACTGCCAGTGGCCCCACAGTCTGCCCCAGCCATGCAACTGTCACCCACATTCAGAGGAACTAGTTTGGTCTCATGCTAGTTCCTTTCTTGTCCAGCTGGAGTTGGTGAGCTCCCATTAGCTCAGTGGGCATCCCCATCATGGTCTTGACCTCTTTGCTTATATTCACACTCCTCCCACTCTTCAACTGGACTTTGAGAGCTCAGCCCAGTGCTCTGCTCCACTGTGGGTCTCTGCCTTTGTTTTTATCAGTTGCTAAATGAAGGCTCTATAGTGACATTTAAGATAGTCATCCATCTGACAACAGTGTAAGGCTAGTTTGGGCACCATCTTCTCTATTGCTTAGGGTCTTAGCTGGGGTCATGCTTGTGGATTCCTAAGAATTTCTCTAGGGCCAGATTTCTTTCCAGCCCCACAATGGCTCCCTCAATCAAAATATCTCTTCTCTTGCTCTCTATCTCTGTCCCTCCTCCACCTCTACTATCCCATTCCCTCAAGTTCTCCTCCCCCTCCCCTTCTCCCCTACCTCCTCGCTCCATCCCCATACTCCCAATTTTGTCAGGAGATAAGTGGATACTAGCTGTAAAGCAAAGGGTAATGAGCCTATAGTCCACCACCCTAGAGAAGCTAAGTCACAAGGTGAACCCCAAGTCTGCTATTATAAAGCTTGTGCACTGGTTATTTTTTAGGAGGGGGGCATTGAAACTTGGACAAAGTTTTCTTTTAAGGCAATTTCTCTACCCACAAGAAAACAAGCCACTGTATGACCCTTCTTGTCCCTACCAATACTCAGTTTTGATGTAATCGGATCATAAAGTGCCAGACATTAAGATGCTGCCAAACAATACAATGGAAAATAAAGTATGTCAAAAGGCTGGAGGAAATCCCAATTTTAGGGTTGCTATAGTCTTCTGTGTATTAATTATGCCCTTCCCATTTTCTTCCTCAATCTGAGATGATTTATTGGTGCACAATCTGGAATAAGAAATTTACCCCAAGGCGTTGGAAAGATGGGTCAGTAGTTAAGAACAAGTACTGCTCTTCCAGAGGACCAGTTTAGTTCACAATGTAAAGCTCATAATCCCCTCTTACTTCAGATACAGGGGATCCAACACTTTCCTCTAGTCTCCATGACTACCTGTGCTTACATTACCCACACGGACACACACACACATACACACACATTTTTAATTAAAATAAGTCTTTTTTTTAAAGGAAATTTATTCCAGGCTAAGGGTGTAGCACAGTGGTAGAACACTTGCCTAGCATGCAAAAGATCCTGAGCTCAATACTTACATTGTAAATCATGATCATCATCATGATTATAAAAACTCCCATTCCTTCTTGTGTATGAATAAAAATGTGATCAGCCTGCTTCCTACTCCTGCCACGATGCCTTCCCTACCTGTTGTCATGACTTTCTTGTGTAGATGGATGCTATTGTCTTAGAACTGTATGCTAAAATACACTATCTTCTCTTATAAGTTGTTTTTTTTGTCATTTTCTTAGTTAAGGTTTCTATTGCTGTGAAAAGAAACCATAACCAGGGCAACTCTTCAAAGGAAAACATTTAATTGTGGCTGACTTACAGTTTCACACATTCAGTACATTATCATCGTGGCAGGGAACATGGCCACATTCAAGAAAACATAGCTGAGTGTCCTACATCTTACAGGCAACAGGAAGTAGATTGAGGCACTCTGGGTGATATCTTGAGCATCAGAAGCTTCAAAGCCCTCCCCCACAGTGATACACTTCCTCTACTAAGTCCATACCAACTTCAAAAAGCCACACCTCCTATTAGTGCCTCTCTTTATGAGATTATGGAAGTCAATGACATTCAAATGACCACAGCCATCATCATTTATTGTAGCAACAGAAAAGTGACTAAAACAGAAATTGGTTCAAGAGTGTTGTTATTAGAGACCTGACCACATGGCTTCTATGTCTTTGGACAATTTTATGGGAGAATCAAGAACTTTGGGCTAAAAATTACATTGAATTTTGGAGGCAGGGCCTAACTGACCATTCTATTGGGAGCTTGGAAAGTAGAGACATTGAGAGAAATAAAGGACAGTAAAAGTCCAGCTTATAAGATTTGAGTGCAGAAATACGGACTCTATCAGAAATAGAGATAGGGGGTATTTGGCAAAGAATCTGGCTTCATTCTGTCCATGTCCTGAGAACTTGTGTGAACCAGAATTCAAAAGGAATGAACTAATTTATTTAATGTAGGAAATTTCAAGACAGTATCATATTGAGTATGTGGATGATTGTTACTGATTGCTCACATGCAATTCTACAAATAAAACAAAAGCAACAAGTGGGACAGAAAGAAAAATTTAAATGTGTAGCTCAGTGAGGAAAAGAGCACTAGAAAGCTCAAGTTAGAGCCACCATCTGTGCTGTGGTTGTTACAGAGATTAGTGCTTCTAAAAAAGAAAACTCTTGCTGTTCACTAGAAAGATAAGATGTCCTAAGGACAATGCTACCATCAGCTAAGACTTCTACTTGTGAAAGAAGAGAGCATTCAGGGTTTCCTGTTCTTAGACAGCAGATACCAAGGAAAGTTTCATCAGTTTCAGCATAGAGAAGCTGCTGTAACCATGGTCCAGGGGGCCCAGGATACATCTCAAATTTGCAGCTAAACTAAGTAGTGTCAGCCACATGGTATTGGATTTGGAGGCATGAAAGATAGAAGATTGGTGGAGTCATGGATTCTTTTTTTCCTTTCTGGGAGCCTCTGAGGCTGGACAGGGTCAGAAACCCCGAACTGAAGCCATGAGAGACAACTGCATTGAGATGTGAAGGTAGAGCTTGTCTTGGAGTAGAGACCCCTGAAGGTTGGAGGTGCCAGAATCATGAGACTTCCTCCAGAGAGGGCTGCATCCAGGATGTGGAACCCTCTAAAAAAAAATAGATGTGTGCTGCAGGCAGAAAAACTGGAGAGGATGTGAAGCACCAAGTATCAGACATGGAGCTCTAGCATTTGGTGTTTGCACGGCTGGGCTTCAATCTGTCTTTGTTCCAAACTTTTCTTATTCTGCTTCCATTCCTCCCTTTGGAAACAGGAATGTATATTTTGTGCCATTGTGTTTGGAAGTATGTCATTTATTTTGTTTTATTTTTTAATTTTACAGTGGGTTAAGTGATTGTCTTGAGTCTCAGGAGATGCTTTGAGCTTTGAATTTTTGAACAGTGTTTGAACTATTAAAAGGTATAGAGATCGAGACCCAGAAAGACACGCATGATATATATTCACTCATAAGTGGATATTAGACATAAAGCAAAGGATAACCAGCCTACAGTCCATGACCTCAAAGAAGATAGGCAACAAGGAGAACCCTAAGAGAAACCTTCATGGATCCCCCTGGGAAGGGGAAATAGACAAAATCTCCTGAGAAAACTTGGAGTGTGGGGTGAGGGAGAAGGGGAGAGAGAGGATAGAAGGGAAGGGGAAATGGAATGGGCTGGCTGAGATGGGGAAAGGACAGAGAGGGAGATCTAGGAAAGAGATATCTTGATTGAGGCAGCCATTACCAGGCTAGCAAGAAACCTGGAACTAGGGAAATTCCCAGGAATCCACAGGGATGACCCCAGCTAAGACACTAAGCAATATCGAAGAGGGTACCTGAACTGGCCTTCCCCTGTAATCAGACTGATGACTACCTTATATTGTCATCATAGACACTTCATCCAGAAACTGATGGCAACAGATGCATAGATCTACAGCTAAGCACTGGGATAACCTTCCAGAGATCAGTCAAAGAGAGGGAGGAACAATAATATGAGCAAAGGGGTCAAGATCATGATGAAGAAACCCAGAGAAACAGCTGACTGGAGCTAGTGGAAGCTCACTGACTCCAGACTAACAGTGGAGGAGTCTGCATGGGCCCAAACTAGGCCCTCTGAATGTGGGTGACAGTTGTGTGGCTGGGGCAGTCTATGGAACCGCTGGTAGTGCTTGAACTGGTTTTTTTTTTTGGAGCCCATTCCCTTTAGTGGAATATATTGCTCAGCCTAGATATAGTGGGGAGAGCCTTTGTCCTTCCCAAAAGTGATGTGGGGAGTGGGCTGGGTGGAAGGTGGGAGGAAAAGAGGAAGTAGGAACTGGATTGATATGTGAAATGAGAAAAGATTGCTGAATTTTTTAAATAAATAAAAAAACTATGGAGAAATTTGAAGCAAGGCTAATTGTATTTTGCATTATGAAATGATCATGTCCCAAAACTCATGTATTTGAATACTTGGTCTCCAGTTACTGACTCTGTCTGAGAAAGTTGTTGAATCTCTTAAAGGTAGAATGTACTAGGGGAAGAATATCATTCAGGACAAGTTCTGAGGGGTTTCTAGCCAGCCCTCTCCTTTCTATGCATATAAAAACGTGATCAACCTGTTCCTTTCTGTTACTGTAACCATGCCTTCCCTACTTGTTGTCATGTCTTCCCCATCAAGATTGACTCTATCACTCTGGAAGCATAAGCTATAATAAACCTTTTCATCCTCTTAAAGTATTAACATCATCATCATCATCATTAGATGGACTCTAACACTCTGGAACTATAAGCTAAAATAAACATTTTTATCCTCTTAAAATAATATTATTATTTATTATTATTCATAATGCTAGTCATTTATCTATATTGAAAAATGCACTTACTTTGAAAAGTTAGGTTTTTAAGTGCAATCAACACCACTATAATTCTTTTTTTAACTTACTCTGTAAATGTTTCCTGTTCTTAATGGATCATGCAACTTAAGAAAGAGTTGAAGATTATATTTGCCTTTTTCATTACAGCTGCTTTAAATTTCCTGATATATAAATGATATTGTAGCACAGAAGCTTCTCAGAGTACAATTAACTTTGAACTTCTGCATCTTTCTTACTTTGTTATTAAAAATACATTCGTGTAGGCCGTGACAGCATGAACTTTATAGAATCCATTTACTCAGGAGGTTAAGGGTGAATAGATGGGGAATTGAATTAGGAGTGTGTGAAGGCATAAAAATACTCACCTACTTCCTGTTATAAAAAATAAAGGTCACACTATTATTGGGATATAAAGCACAGTAAAAAAGAAACACAGTACTGAAACTTATTTTTAATTTGGCTCACTATCTTTCCCTATAGAATTCAATCCAGAAATGCATCATCATGGCAGTGCTTCCATCATAATTTGGCATTTTATAGTGCTACCATCCCTAAATGCTAACACAAGAATGACAACGGCTTAGCTTAGAAAATTTTACACATTCAGGAAAAACCAAAAGAGTAATTTATCAGGCATGTGGAAGAAATGTTTACGTTTGTCCTAATATCAGAGCTATTTGGGTCTGTCCTAATTTGATTACGATGTTACCTGAGGGCAAGGGAGAAGTTCTAGAAAGTGAGCGGAAATTAAAAGGGCAACAGGGCAGCAGGGCAGCACAGTCCTTGAGAGCACTTTCATCTTCCGAAGGAAAACAAAGCCAGCGAAATGTTGCAGAAGATTCACTTAGAGTTCAAACTTTTAAAGGGGCAAATTTCAAATGGCATGGATTATCGAAGCTAGTAAAAATTTGAAAACAAATTCTTTTAATGTTATTTTAGCCCCCCAACCTCAATAAAGCCGAAGAAATACTATCACATGATCCGTCTCCCTCTGCTGCAATGGATTTCTTACATTTGTATTCTGCCTTCACTCAGTTAAAACAATTAGGGCACATGGCTGCATTTCCTCGTCATAATATATAAGCATCTGATTGCCTATTTATTCTCATTAAGTTTCTGCAGACTCAAAATTTTGTTTCAAACTAGCTTAAACTTTAACCATTTAAAATGGAAACTTCTACTTTATCTGTTTTTATTATTTCTTTTATTTTCGATATTATAATATTAATATTGTCTTTTTCCTTTCCTTTTCCTCCATCTAAACCACACATAATACCCTCCTGGCTCTCTTACAAATTCATGAAAGAATTTTGTTTTCACTACTTGCTGTCATTTGCATGTTTACATATATACTCCTAATACATAAATACAACCTGCTCAGTGTATATAATTTTGCTTGTATATGTATGTTTCTGGGGCTGACCACTAGGTAATGGATAATCAGTTGGTGTGCTTTTCCTTGAGGAAGACTAGCTCTTCTTCTCTCAGCATTCCTTGCAGCCTGTAGTTCTTTGTGTTATTCATGTTTTCATGGAGTAAGAACTGCACTAGTTCTGTGCGCCTTTTTAAACTGTGGGATGTAAAGAAAGACTTAACTTACAGATAGTCATGAAGACACATGCATTGATATATGTGTGCTTGCACGTACATAGCCATGTTTTAAGCCTTAGTTAAGAACATTGGTTTCAAAATAACAAACATCCTAAATCTACCCAATTCAATGGCTTTGCTTTTCTGCCTTGAAATGTCCTTGTGTGTAGAGAGTTTCATGTTCTAGGTCAGTAGTAATTTGTTAGTATGAGATCTTAATACATACATTATGCTACATCTCTAGATAGATATAAGAATATAAGTAATGGTAGAAAAAAGTTCAAGTGAGAGATTTAGAAAAATTCAAGTTTTCTTTTGTTTGTATGAGTAGCCTGTTAAAACTATCATGTGTAGAAACAATATATGGTTCTCATGGATTTTAGTTGACTGATTTCTCATTTTGTTCATTACTGGCTCCTTGTTCCATCACAATCAGATTAGCAGTGTTATCCTACTTATATATTTTAGATGTGGGATTGCTTAATGTTCCTTTGAGATGTATCCCATAATGCTTTTATTTCATAATTTCTAAGCTTTATGACATTATATTATATATATATATAATTATATGTACACATATTGCATATATGTATGAGTATGACCTTACTGTTATAGGAAAACTTGATAAATTACAGAATTAAAAAAATCTATGACAAAGAAAACAAAACTGAACATCAGATTAGAAAACAGTGGTAAGATTTACATGTTTCACAAATTAAAGTACAGGGTATCCAATCACATTTTAATTCTGGATTAAATTGAGTAAATTTTAGTACAAGTATATCTCACGTAACATCTGGGATCTACTTGGAGAAAAGTTTATTATTTTTCTACAGTTTAAATTGCACTGGTGTCCCGTGTTTATCTGACAAACCCATGCAAGGGAGTGAACAGATGTTACTTTATCATTTACTACATGTACTAATCAAAAGGTTTGTATGAGGCGAAGAAAGATTTTGCATTCACAGCTTTGACCCCTGATGCACTCAGGAAGTCTTGCTCTTCTAGATCTACTCTGTGTGTTCCTTCCCTGATTTAGGGATAGAGTTCTGCAGAGGTTCTGCTCAGAAAAAGGGACCCAGACATTTCTAGAGCAGTAGCCAGGAGCAGAGGAAACAATTGTTAGGTGGGTTAGGAGCTTAAATGTGAGTCAGCTGCTAAATAAAATGCAGGTGGTTCATTATCTCCTTCATCCTTCTTTGGCCCATTTCTCAGAGGAATAAACTGAAATAGAAAAGGCCAAGGTTGCACAGCAAGTCATTAAGAAAATAAGACCCAAAACTCAGCCCTGCCTAATGGTGTTACTCCCCACATGTGGGCACTGCCTATTCCAGGTGGAAATGATGTTTGTTCTCATTGACATATCCCCATCATCAACATTCATACTCTCCTAAGGATGTAGCATTTAAGGATGGCCAGATAGTCAGTGCCACTTTGAATGTCCCTACATCCCTACCAACTGAAGCCTTATGGTGACAATCTAATGTTCCTGGATACCCTCAGGGTGGTAACCATGACATGTGAACATCAAGAAAAATGGAGGAAATAGAGCCCAATTTGTTCTCTATCTAGAAAAAAAGTCACCAAATGAACTGCTAAACAGTGTTTTTAACTCCAGCTTTTGTGGCAATGTTTTCAAAGTTTTAAGGTTGCTATATTTTTAAGTATTTTATTTTATTTATTATTAGTGTGAATGTGTGTAATGTATTGAGGGCAAGCACATATATGGTGGTCACAAGACAACTTTGTGGAGTGGATTCTCACCTTCTACATTTTTGTAGGTTCTGAGGCTTGAACTCAGGTGGTCAAACTTGCACTGTTAAGGCAGGAAGTGCCTTTAGCTACTGATTTATCTTCTGGCCCAGGTTTTGAACTGATACTTTGAAATGTTTTTTGTAAGTTGAATTAGAATCTGAATTCTTGGGAAAATATAACAATACAACTGAATTCTGTAAGCCTGAATACTAATGATTAATCAATATAGCATTTCCAATTTTTTTAAATGAGATTTAGATGTTTTGCTTTCTTGTCTATTGACTTTGAAATCTAACCGGCCTACTTTGACAGAAGTAGTAGGCTATTTATGTATGTGATCTGCACTATCTGCACTACTCCCAAGACAATACTATCTGGCAGGTGTATTTTCCTGAGGAGAGAACTGAGGTAGAGAGATGTTAAGTAAATAGTGAAGTCACACAAGTAACAAGTCAAAGAACCAAGCTTTGATGTTTGCCTTGACACCTTAATCAGCAAACTCTTACCCAAGGACCTTTCATTTGTAATGAAGATACTGTCCATTGTCTATATTTCTGATGCAATGAAGAACTCCATGTCTGGGATGGTCTCCTTGGCTATATGTGAAGAAAGCCAAATACAACATTTTATTTATTTATTTAGGATTTCTGCCTCCTCCCCGCCACCGCCTCCCATTTCCCTCCCCCTCCCTCATCAGCTCGAAGAGCAATCAGGGTTCCCTGACCTGTGGGAAGTCCAAGGACCGCCCACCTCTATCCAGGTCTAGTAAGGTGAGCATCCAAACTGCCTAGGCTCCCCCAAAGCCAGTACGTGCAGTAGGATCAAAGACCCATTGCCATTGTTCTTGAGTTCTCAGTAGTCCTCATTGTCTGCTATGTTCAGCAAGTCCGGTTTTATCCCATGCTTTTTCAGACCCAGGCCAGCTGGCCTTAGTGGGTTCCTGATAGAACATCCCCATTGTCTCAGTGTGTGGGTGTACCCCTCGCGGTCCTGAGTTCCTTGCTCGTGCTCCCTCTCCTTCTGCTCCTGATTTGGACCTTGGGATTTCTGTCCGGTGCTCCAATGTGGGTCTCTGTCTCTGTCTTCTTTCATCGCCTGATGAAAGTTAATATTCAGGAGGATGCCTATATGTTTGTCTTTGGATTCACCTTCTTATTTAGCTTCTCTAGGATAGTGAATTATAAGCTCAATGTCCTTTATTTATGGCTAGAAACCAAATATGAGTGAGTACATCCCATGTTCCTCTTTTGGGGTCTGGCTTACCTCACTCAGGATAGTGTTTTCTATTTCCATCCATTTGTATGCAAAATTCAAGAAGTCCTTGTTTTTTACTGCTGAGTAATACTCTAATATGTATATATTCCATACTTTCTTCATCCATTCTTCCATTGAAGGGCATCTAGGTTGTTTCCAGGTTCTGGCTATTACAAACAATGCTGCTATGAACATAGTTGAGCATATACTTTTGTTGTATGATAGGGCCTCTCTTGGGTATATTCCCAAGAGTGGTCAAATACAACATTTTTGAAGCTCAAGCTATTAGGCTTTGAAGAGCTCATAAGCCCCACATTGTCTGTGCAATCTCCATCATTCGTTTTCATCAAAAAAATTACCAGTGTACAATAAAGAGCCAACTGCCAATGGCCAGAATGGACTCAAGTAGCATAAGGTTGGAGTAAGGACACACCAGCTTCCAAAGCACTTCACACAAGCTGCCAGAGGATTAGCCGATCCCTGTGCCAGGGTCACTTAACAGCAGCAGGGCAACTTGTGGACACTAATTGGTTTTCACAAGTATTCTGGGTGATATAAAAATACAAGTGTGGGAGAGGCAGTGGCCCCTCAGCTTGTGACCTGCTCCCAGAGCTACAGTACACCTTACAGATCGAATTACAGAAAGGCTCCCTTATTATTGGTATAAAATTTTAAAGAGTGTACCACCTTTCCTTTTCAGACTACACAGCTTCCTTACATCTGCAATTTGATATTAAACACAGTGATGGATTATTTAATAGTACATAGGGACAAACTCGCTTCTCTTTCTCCATCTGATAGATGCAGTTTTTTTGTCTCATAGCCCTGTCCTGTGCATCTCATCCCACACACTTCATGTGTGTATATGTGTATGTGAATGTATATGTATATGCGCATATGCCAAAAGGGCTAATTTAATTTTTTAGTTTATAACATATCTTTGTGATAGATCATTCCTTTACCCCAAATTCTAACATTTCTATCCCCAAACTCAGAACACTTAACTGGAGTGCCCCACACAGACCTCGTTAGCAAAGACAGACAGCAAGCCCCAGTTCTGCAAAGAGGCAGGGGAATGAAAGATAGAAAGGGAAACGAGTCCAAAAAAACAAGGAAGATGAGAATACAATCCGGCAGCCCTCTATACTTTCAAACATCTGCTCTGATCATCATCATGACCAGCTAATAACAAATGTAGGGAGAACAATATGCTTATATACAACTAACCAGGCACAGCCTTCGACTTGCTGAGACACTTTTCTAAACCCTTATGAAATACTAACACTCCCATCTTTATAACAAAGTCATGGTGGGCTAGACTTTATCCCATTGGGTCTATGCTAACCTTTTCTGGAAGGTCATGAGTCTCAGCTAACCTAAAGAAATGTTTTATTCTCCTTTAGTTGTTTTCAAAGCAAACATTATAAAGTCTCTCCCCCCATACTTTTGGGGGACACTATAAAGACAAAAATAATGTATTCAAATCCCCTAATTAAATGACCTTTAAAGAGATGAAGTTACAGTACTTACCTATGCCAAGGACTCTAGGCATAGGTATGAATCTCTTCTACCGAAGTGCCAACCCCTAGCATGGGCACTAGAAGACAAGAAGCAAGAGTCTCTTGGCACTAAATAAACTAGCTACTCACCCCCTTGTTAAGAGCAAAATACAGGGAGTTGAGAAAGACACATATGTGGAATATGGAAATAACAAAAATAAGGGAAGAAAACCATTTGATTTGACTCTCCAAAATGAAAACACAAAAGAAAGCAATTTTTATCTGAAATGCCGAAAGAAATGAAGTGCTTCTTGTGAATTGTGATGGTATGGGGCTGTGCACCAGTCTGTCTGCTTTAACGTTTGACAAAGTGATTTAATCCTGACCAGTATCAGAACCATATGGAAAACAGTAACTTATATATGCTATACATTACATGTATCTCATAATCACTTTGATTTCTGCCACAGAGCAGTAAACACTAGGAACTGAAAGCAAGGACAATGTTTAGACGGCTAATAGCATGCTGCCACAGGTCATCACTTTAACTGTCAATGTGTGCTCTAGATTTACCTTCTGTGACCATTAACACATTGTCTTGGTGTTCAGGCTTCCTTTGTTAACTACAAGTTAGAATTCGAGACCTTTCAACACAAATAATTATTACGATTCGCAAGTGCTGTCAAGAACAGGTTGCCGGTTCCCTCTGCTATGCAGAGCAGATTTGCATCAGAATTAAAAGCCATTTTGGAAAATTACCTGTTTTTACAGTGGATAGAGGATAGCAAAAATCTGTATTTTATTAACATTATTATGTCCGCCATATGTACTCTTTTCCTTTCAACACTTGACTAAAAATGTTTTATTCTGTTTGATGCAGTACTCTGAATAATGTGTTGCCCTGTTTTTCTAGCATTCTACTTTCGGGATTGGCATCCTGGGTAATATAAAACTCAAAGCACCTAACTGCAAATGACGCTGAATTAAATGTTGTACGAACAGAAATCCAGTGGCCCATAATTCTTAGCCAACATGAATTCCTTAGGTTGGATGACACTCATGTTGAAATTTATGCGGTCTAAGAAAATAGCAGATAAGTGTCTTTCTAAGTACTCTTCAAAGCATAGTATATGTGATGAATTATTTGATCCTTATAATACTACAATGAAGTCAGTATGTGCTATAATTGTCCCCACATTACAGATGAAAAATTAAGGCAGACAACAGTAACAAACAGAAGATTCAGATCCAAGGGCCCATGCAATGAGCTTCTTTGTCTTATGTTATAAATGCTTGTCATGCCTGTGGTATTCACCCAAGAAAATAATGCTAGCGAAAATATATCGATTAGCTAAAAATGTATTCAGTGTATATTCAGAATATATGTTTAATTCTAGGAAGACTTTTTAAAACACAGGTATGGGATATGGTTGATTGCATAAGCACTGAAGTCTTGAGGAACATTTTACCAGAAGTATGTTGTTCTAAGAGAAAGGCAGGGAAAGGTAATGTGATAGCTAGTCTTGATTGACTTGATTGACACCTAGAAGAGGAGCAAAACCTGATTCCACATGTATCTGTGAGGGCTAGGACAATTGACTTGTGGTATATAGTAACTGAGAAGAAACACCCACCTTGAATGTGGTTCATTCAAGCCATGCCATTCACTCAGCTGTGAGCCTGGAAAAAGGGCTCAAGCGGGAGAGAAGTGGCCGGTGTGGTCAAGTTTCACCATCTCTAAGAGAGCGCATCCACTGATGCTGTCATTTACTTGGACATCAAACCCCAGCTCTTTCAGATAGGCATGTGGGGAGAAGGGAGGGTGTGCATATGTGTGTGTGTTCCGTTGATTCTAGTCCTCTAGAAAATGTCAAGTACTTCAAAAAAGTGAAGTTGTTGTCTTGAACACTAAAATGGGAATGGAGCATAGGAATGACGCAGCCTTCGAAGCAGAAGATGAGAACTTTGGGCCCACTCCTCAGACAGTGTTCATCAGGATCATGGCACACTAAAGAGGAGCAGAAGCACGAGAACCCAGCAACAGCCAGATGGACAAGGATGCTGGCAAATCCAGCAACAATCTTGACAAATTAACATCAAGTCCTTATTGGATTACCTATATCCTTTTTATTGACATAATCGATACAAGAACTAGGGTCATAACTAAGTTAGAAGCAGAAGTGAAAGGGATAAAACCAATGTACCCAGATATTTATTATATGCAACGATCAATTCATTCAATAGCCCTCAATTGGTACTCAAAGATACCAACAAGTTTTATACGTTGAACACTGAAAATGGTCCATGGTCTCTGAGGATCCACAAAAATGATTGTCTTGTTGACTTGTGTTAGAATCACCCAAATGCTTATCAACACATACATTGCTGAACTCTATACTCAGTTTCTGATTCATCCAGTCTGAGGCAGTTCCAGATGTTGTCTTTTAAGACTTCCCAAAAGATGAGGATGGTTCTGATGCAAGGACAAAGCTCCGAAAAGCACTGGGCAAATAGCAATGAGTTAAACCTTTTAACGTGCTCAGAGTTCCAAACTCAGAAAGGGATATAAATGAATGAAGTGTTGCCTAAACAAAGAGACAATCAGTACTAATTAGACTCAATGGATTGTATGAGAAGGTGGGGGTGGGAGCAAGAGAAGATGAAGTTGTGAGGGGGTTGAGGGCTGCTCCAGGAAGAGTTGCAGGTGGGATGACCTGAATACAGTACATACATGTATGGAGATTTATCAAAGACTGGAAAAACAAAGAATGAAATAAAATAAACCCAATATAATTCAGCTATCAATTTTGAAAACTAAGAAGAGCAGCTGAGTCTGCCGGCAAAGGTCTGTAGTCCCAGTGTCCAGGAGACTGACACAAAAGGATGACAATTCTAGGCCAGACTGGGCTACAGAGTGTCTCCAGAAAAAAAAGCAATAATAGCAAAAACAGGAAGAGAAAACAAAATCAAAATTAAAAAAAAGGATTGAGGTGGAGTATGGGAATACAGCAACACTGAAACTGTAGCGACCTAAGCTGCCACCCCTTTACCAGCTAGGTGAAGCCCCTGATGAGGGAACCCGCACTTGTCAGCTGAACCTGTCTCTAAAGCTACAAAGTTCGCATGTGCTGGTTGCCTTGGTCCAGCATGGTGGCATTGTAGCATTCAAGAGGACCATGTGAAGCTGGCGGCATCATAGACATGAACCGTGAAGTATACAGAGAGTGTATGGTTCCCCTGCTAACTACCGCATGTTCAGCCTTGCCTGCCTCTCCTACACGGGACACTTATGTTGTGCCCCAATATTGGCTCATCTTTGCCACTGAATGCAAAACTGGAGCATTGAGCATCATCATCATGTGAATACAGGAGCCTTTACAGCATTACTTGTACACATTGACAGGTATCCAATTGCACTTGAAGATCTGGGGCATCCTGAAAGCTAGTCTTTTCTGAGAAAAAAAATGTGTAAATTCCTCAGACTTTGACAGCGAGAAGCCCATATGCTCACTGGAAGTGGCTGACATGAGTAAGCAGCTTGCTCAGAACTAGAAGCCCCTGAGGGAGCAGAGCATCCTGGGACTTTTAGACCCTAAAAATCTGTCACAGAGTCCCTCAAGATCTGAGAGTCCAATAACAGGGTTCCTGATACCTCCAGTTCAAAGCAGATTCCATGCACACAAACTGGTCACTGGTCTTTGAAGGAATGCAGCGTATGCTCATTCCCAGTACAACCTGGCACAGTTTGTCTACTGAGGGGTAGGCCCCCAAATGCCTAGACAAACTTGTCTTTGATCTAACAGACAAATAAACAATGCAAAGGAAAAACCTACAGGCATGTAATTAGCAAAGCACAGGCTCTAAAGGAAAACTGGGTAATCTCATAGGAAAAGCTAAGTGGTTGTTTTCAAGAAAAAAAAAAAAAGATCCAGAGCTGGAGGCTTTTAGGAGAGCTTAACGTATATGCTAGCCAACAGCAATGGTTAATCAGTGTTTGATGCCACTTCAAAACCAAGGAGAGAGAGAGAGAGAGAGAGAGAGAGAGAGAGAGAGAGAGAGAGAGAGAGAGAGAGAGAGAGATTTAGTGAAGCATTTGAAAGTAGAGATAATGCATGGGCATTTAATGGTATTCAAGTGTGGAGAATCTGTTTAATGTTGCAAAGATGTGTTGCATTCTCTTATGTTGCATTTGTTTAACTCTGTGAAGCTGCATTACTTTGCCTGCCTAAAACACCTGGTTGATCTAATAAAGAGCTGAATGGCAAATAGCTGGACGATAGAAAGGATAGGTGGGGCTATTAGGCAGAGAGAAAGAGAGAATAAATGGGAAGAGAAATCTAGGCTCTAAGAAAGAGGGAAGAGTAAGAAAAGAAGTAGAGGAGGATGCCAGGAGCCACCCACACAGCCACCCAACCACACAGCCAGCCACAGAGTAAGAAGGAAAGAAAGATATATAGAACAAATATAAGTAAAAAAGTATAGAGGCAAAGTGTAGTTAAAGAGAAATGAGATAATTTAAGTTAGAAAAGCTGGCAAGAAACAAGCCAATCTAAGGCTTGGCATTCATAAAAAAGAAGTAAGTCTTTATGTATTTATTTGGAAGCTGGGTGGTGAGCCCCCAAAAAGTAAAATAAAGCTATATTCAAGTATTATGATTACTAATATTTTTTAATATTTTAGATATGACCATTTTGTAACTTTGAAAAGAATATACTTAGGATGTTTTTAAATACAGAAAATAAAATTTTATGAATTTACTTCAAAATGATCTGTAAGAGACTGGATGCCAAATGCAACGCAATTCAGCAAAAGTTGAGCTCCTAGGAGTTCAGAATGAATACAGAATGATTCGTTGTACTCTTCTATGTGTTCATTTTTAAAAATTTCACAGTAAAAAAGAAATAGAAATAATACAGATAAATTTTTAAGCCACCTCCATGTTTAAATTGTCTTATTTTGTGCCAATTTTATGGCACCAATCTTTGCAGAGTTCAGTGTCCTTTGTAATTTCTCTAATGAAAAGGATGATAGTAGAAACGACCAAGTGTCAACACAGCAAGTCACAGGTTCCTTGCAAAATGAGTTGAAGAAAAATACCAATGAAACAGAAAGCACCTGGGAAGGAAAGTGTCTCCAGATTGAGCATACACACAGGACACCTTTTAAGCTAAAGAAGTCATAGAGCCATAAAGCCCAGTCTTGAGACTCAGAAGCTCATCAAGGATGGTAGGATGGTCTCTGTCACCTGAATGTCTTCATCACCTGCAATGGAGTCGAAGTCAAATGGTGGTGTGGTATTCAGACAGAGTTCTTTTTCTGTGCAGCAGAATTATGGTAGAGAACCAAAAAAAATTTACAGGAGCAAGGTCGATCTCTGGATGACAATATGGCAAAGTGAGGTGGTAAGAGAGTGTGTGAGAAATCCACAGGATCGGGGTACATGCCCATTTGGCCAGCATGAGGGCATGTGGAAGGCCACAAAGGGCTCTCAGGTAAACTAATGGCTTCCTCCTTCCTCCTTCACTTCTGCAACTTTAATTGTGAAGACACATCTTGTTCTGCTGTACCTCAGAAGACGAAAATAAGGACATCCAGTTTTGTAGGAATAACTGATGATATGTGTTACTTTGACTCTGTTAGAGGAAGAAATAACTAGTCATCTCCATGAAGGATAACTGGATAAAAATGGCCTTTATTTATCCCAGACCACAGATGCCTTTGGTAGGATAAAATTAGATAACTTAATTCATCATTTTGTGACACAGAATTCATAATACCTTAAAATGGAGAGAAATAGTATCTCATTGTTTCCAACATGCAGGAACCTAAACAGAAGAAAGATGCCATGCCTGGTCCTATAGGACCTTAGACTATTAGTTCCCCAGTATTTCCTGTGATACAGAAAAGGATTTTTAATAATAATTACTGTGCTCTATCCTTGCTTAGTGTCATTTAAAGATTGTAAATAAGTAACAAATACCTATTTTGTAGTAGGCCTTGCACCAGTCAAGGTTAAAGATGTTGATTCTTTAATAACAGATGGCACTCCTGAGTTCCTACTACCCATGATACAGTAAATTTGATTGTCATAAAAGTTCTGTTGTGCAAATATGATCATCATGTCTATTTTTCAAATAGGAACCTGAGGGACATAGATATTAATTTGTCTAAGGTCACAGAGGTAGTAAAGACAGAAAAAGAGAAAATAAATATAGACCATAAAATTGACATTGGGATAATTCTTGATCTTTTACTGTGGAAAAAAAAAAGGAGATTTTACTGTAAAGGATATAAATAGCTACCAATAATGCTAGTGAAAGAATGAACATTGAAGTGTAGGGGGAAATGGCAATACTTGACAATGGATATCAGCTAGAAACATGAGCTTCCCCTTGACATCACAAGGCTCATCTTCATGAGATCCCTTCAGCCCCTGCCTGTGCATCAACTGCTCCTGATGTTGACTGGGTACATAGGTGAGGTCAATACATTCTTGGCCACATACACAGTGAATCACTATACTCTAGGTTGACTCCCAAAACGCCAGTGGTTATTCACCTAGGGGTTAAAAATTAGAAATCAATAAAAAGTGTAAGAGATAGTAAGCTGCATCAGTGGTCAACAAGTGCTTGCCACACAGATCTAACAACCTGACTTTGATCCCTAGAACCTATGTAAAATACTGGCTGAGGAGGCATGCATTGAAAGCCCAGCACTCTCATACCGAGAAGTGGAACCAGCTAGCCTAAGTAGTCAGCCTGAAAAATAAGGGGACCTACCTCTACAAGGTGGAAGGAAAGACTCTAAAACTTGTCCTCTGTCTTCCTCATGCATACTCACACTTACACGCACAATAATTGTAATAACAATAATTAATAAATAAAATAGACTGTATACAGGAGCCAAGCTTTTCTAAATCAACTTTTAGCATCATCTGTCATGTTCTTTCTTTCTCCATATACATATCATTCACCCTGAAACCTCCACATTTGGGTTCATTTTTGACATACTCTAGCTGTGAATACCCTGATCCCATGTTCTTACTCTCGGGGGTAACTCTGTTTTGTCAAAGCTATAAAGAAAGGGCCACAGGTCTTCGATTATCTAAAGTAAAGAAAGCCAGCCCACAAATCACAATCCCAGAGAACTTAGACAACAATGAAGACCCTAAGAGAGACATACATAGATCTAATCTATATAGGAAGTAGAAAAAGACAAGATCTCCTGAGTAAATTGAGAGCATGGGGACCTTGGAAAAGGGTTGAAGGGGAGGGGAGAGACAGGGAGGGGGCAGAGAAAAATGTAGAGCTCAATAAATATCAATTTAAAAAAAAAAGGGCCACAGAAAATCCACCAAAAGTAAAGTTTGTTTTTTATAGCTAATATTTTTAAATATTACTCACCCTATAAAAGTTTTTTTTTCATTTTTGGATTTTCGAAACAGGGTTTCTTCGTAGCTTTTTGGTTCCTGTCCTGGAACTTGCTCTTGTAGACCAGGCTGGCCTCAAACACAGAGATCCGCCTGCCTCTGCCTCCCGAGTGCTGGGATTAAAGGAGTGCGCCACCACCGCCCAGCTTCACCTTATAAGAGTTAATCACAAGCATCTTCATTTTTAAGAATATGCAGTTATAATCCTAACCACCAGACTTTACTAGATATTGCAAGCTTTAGAGTATCGAATCAATCCTGGATTTTGCCTATTGAAGTCTCTATCCTGGATCTGGAGCTCGGTTAAAAAAATCCCAGTTTTGCTTCCTCCCTTCAGCGTCACCGCTTGTATTTTCCCAAGGATGTGCACATGAACACAGGCACCAATACCAGTTATAATTATCACACAGTTACAACTTGAAACTCAAGGTTGTTTTTAGTCCGTGCATTGTCGAGGACAAGAGTGAAACGCATTGACGTTGAAGACAGCTCTTTTGTACTTCCCATAGTGGACAATGTCCAAATCCCAGTTCAAGCCTAAGAAAATCTGAGAGAAGTTTAACTTCCCACTTGCTAAAGACATTGTCCATGTTAAACCTTGGTCTGATTTGCGACAAACAGAGCTAGGAAATTCTAAACCCAACACAACATAAAATTATGTCGACTTTGCACCATGACTAGAATTGCACCCTATCTTAATACACCTATGCTGTTCTCAAAGATCAAGAACCATTCAAGGTGATGGTGATGGGTGTAGTCCTGTGTGCACATTTCCCAGCATACACTAAGGACGTTCTGTGGGAACGCAGTATAGACATGCTGTAATTGTGAAAGCTATTCAGGCAAATACCTTAAATGCAAGCTGTTATTGTTTGATTGTATCGAAATAAAATGAAATTGCTTAGCAATTATGAGAGGTAATAAAACTGCCTTGACTACTGTTTTAAAAATATGCAATAATTCGATAGTTCTCCCTGTGCTTTGAAAGCATGATTTATTTTGGTGTCTGTGTGTGCATTCAGATGCTTTCTGCGTGTCTTGTGGCCCTTATCTGGTATTCCATCTAAGGTGCCGAGGCGAGTATGTTATTAACTTCATCTTTTTAGAAGCTTTCTTCCTTTTGTGGGGCTGTCCTGCTTTTAAATATATCTCATTTTAGCATAGGGAGTCAAATCTCATAAAAGTAAGAATATCTGGCTTGATAAATCTGCTCAAAGCCTTTTACTGAAGTGGGAATTCTGTTTCTGAGAAATTGAAAGATTTAATGAATATATTCTTGTCGTATTATGGCATCTCATTTTTTCCCCTCTCATAAATACTTGCTGGGTTTAGGATTTCCTACCCATTGGCCGGGGATGGCGTTGCACTCACTGCGATTGTGAGTGCTCCTACCAAGTTTAATTTCTCTCACAAGGAGAGTTGACAAAAGATCACTGCCACTAAGCCCTGGAATTACCCTAGATATTGCCCTCTGTGCTCTGCAAATGAAATCCTACAGAAGACCCTTTGGAAAAAAGGAACATGATGGTTAACACTCAGAAATCCATTTTGCACAGGGCAGCACGCGTAGACACAGCAGTGCAGAATGGCAGGAGGGGCTGCCAGGTTCTGGATAAGAAAAGTTAGATTCTTAGCAATACACACACACGTTCACACACAGAGAGACACACACTCACATACACTGTCCCTCACAGACATTGGTACCCTCCCCTGCAGCTTCTAACACCCACATCTCTTCTCTCCCACTCCTCCATCTTGCCCTTAGTCCCTTCTCTCATGCCCTTGATTGACTACCAGGTCAGATAAGAAATTAAGACCCAGTGAAATCGGACCCAGGCGGCACCTGTCCCTTCTGCAGCCAGAAGAGAGCTGAAATGAAGCACTTATGAAACTGCTGTGATCATAACCTTCAAAACACAGAGCTTCTAACAGCTGTCAGCTCTCCCAACCAAAGGCTCCACAATAGAGACACTGGCACCAAAGCCTTCGCCATCTATTTGTAACAGAATGCTGTCGTTTTGGGATGGGGCTGAGTGTGGCACACTGTAACCATCCCATTATAGCTACAAAGATTCTGAAAATAGATGTTGCTCTACTGATTTAGACTTGCTAATAGGAGGATCAGTTTGCTTCTATTTAAAATGATTCATTCGCCCTGAAGGAAGAATGATACGTGAATGTACGTGGCGATAAACACCATGACATGTGAGCAACGCTTGCTAGCTGCTTTTATTTCACAGACGTTGGTATTTTTTTCTCTCTGTTTCTCACAACCCAAGTCTTGGCATCTGTAAACAGCTACAGCATCATCTGCAATAAGGCTGAGTGCTTATCTAGATTCTCTAGTTATCCATTACCAGCCACAAACAAATAAGGAAGGGAGCATTTACTTGCACAATGACCCATGTCTATACCTGACTGCAGGGGGTGCTAGCTACGTTGAGCGAGAAAAAGTTGGGAGAAAAATTTTTGAGTTATTTAATTAATGTTAAAGATTTAAATTTTTGAGCCATACCAGGTCTATCGAGTCTTAAAGTAACAAAGTGCTGATTTATGTAAGAGAAAATTTCCAACTCGGAGAACAACATAGTGAGAACTTTAAAAATATGAAGTTTTCTAACTGCATCATTTCATTAACATAAATGTGATCATTCTCGATATATTTCAGTCTCAAGCAATCACTAGCAATATTTAATTGGATATAGTTGAGTAATAGCATAATTAAATATACGAAGCCTTGACCATGATACACATTTTCTACATTCATATACTTACCCATATTTTAGCTTTAAGGAAGTCTATGTTGTATGGAAATAGTGTTTCTTAAAATCATACAATAGACTAAGAGTTTAAAAAAAAGTCTCAAGCTAGTTCAGCCAGACATTACATCCTCCTACATTTCTGTGTGATGTTGCAAATATTCATATATACATACATACATACAAAACTGGAGTCAAGAAAATAGAAAAAGGTTGTAAATATTTATACACAGAATATACACTGTGTTTGTATATATACCACCCCTAATCTCCTTCTTGTAATGATTTATTTTATACTGTCTCAATAGACACAATTTTTCAACTCTTATTTTTCTTTTGAAACAGTAGACTGTTTACATGAATGCTTCAAAGATATTTATGTAATTAAGGTTCTATTTCTATACTGGCTTTTAAAGCTAACTTCTTCTCATTTGGAAATGCCATGTGCCCACAAACAAGCATAACTGTGCCACACTGGGAGCCCAGTGTGGGGGTGTTGGTTAGGCATGAGATCAGTCAAGCCAAGTTCCTGTGTCTCCCAGGTTCCTGGCATGCCAACACAGTCTCTCTTCTGTTTCTTCAACTTATTCATCTTGAATAATGGCAACTCTTTTGTAAACTTGTGTGGAGACATATAACCTGATTGTTACAAAGTGGCTACAATAGTGACTGTCACTAAGTAAATGTTGTATAAGTGTTCAAAATAAAATAAAATTAGCATTTTCAAATTTACATGTATCATCATGTGAATTCTGATCTACATCTAAGACATCACCAGAAATATTTGCCCATCATTTACTTCCTCTTACCAAAAATTGAAAATTAGTGTCAATAAAAATAATAATTTAAAAAAAAAGTATCAGTGACAATATAGATTGTTCACTATGAGCAGACACAATGCTCAGTGTTGTCATAAAATTCATCCCGCATCTGTATGAGAGGTATCATCCCGTTCATTCCAATTTGCAGGGGAATAAAGTGAAGTTTATGAGAAGTTACAGCATTTTCCTGCTCCTAAACTTTGTAGCCAGTGAACTCAACATGAAATAAAACATCCTATGCCCAAGAGCAGAGCCTGAGCACTTGAAAACCTCTGACTCTCTTAAACACCATTTCTTTATCATTTGATGAGTCAACTGGTGATGGTAAGAGTTTCTTAGGTGTACTGAGAAAAAGAAACCAAATCTGTTTGGAAAAAGAGAGCCTGGGTAGTACGTGGCTGCTAGGCACTTCTCTGGACACAACACAATCAGATAGACATTCCATTTAAACCCAGTGGAATTCCCTGGGCATAAATCAGCAGAGTGGGCTGAGGTCAAGAGACATTCCACAGCCCTCTGTTTCCTTACCACAGATTAGAACACAGCAAACTGAGGCCAGAGGACTTTAGGCCACTGGGGTGTGTCCAAGGCTGTTCAGGGCTATTGACTCGGCACGCCTTCGTCTGTAGATTGCCACTGGTGAGATATGCGTGGGTTTAAAAGTACCTTCAGCAGAAAACTTTTCTATTGAGAATAGCAGGTGACAAAGAGAATTTGCTGAGAGATAGATGGGCATAATGCTTGGTGCAGCAAAGACAACATCAGCTGGAGTTAGTGAGCGAATCCAAACACATTATCTGAATGTATTAGCAGCCATGCAGCTCTTGCTAACTTCAGGCAGGGACTGGGGAAAGGCTACAAGACCATATCTGGTATTCTTTACTAAATCAAGAGACAATGCTGTTCAAATGGTGCAATGTAGAGAATACCTATTACTAATACATTAAATACCCTCATGTACCAAAAATAAAATAACAGAAGTGCCAAGGATGCTTACTAAACCTTACACCTAGGAAACCAAAGCTTCAAGCCCCAAAAATGCTCCTGAAAATATTTTTGTACTAGAAAATCCAATTGCTCGCAAAATTTAAAATAATCTTTTATTGCCATAAATGATCTTATTGATCTTGGCAAAGCATTGCATCAGGAACCATAGTTTTAACTCACAAGCTGCGAACGAAGAATCGGCATTTCTTTGTATTAGATCCTTAAGGCTTAGAAGAAAGATTTGGGTCAACATCAAATGCTAACTGGCTTCCAGAATCAACTTCAGATATTTAAAAACTACTTTCTAGATTTGGAACACTTTCGTAAAATTTAGTAGTTACTTGAAGGTTAAGAACACTCAGAAAGTCTTAAATCTGTCTATAGAATAGTGATTCTCTTAAATGGATGGTTTTCTTTCCTCCTGAAACAAAATCTACCACAGAAGACAATAAAACTGGGTTTATAAAACACTTCAGTATAGGTAGCTCAAAATATTATTGCCTAGATTGATATCTACAATGGTACTGTTTTCTACGGACAATCATTATAAATAATGAAATTCAGCTATAAAGTAAATCATAGTATTTTCATGCACACATTTGTATTTTAGATTTTCATGCACAAATTTTCATTTTGGAGGCATGAAAGTAAAAGTGTTTTAACATCCCTTTTTCCCAATAACTACATACTATTATGACTCTATAATCCAAACCCCAGAGTGAGCTTCTCATGTCTGTGGATTTGTACATACAAATTTGTACTCATAGATATGTGCCCTTATTATTAAAAGAGTTACATCCACTTCTTCTAAAATGTCTATTGTCCATAGGACTTATAACCAAACAAGTGTGTATTTAAACATGTAATAGTTTGTGCCCTGATAAATATGTCTTTGCAGCAATCATTTTAGAGCCCTAAAATTGATTATATGGAAAAATGACTATTTCTGCCCTTGCAACTTAAAGTACGCAGATCCCTTGTGAGCTGCCTCGCTGGTACATCAATAGGGGCTCCACATGGAATCTGGGAGAAGAATTTTCCCCTGTAAGTGTAATCCATTTATTGGTTTATGGACCAAAGAACCTCTCGGGAGTGTTACAACTCATGAGCTTTTCTTGAGTGATGGGTTTTGCACTTGGATTTCTTATTTAATTGAAAGATGTGTAAAAAGTTATGTATAAATAGAGTTCCCTGTTGGTTACACATTTCAAGAGTATCTCAAGAGTATAAATTATTCCATCAAGGGGTTGGAATAAATTATACTCAATAATTGGAATCAATTTTCCCTGGAGTAAGCACACACACACACAAAAATTTCCATTAACATGGATAGAGGATGCATATGAAGCATGAGATGAAACTATAATATCACCTACAGATTAGCTTTGTGTTCCTGGATAGCCAGGGAAGTACTTACTGCAGTGAGATGAGCCCGCTCATATTGAACAATATCCTTTCTGGGTAAAGTCCCCATTGCATTTTGGATATGACACAGTGTCAGCCAATCAATAGCAGGAAAGAGAAAGGAGTGGGTAAATGCATAATCAGGGTGCTTTTTAGCTGCCACCTATTAAATGACATTAGGATGGCCTGGTGCACATATCCGTTATAGGAATTTGGGAAACTACAGAGTTAGTTACAAAAGCACAGCCTATTCCTTTGAAGAAATAAAAGGTTAACCTGGCCAAATGAAGCACTGTTAGCAGTAATCAGCGAGCAAAAACAATACAGCCAGCATTTCACTACACCACACCTTGCTTACACAGGAACACAGCAAAATAGCTAAGCTTGGATACTTTGTAAACTTGGACCCAGACTTCACAGGGTTGAAATATCAGTGAAAGCCCACAGCTGAATAGCTGTATAAAATGCTGGAAAGAATCTCATCCTCCTCACAGTGCTGCACAGATTCAACACAGCGGTTCACAAGTGGCACACACTGATAGCCTGGTGCACAGCAGTTTCTGGCACCAGCATTAACATTAGTAAAAGGGAAGCAGGCACCATTGCATAGACCTGCTCACTCTGGGAGCACTGAAAACTGAAACTTCCTGCTCTTCCACTTGTTTGTATAAGAGAGGCATCCTTCCAACTACTATTGGACTAATGTATAATCCACAGTGATGTTTTCTGTGATCGGCACTACACTGAAGCTAAACCATGTTGTGAACCAAGTAAATAATCTTCTTTGGGCTGAGAAAACCACATTTATAGCAAGAGATCCAAAAATAGTAGAGTCTGTGTACTGACTATGGAAGCAACTATGATCACATTAAAAGCCAAAAATGAGCAATTAGCAGATTTTGTTGTATTTAAAGTCTTCTTATAAAAAATGCATATTACAGCAGATGACTCATTTTCTCTAAGAGCCTCGGCCACATAACAAGGGAAATTTTTTTATTTATTTACTTTTCAATTGAAAAGAAAAAAAAATTTCCACCTCCTCCCAGCCTCCCATTTCCCTCCCCCTCCTCTCGCCCCTCTCCCCCTCCCCCCACTTTTCTCCTCCTCCCTCTCCTGTCCAAAGAGCAGTCAGGGTTCCCTGCCCCATGGAAAATCCAAGGTCCTCCCCGCTCCATCCAGGTCTGGTTAGGCTCCCACAAAGCCAGAACATGAAGTAGGATCAAAACCCAGTGCCATTGTCCTTGGCTTCTCATCAGCCCTCATTGTCCGCCATGTTCAGAGTCCAGTTTTATCCCTTGCCTTTTCAGTCACAGACCAGCTGGCCTTGGTGAGCTTCCCAATAGATCAGCCCCATTGTCTCAGTGGGTGGGTGCACCCCTCTTGGTCCTGACTTCCTTGTTCATGTTCTCCCTCCTTCTGCTCCTCATTGGGACCTTGGGAGCTCAGTCTGGTGCTCCATTGTGGGTCTCTGTCTCTATTTCCATCCATCGCCAGATGAAGGTTCTATGGTGATATGCAAGATATTCATCAGTATGGCTATAGGATAGGGTCATTTCAGGTTCCCTATCCTCAGCTGCCCAAGGAACTAACTGGGGACATCGCCCTGGGGCACCTGGGAGCCACTCTAGGTTCGAGACTCTTGCCAACCCTAAGGTGGCTACAAGGGAAATTTTTTAAAGGGCTTCCATGACAGAATGCCGTCTTCATTACTAATACAGATGAATGAGGATATACGCATGCTGAAATCACGTTTAACCATCTGACTTGCACTGGCGCGTGAAATGGTAAAAGTCACACAGTGTCACTTCTGGGGTGGTACTTCATAAGACAGAACTCTCAACAGAGGAATCTAAAATGGCTGTAAGACACTTAAGGAAATGTTCAACATCCTTAGTCATCAGAGAAATGCAAATCAAAACAACTCTGAGATTCATCTTACACCTGTAAGAATGGCCAACATCAAAAACACTAATGACAACTTATGCTGGAGAGGATGTAGTGTAAAGTAAACACTCCTGCATTGCTGGTGAGAGTCCAAACTGGTACAGCCCCTTTGGATATCAGTATGGTAATTTCTAAGAAGATTAGGAAACAACCTACCTCAAGACCAGCAATACCATTTTGGGGTCTATATATATATGCCCAAAGGATGCTTAATCATACCACAAGGACATGTGCTCAGCTGTAATCATAGTAGAATTATTTGTCATAGCCAAAACCTGTAAACAACCTAAATGCCTCTCGGCTGAAGAATGCATAAGGAAAATGTGGTATATTTACACAATGGAGTACTACACAGCAGAAAAATAACAGCATCTTGAAATTTTCAGGCAAATGGATGGATCTAGAAAACATCATATTGAGTGAAGTAACCCAGACCCAGAAGGACAAATATCATATTTACTCACTCATAAGTGGCTTTTAGACATAAAGCAAAGAAATCTGCCTACAAATCACAATCCCAGAGAACCTAGACAACAATGAGGACCCCAAGAGAGACATACATAGATCTAATCTACATGTGAAGTAGAAAAAGACTTCCTGAGTAAATTGGGAACATGGGGACCATGAGGCAGGGTTGGAGAGGAGCAGAGAGGCAGGGAGGGGAGCAGAGAAAAATGTAGAGCTCAATAAAAATCAATAAAAAAAGAAAGACTTTCTTCTTCAGCATCCATCAGCAATTGACAACAGTTCCTCAGTAGTGGTGGAGTCTATTAATCTCTTCCCCATCTGTTCTGGCACACTGACTGGCTTGATCTTGTGCAGATCTGGTACAAAGAATCACAGCTGCCATGAACTCATGAGTCCAACGACCATGCTATATCAAGAAAACACAATATCATAACATTCCTACAAAACCAATGGCTTTTACCTTCTTTTACCAATCCCTCTTATACAATATTCTTTGAGCCCTGGGAAAGCAAGAAGGGGCAGGATTTAATAGTTGTCCTATTTAGGGATGAGCACGGTCACTTATTCTCAGCCATTTGCTCAGTATGATTGTCTGCACTGACTGTTGCTCATTAATAGCACAAATATGGGTCTAAACATAAATATTTAGAAGGCAGTTTGACACTATGTACCCTTTGTAAAATAATAGCAGCAAGTAGCAGGTTCCCTCTTAGGGCTCCTGATTTCTTCAGCCCTGGGCTTTTGACAAGGCTCACAATATCAAGCATGAATTATCTGCTGTGAAGCAGATCTAAATCCAATCAAAAATCAATGCCTAGTTACCTCCGTATCAGTAATGTCACTGTTTTGCCAGTAGCCACATCATCTTGCCCAGGCAGGTTGCTTTTGTATGACTGAGTCCGTTGGCAGCTTTTCTCCTCCAGCACCGTGCATAGCTCTTTCCAGCACCACAGAACCTAAGAAACAGAGAGAACGTTTCCAGTTAAGTTTCCTCTTGATTTTGCTGTCACGCAAAGTGTAGTTATGATAGGCAACCAACAGCAATAGCAATATCCTGCCAAAGCATGAGCTTTAAGATCCGAATACAAGTGCACAAGACCAGATTTCATTTCTGAAATTTTGACTCTAGAAGCCGAAATTATAAAAAATTCCTGGCATTTCTACAAAAAAGAAAAAAAACTTCATTGTGATTGAGGAGCAAAAGCATAAAGAAAGAAAAATATCATGTGCATTAACAATCCTAGTTTGAAATATAATTGATTTCTTAATGATTGGCAAAATAATAACAATAACGATTATAATCATAATAGATCTCTAATACTACGATAAGCTGAAATGACCTCATGTGAGTGATGGATACTCACTGAGCAAGGCATAAATATTTCCAATAATTGGATTGTGAGCAGAGAGGAGATGGAGTAGAGACCATTCAGAATCCAAGCACCCAATCTTAGCAACTACGTCCCGCGAGGGAAAACTATCAAACACTGCTACTCATCAAAAGCTGGGTAAGTGTTTCATCTTGGCTTCGGCAACAATTCTACTGTCGGCATCCCTCAAAAAGTGCTTGATTCTAAAGCTAGAAAAAGAAAGCCCCAACTTCAAAAGGACCTTTTTGACATTTATTTCCTTGCTCTAAACACAGCTATAACGTTGTCAAGATTTCATTCTTACAGAAACTAATCTCGGGCAGGGTCAGCACTCGCTGGGTCAGCAAATCTACTCTTGTATTTATCTTCCCCTTTAACAGACAGCTCTGCCCTTTTAGAAATCCTTGCTTGGAAATATTTCCAACTCAGCTCATTTGCTGCCCTGATGAGGAGACTAAGGTTCTTGAACAGCTAAAATGGCCTCTCAGGAACGCTGCCCCTTCTGTAGCCCAGCACGGTTTGTGATGGTGCCTGAGGCCACTGAGGATAGTGGAAAAGAAAGAAAGTAAAAGACAGAGGGTGTGATAAGCAGGTATACCTGCAAATACACAGGATAGCTGGTGTCAGGTGCAGTTCACATTGACCTGGAGCAATTTTCAGGTTTCCCAAAACTTCTAATTTACATGTTATGTGAAATTAGATGTACGTATTCCTACATAACTTAGAGTAGTTCACTTCCGAGTCAGAAGAGAATACTAGACTCTCCTCGAGTCTAATAAAAGCTGAGAAGCTTTCATAAGATTTCAAGTTTTTGAATTAACATTAATCTTTTCCTCAGCACATGTACAGATCACTTAATGCTGCACAAATTGCAATTTCATATTATTCTACTTAGTCCATTTGAAAGACAAAACTTTACACAACGTCAAGTGCAAATAAAACTTTGGCATGTTTATTATTGTGAGCAGGGACAGTACGCTTTGGCTTTCGTTTCAGAACAACTTCACGCAGAAGCGAATGACCAACTAGAGACATCCTTGTTGACCACCGGCTCTTCCTGAAGAACTCGGAAGGCGCTAGCGCATGCGCGCAGAAAATGACTCCAACGCAAGTTCTCTTGCACAGTTCTGATTAACGAGTGTTAGCTACCTAGGAAAACTTGCCAACCCCAGAAATTATTCCTAAAACAATGACAGCGGTTTGGAGTCAGAAAACCCTTCTAAAGACACTGACAAATTCTGTTGTTGTTGTTGTTGTTGTTGTTGCTGTTGTTGTTGTTGTTGCTGCTGCTGTTGTTGTTGTTGCTGTTGCTGTTGTTGTTGCTGTTGCTGCTGTTTCTCCTATTAATTTATGTTTCACCAGTCTTTTCAGCCTACAAAGAAATGGTGGCAAATCACTGTGAAATGCAATGATCCTCTGAGTTTAGATGTTTTACATAATGTAGTCAAATTTTATTTAAAACCTGCAAAAATAGAAAAACTAATGTCCCACTGACTAGCCAGAATCCAAGTTCCTTTTAGCTCCCTTCTTCGACCAAAGTACACTAGAGTGGACAAAAGAAAGACAAGGAAAGACGTGGAGAAAATAATTCCAACTCATGTTTACCCAATCTTGTACCCAATTTGAGTTCTGATATCAGAAGTCAAATCAAATTAAATAATTAAAAGGAGGAATCACTTACCATAGAGAAGCCAGTCTCTGACTCACAAAACACATTCACAGTTTATGGCCCATGAAGTCACACTAGACCGTTCTAATCACTATGAAGTATTTAAATACAACAGCTATTGAAGTATCCCAGCACAAGATCTTGCCATTAAAAACATGTGAGGATTATCCAGCCAGCCTGACAGCCACAGGGAACCCCCTGCTTATAAACAGTGTGGCTTCCTAAAAGCTATAAATGACTCAAAACATCTCGAAAACTTTTTTATTGAATGGTTAACCATAAAATTCATTTCAAATCTGAAGCTAAAAAGAAAGATATAAATCCCATGTTTTTCTTTGAATTTTGCAAATTTTATTGCTTCAGTCAAGAAATGTGACTGGGGTAGTAAAACGTGACTGCCGCTCACTGGGATGGGATGTGTTTGAAATACAACCCATTTGCGCTTCGCTCGCTTTGCCTAAATTGTTGGCACCATTACAAAGTTTTTCTATAAAATATTCTGTGTTGCCCTGTTATCATAGGCATAGAATTTCTCTATTTTATCTTTCTTGATAAAATACTTTCTCCACTCATGCCTGTTTTTTATCACTTTGCAACTTACCACTGCATGCCCTTTTCCCTTGGCCAAGTATATACAGCATCATGGCTAAGGAAATACTTGAGCTGGCTTATCCACTGGCAATTGTCGCCTAGCACTGGAGTGACCATTATTTTGGGGTCAGTACTGGACCTGCCTCCTCTCTTTAGCATCATGCTGTGTGATCACCTTGGAAAAGTGAGCCAGACTGCTTTTCTGCTAAGTTACCACAGAACAACTGGCAGGCAGAGTGCTCTGCTCACTTTCCCTGCCTAGCTCTGATATACAGAAGTTTCATAAATCACACACGTAGGGCGTTGCTCATTCTCCCATGCCGGTGCATCTGTGTGAAGGGAGGACTCTGTGGCAGCTGAGCAAGCTGAGCATTTAAATACCCCACTCATCCCTGGTTTTGGCTTCCTTGCATTCATCTAGCTGTTTATGGGCACCCGAAAGCTCCAAAAGCTGTTTTCCTTGGCTGTGAATCGGACTCTATAAAGTGCGTCTTAGTAAGAGTATTGTATTCCTGTCCTTTAAAACCCAGCCAGGTACTTCTCAGCTTTGGCAGCCTTGCTGTTGCCTGCATCGGCGTGGCTTTATTCACTCAGCCCCTCCTCGTCTCCCTGGACCAGTGTCCTCTCTGCACTTTGTAACAGGACTTTAATGCACAGTGGCTGTACTCCCAAACAAGAGCTTACACTCCTTTAGCATTGAGATGCAACTAATTATGTATCTTCTGTGCGGGGAATATTGAGACATGAGCCTGTTCTTCCATTTAGAAAAACAAAAAGGTCTTCATTAGAACTTTGTAAAAAGGAAATGAATGTAAAGAGTTCACAGTAGGCACTACTGTAAGCAGTTTGTAGAACAGAGAAGAAATTGTATGATCACTGTAATAGAACAGCATTATTGAAGAAGAAAAAAAAAATGTACCTCTGAAGTAAATGGGAAATCCTTACAGTAAAACCAAGCAATACAATGTCACTTGAATGTTAATGAATTTGCAGTGTCACTTCAGACTAGAAAAAAAGTATATGACATGGCCTTTAAACTATCTTTAGATTTATTTATTTATTTATTTATTTATTTATTTATTTATTTATTTTTACTCATACGACTGTTTTGCCTGAGGGTTCACCAACACGTTCCTGGTGCTGGTGAAGATCAGCAAAGGGGGTTGGATCCCCTGGAACTATTGTTGTAAGCCACCATATGGGACCGAGCCCAGGTTCTCCACAGGTGTGACAAAGTGATCTTAACTGCTGAGCCATCTCTCCAACCTGGTATACGTCCTTAAAATGGAAACAACATTTCAGAAGAGAAATATTGGTGGCTATCTGATCAGAATGGAAGATACCCCATGCTTAAGTGCATACAAACAGCAAGTTGGCTCCTGGTCTGGTTTCCAGATGAATTTCTCCAGTTGAGCTATGTTAACTCAGGATAATATGTGACTGTCCGCATATGTGATACGAGTCCTAAAAGACACGACCTTCACTTTCATTCTATAAATGAAGATCTGGGAGTGAAAACTATCAACTGTTTTATTTAAACACTTCAACCTGAACTCTTACTGATAAGCACATGTATAAATGAAAGATAGCAATTCTCAGGTAGTATCCACCAGGGAGGTAGTATCCACCAGGGAGGTTCGCTAATTGCCCTGCTGGCTGGGATTCCTCTTGGTATCCCTCAATGGAAGCTCAAACAGACATGCGCATAGCACTCTAGGAAGACAGTTCATTGCACAGGAAGGATATTCCACTTGAGAAACCTAAAGACAGATACTTTTGACATGTGTGGCATGTCCAGAAGGCCATGGCCATGCCTATGATGCATAAAGGTTTCTGACCTGCTTTAGCTAAAAATGCCACAAGTCACCTGTAAGTTTTTATTTTTAAGATATCCCTGAAAGTTTCCTATCAGATATAAATTTTATTCAAGTCTATATAACATTACTTAAGGTCACTTATATGAAATTGTGTTATCTCTTGAAAGTGATTATAGAGTCTGGGAAATGAAAATTATCCAGCTCAACAAAATTCTGCCTATAGCTATTGTTTTTAGCATTGGCACTCATTAACAAATTAGCTTTGAATTCTAATAACCAAAATAAACAGAAGCCAGTCCCTGAATTAAGCACCTTCTGTTCTGTCAGAAAGCAGAGCCCAGGGAAAGGTTTAGGAGCTGCTGTTTTATTAAGGAGTGCAATCCCAGGGATCAACAGTGAGGGACAAAAAATATTAGGAAGTAAAGAGAGAAAAGCCAATCATAGGTTGATCACTACAAAGTGTAACGCGTGACTACATCTCATTGCTTCATCCGGCCAAAAGCTCTGTACCTGTCTATCCATAAGGGGAGAAAAGAATGATTTATTCCTTGTTCCAATTTTCTAATTTTGAGAGGTGTGCCACAGAGCACCTTCCTTCCCCCAACATGTCCAGGCTGTGCACAACCATGCCTTGAGCGATGTCCCTTAGCAACCCCTCCAACATCAGGAGCAAAAACTGCAGCGTGCACTGGCATAGACTTGGGATGAATCATTGCGAAGTTGTGTGCTACAAGTTTGCTTCCAGCTACTGTACCCAATTATGCAGCATACAGCTGTTCACAAGTAGGCAGGGAGAAGGTATACTGCACTGTTGAATGCTGTGTGAGTATGGGATCATGGGAAAGAATATAAGGGGAGGGAGGAGAAAAAAAGGGGAGTGGAGAAATATATATAGCTCAATAAAAATGATAAAAAATAAAATTAAAAAAGAATTTAGAAGCAGAATAAAAAAGAAAAAGAAAGGAAAAGAAAAGGAAAAGAAAGAAAGCTAGCTGAGCAAACCAGAAAAAGCAAGCCAATAATTAGCCTTTCTCCATGGCCTCAACATCAGTTTCTGCCTCCAGATTTCTGCCTTGAGTTCCTGCCCCGAGTTGCCTCAGTGATGGACTGTTGCCTGGAACACTGAGCTGAAATAAACCCTTTCCTTTCCTCCTCAAGTCGTTCTTGGTCATGGTGTCTTATCACAGCAACAGAAAAGTCACTTCAATTCTCAAGAAACACCACCTGTTGTTGTTGTCCTACCATTCTGCATCCATCTTCCACTCCAAATACACTAGCCCATCGTTTCCCAGATCTTCAACTGATGTTGTAGCATGCACAACTACATATGTGTGCGCACACACTGACCCATTTAACAAACTTAGTACTAGACAGCATATGAGCAAATACATCCTGAGTTGAGTATAATCGGCAGTCAGATGAAATTTAGTTGATTAAGTGCGTGTTTTATCGAAGTCAGCCCGCTCTACTCAAGCAAGTACTTGAAAGACAACACTCAGTATTGCACAAATAAGACCTTCTGAAGACCAGAGGCCGACGAAAGCTTTCAACCATCTCAAACCTTTGGTTATTCCTGGAAATGGTGCCTACAAGGGACAAATTTTGTATTTACTGTTGTTGAGTTCATATATTTTCTAACAGAGATGGGGATGAACAAATATTTAACAGAATCAGCCTAGAAAGAAAGAAAAAATCAAACTATGAAGCTTGCAAACTAACATTGTGCTTGGCATGGTTCCTTTAATACATAAATAGCTGAATTAATACTCAAAGTTTAGCAAGTTCTGCTGTCTGTCCATATAATTTCCATTTATAATTGAGGTTTCTTGGGAGAAGAGGAATGCATTGTGTGTCATTTTGCAGTGCAAAACTTGCTGGTAATGGACCTTCTTAATCTATGGTTATTAATCCTCCTTACCATGTTTTTATTGGGAGAGGTGATTAAGAACAGAACATGCATTGTATTCACAACACGGTTATTACTTGAACTCGAATCTCTAAGCTGAAATCCATTGGCTGAGGGATGGCACCCACATGATCATCCGTGTTTACAACTTCAAATGCCATACATATTTGCAATAGTACACACTTAGCAATTCAACAAATTATTACCCTCTCCTTTATTTTCCAGGCCCAGTTCAAACAAAAATAGGAAACCTGACCTGCACTTAATGACCAAATCTGTTAACAGTTTTGTCATGGAACCTAGTTTGGCCCAAATGGAATATTTCACCAACACCAGATGGCACCGGCTTAATTTCATAAGCATGAAAATGCACGAATGGTCGTCTGTAGCAGAAGTGTTTTAATAACTGTATTTGTGTAGCTTTTATATTTTCTGTATCTTGCTCCACAAAATCTTTGAAGAGGAGCTAATACAAGTCTGAAATATCCAACCTATTTGAGTCTCCCTTCCCAATGTGCTCAATGTGAAATGACCTGCCCCTCCCAGCACCACTAGCTTCTAAAAAACCGTAAGTAGATGAATTTGCTTCCCTTTTATGCTCCATGTTTCCCTACTTGATCTCACACAAACGTAAGCCCTTAACTTGCGTGCATGCGAGCGTGTGTGTGTATGCTTGTGTCTGTGCGTGTGTGTTGAAAGAACAAGCTGTCTTCTGGCAGTAACTCTGAAATGACTGGACACAGAGAGAGAAGGTTCTGAGTAAGAATTTGGTGATAAGGACTCCAGTTGGCCTTTATTTATTGAAAATGGCAGACTAGCAGTCACCGCTTACATATTAAAATGAGACATTCTTTGCATGACTCTTCTCTAAGCTCCACATATGAGCCAGAATAACAGGGCTTGACCTTCTTTGCACTGGTGATGTTTCCAAGACAGCCAGGAAGGGACTTGCTCGGGACCACACCTTTTCTGTGAGCAATTAAGCAACAGTTCTTCATTTCTCGTGGAAATGCAACTGCACCCCTTAATTTTTCATGCAAATGTCTAGAATAAATTACTTTTTAAAGATAAGATTTATTTCCTTTCTATTACCAATTTCAGATTGTGTCTAGCAAATTCCAGCTATTATCTGACTTTCCTAAAATTTTTGAAAACGGAACCAGACAGCAAGGACTTTTACAACGGCAACTGGTGTCTTGTTAAACAGGATCTCTTGCACAGCACTGTAACTGTGGGTCAAGAATAAAGAATAAATCTTGCAGTTGTGTTGCAGAAATCCACATCTCCTCAAAAGTCTTTCCCTATATTATATGTGGTTGACAGTAATAGAGACAATAATACTATCAACATATAACAGCAGACTGGTGTACAAAATATTATTTCTGTTTAACTTGAAACTGCCCTTTCTCAAAAAGTATTTTTTTCAAAACTTGAAAATATGACCTTCTATGTTTGAATATAAGAATCATATCCTTTTTTGTCCCAAACAGAAAGAAATTGACTTGCTTAGTTACTCTTATGGCAGATTCCTCTCAACTATTGCAGGGTTCTTGTTAGTTTGGGCATTCTGTAAAACGATAAAATGTCTTCTTCAAGACTGGCAGCTTTAGCATCATGGCACTAAGAGAGAGAGGTCTCCATGGCCAAGAGGAAGACTTCTTTGTGAAAATAAGAAAATCCCTGGGATAAAATGTCTGTAATGCCTGTTCAACTCTGGAATTTCATAATACAACTTATCTTATTGTGCGGATGTCTATCCCTGCATCCACATATGCATAAGGAGGGGAGAGAACAAGCCGATCTTAGGTGTAAATTCTCAGGTGAGGTCTACCTCTTTCTTGAGAAAGACTGTCTCCTGGCGAAGAATTCATTGAGGGTAGTAGATTGTCGTTCTGTCTCCATCTCCCCTTGGCTGGGTTACTGAGTGCATGCCACCACATCTGGCTTGCTTTACATAGGCACTGGGGATCAAACTCAGCTCCTTGAGCTTTCAAGGCAAGCACTTTCCTTACTGGCTGAGCTGCCTTCCCAGCCCCAGAATTTATTTTGATGATACTCAGCATATGCCAAGTCAAAAAGCCCAGTGCTTGATGCCTTTAAATATTTTAATTACTGCTACACGTTACTGGATAAATTTGATCTGAAAACTACAGAGGTTTCTAAATTATTAACCGCCTGCAGCTTAAATAATAAAGCTGATATCAATTACACAGAACAATTATTATTCTGTATTTGCATCCATATGAGTAGCCTTGCAGATAAGGACCGTGCTTTCTTTGATCCAATCTGTCAATCATTTGTAGAATAATTTGCTATTGGTTTATGCTCAGTGATGTTAGTACATAACAAGAAAAGAAAAGAAAGCATTATCTTTGTCTCAAAGAACTCAAAGAATTCAATAAGGAAGATACATTAATATTATGCCAGAGGAGATATTTCCAAGAAGAAGATTTATACAAGGCTCTCAACAAGCCCAAAAACCAGAACAGGGTCCTCCTTGTCCATCAAAATTAGCTGCTGAACTAGCTCTTGTAGATCAGGCTGGCCTTGAACTCACAGAGATACACCTGTCTCTGCCTCCTGAGTGCTGAGATTAAAGGCATGTGCCAACACCGCCTGACTTCAAAATTAGCCTTTTCTTCTTTAAATTGCTCTTGGTTGGGCATTTTGTCACAGCAACAAGAATATAAGCAGTCTAGCCCATATGCCAGAAAGTTAATTAGTAGAAAATTAAGCAGTTAAATCTTATTGTTCTCCTTCCCTTTTTACAATCCTCATCCTCTGTTTCTTTTACTATAAATATTAGTTTAATTGAACCTTATCTCCCCCTGTGTAAAAATAATCAGATTGTGAATACTTGTACATGCTTTTAGATTATCTTTTATTTTTAAGCAATGAATCATTAAATTCATTTTTTATTTTGAATTTAGAAATTTTTATGTCATTTTACAAAAGAAAGATGATAGCGTCTCTATTCTTAGGATCTATAATCCTATCTTTAAATAGATTATTGTCATTTTAAAAGTCTTTAGTGGGGTTTGTATCCCCCATGTTTTTCTTGACTTATTTGCTGATTGTCCCTTTCATTTTTTACATGTATTTTTTTTTTATTTGGGGGAAGAATCAACACTCATGACAGAGCATGGGTGTAGAGGTCAGGTGGACACTTTCTAGGAGTTAATCCTCTCTAGTTTTGGGTCTCTGGGTATCCAGAGAGTTTTCAGGCATAAAGGTAAGTGCTTCTATCCACTGAGCCATCTTGCCGATTTGGGTCTTTAATATCTCTTCCTTACTTTTGACAAGTGAAGAGGTAAAAATATTAGGGTTAATAGAACAAGGCATAACTAAGTAAAGGGTCTAACTTGTAACCCTGAAACAGTTGTCAGCTGACCTTCAACCATATCACCAGTAAGTCCTAAGAAACAAAGCCAACCCAAATCAAGAGCACATGAAACCGTAATTAGCATTTCCATTTTTCCGCCAAAGAGGAGCCGTCTCTGAGGATGTTGGACTAATTCTGTGATAATCAAACAAACTGATTAGAAGAATAATAGCCTTTTGACTATTGCTGCTAAATGTCTCCCCTAAAAACACAGATTAAGCAGATCATGAGGCAGGTCCAGGAAATCTTTGAAACAAAAACCCGAATGAATCTAAGAACCAAGAAAATTAAAGACGTCTTTGAGTATCACAAGTCATTGTCACCAAGAATATATTTAATGAATTTCTCAGCTTTATGACATAATACACTAACACTTTTACTCTGTCCTTTCGTCTTCCTGATAGTAAACACTCAGTCTACTGAATACCTTCTGAAACAAAGGACCTGCCTATATTTTCCTATTTCAGGAAGAAAAAGTTACTGGATAACATAAACAAGGACAAGTTATTTACGTGGTATATACAAATCTGAAGAAAGAAATGGAAACATACAAAAGATGAAATGAAATTGCAAATAGGAGTCAACCACAGACTTGTAGCCCACTGCTAATTAGAACACTCCAAGAACCATGCACTCCCCTGACGCACAATCATGGTTTGTTTTTGTAGCTACAGAAGTTCAGATGTTTTTAGCCATAATGTACATAAACAATCTGAATTTTTTTCCATGTATAGACCATGTATGGAGGATGTCTTTTTCTCATATCAGCAGTCATTTGCTTCTTTTGCATAAATTGTGACATGTGTAGGTCTTCTGAATTAGCACTTTTGGGGACTCTTCTGCATATTAAATTAAGATGGTGCCTCCATCGAATTAAGTGTAATTTCCTGTTCAAGATACTTTTAAAATTATTAGCGTTTGCCTTATATTTATGACTTGCCTTTAGTTTGACCATAAAGGGATATCTTTCCCCTGAGGTTATCATGAGTATTCATCTTTATTTGGTAGTCTTCTCTAGTGTAGGGTTTAATGAGGCCTTTGACAAAGCCAATCAGTAGGCCTCTGAAAAGACTGCAAGCCCTCCATGCCTCCCTAACAGTCCCTAACAGCCCTACCAACATTACACCTCTTTGGAATAAATACACTCATCTCAGCTTGATGCCTTTCTCTACTTAGAAAACCCTTCCCAAACACCTGCACTTTTGGAGCAAGCTCTCAAGGAAACTACATTTAGAAGATGACCAGAGCAAATCTGTAAATCTGTATTATTTTAATCCTAGTGACTTTCTGCCTTGCTAACTTGCCTTCTCCAATGCCTGGTGCTTGTGAAGTTTACATGTACAGTCAACAAATTTAAAAAAAAAATGACATTCTTTAACTGTAAACCTCAGGATGATGATTACTGTGGATGGATAGAGCAGGTAGGACATGACTGATTCTTGGTTCTTAAGTTGGGTAAAGAATTCTGCTTTGAACCATTTTTAACTTCACAATGATTATTAAATCTAGAAATGACAGAGCATGCCTGCAAGAGGCTCCTTTCTCAATATTTGTGTCTGAGTTAGCTGCACAAACGCTGACAACCTCACGCACAAGCCTGCTCGCCTGAAGTCTGAAGACTTCCCTATGTTTAGGTGGTTAAGATAAGCCTTATATAAGCAGTTGAATTTCTGGGTGCTTATGGAAAATGAACCAAATTCCTCTCCTTTCAAGATTCACTTATGTCAGATTCTAATGCATTCATGTAGGAATATAGGAAGCCTTGCTTTACATACCTAAGCTTACTATTAATATTAAACAATGAGTTGAATGTAGGCAGCCACGTGGTACTCCATTCATCGCCATGAGCAGGGATCTTTTGTGTTTGTTTTACTTCCAGCCAGTGAAATGTGTTGTTTGCCTTTTGCTAGAACAACTGCTGTGTCTCTCTGAGGGCTTGAGGCATTCCGTGGAAAAGTACATTCACAATTTCAAAAGGCTGCGTGATAGAAGAACAATTTAAAAAAAAAAATCTCCTTCACGTTGAGATGTAGTAACAGAACAGCGGAGGAGGGTGGGGATGACAGGCTGTATTTGCACCATCTCATTACAATCAGTTGCTATATCTAGCTCTCAGTCTATTGAATTCCTGTTGACTGTGATCATAAGCCATTGCTGTTCTTTATCACACCGGACTTGCAAGTTAAAAAGCTGAGTACTACGTTACAAAATGACTCCTGATGATATTCTGCTATACTCACAGATCATTGTCCTGCTTGGCCATCACCAGAGACATTTCGGTCTGCAGCAGATGGTAACAGCCAGAATTTACATAGGGAGTTAGAGACCTTGGAACACTCAGCCCTAAGTGAGATGTCTTCATCAAATCCCTTCTCTTCAGGGAACCGCATGGGAGAGAATGCAGAAAGAGCGTAAGAGCCAGAGGGTATGGAGGACACGAAGAAAGCAAAGCCCTCTAATCAACATGGGTGAAGCTCATATAAACTCACAGAGACCTTAGCAGCACGCACAGCCCCTGCACACGTCTCGCAGGTCCTCAGCATGTACACTCTGGCTCCCATCCACACTGCTCTATGTTGTTCTCCCAGCAGCTCTTTAGAGGGGGGAGTAGGACCTTTTTCAGGCGCAGAGAGTAAATGACCTGCCCAAGATCACACAGGTACCAAATGATTAATGCAGGATTGTAATTCTCTGCTGCAATTAACACATTGCTCATCTGTCGCTAAGAGCTCAGCATAAGACGATGCATAAAATTTGTTTATGACCAAAGTGCTTCATAGATTCTGCAGCTCCACCTGGTGTCAAAGAACCCAACTTGTTTTCCCTTCAAGGAGAGCTGAGCTCTTAATCTCTTTGCTTCTGTGCACCCATCTCTAAAATGGGAACACATCCATACCTAGCGATGTGTTACAAGCACTCCAAAAGACAGTATCTAATGAGTACCATTCTATAAAAGTTTTGTCATATTGAAACATTCCCTCCAGGGCCAGTGGGGGACTCATAAGAGTACAGAGGTAAGCAGATGTCACATATCAGGGAAAGCTGAAACCTGTAAGATTTTTAAAGCCTCCTCCCCAGTGTTACAGAAGCCCCAAATAACTACTAGGGAAGGAGACTACACAACCCATGTGCCAAGAGGAGATTTCTCTGACAGAAGAGCTGCCTGTACTCTGTGCAGAGAGAACTCCAGGGTTGCATCCTTGTGAGTCATCCCCCATGTTGGGGAGGGGGGGGCTTTTCAGAATGGCATCTCGCTCCTGTAAGTAACCTCTCAGCTATGCTCCTGTAAGTACAGTAAAAAAATAAAACTTGCTGCTTCATCAAGTTGGACTTTGGTGCCATTGTCCCTTTGGTTTCTTGTGATTTCCCTACTGTGACAAGTAGACACGTGTGTGTCATGTCTCCCCAGGAAAAGTCTCACACAAGTCTCTCACTGATAGTCTAACACAATATAAATTAAAACTTTCCCTCTGCCCTTATAATTCAATATACCTCCCACCAAGAAAGGGGGAAAGTTATCATTGGCCCATAATACTAATACTTAGATTTAAGTCTATTGCTTAACTGACAAATTGAGTAAATGTGACAAGGCAGGCTAGAATTTGGAGAAATCACCAAAATATGCTATTTCTAATATCATCAGTCCTCAGGTAATGTCTTATCTTGCTTCCTATTGCTATGATAAGACAACTTTATTTGGTCTCCATCACTGAGATGGCAAGGACCTGGAGTCAGAAACAGAAACCAAGGAGGTACACTGTGTCCTGTCTTGCTCCTAAAATCCCATCCTTCTACCCTTCAGGTAGAGTATCACTGTATCCAGTAGGCTGGCTCCTCCCATAATAATTGACAATCAGGAAAACAGCACACAGACATGCCTGAAGGCCTGTATGATGGAGGTAATTCCTCAGCTGAGGCTTTTTCTTCCCAAAGATGTCTCAGTGTGGGTCAAGTTGGCAAACACTGATCAGTATTGGCAGTAATGGAGTGCCATTGTCACTCGAGTCTTGCCTGACACTTGGTCACTTGTATTTTAATTTACACACATTTGAGTTCACCATCAAGATAAATAATTTGTACTTTTTATAGGTTAGAAACAAGTCTGTGTTGGCTGGTTTTAGATCCGTGACCAGCAATGACAAATCAGTCTCGTTATTTTAAGCCCTTCACTAATTCTAGCACGTATACTAAAAGTTAGACAGGGAACCATAAGACTGAAAGTGAAATATCAGTGTTGTCTATTAGTAGAAGGCTAGCACAACAGTAATGAATAAATACACTTGACATGGTAACAACCAGAAACTGTAAAATGTGGCCACGCCATGATGCTTGCACATCCTTAAAATCCAGTCACTCTCTGCCCCCAAGACCTTCTAGCCCCGTCCCCAGACACCCTTCTTTCAGACTTCTCTGCTCACTTCCTCAAAGCCCTGGCCCTCTATTGCCTCTGAGACTGCCTACCTGGTTTCTCTTTTCCCTGCCTAACCTCAATCCCTGTCGTTCCCAATGATCCTCTGTGATTTCATCACTACAGCACTCCGTTTCCTGTACTCATAGATTTCTGCTGTTCTCCTAGAGCAAAAAAATGAGCCATTTCGTCTGCAGAAATCATGCACAGACATCTGCTGCCACTTCCTGCTTGCACAGCCTCTCACTGTAGAAGAGCCAGAAACCCAGCTCCCAATACTTTCGCTTCACTGTAATCACCATCAGAAATCCATTCTCCCCATGCATAGCAGGTAATGAGTCTCATGGAGACTCTTGAACCATCTTTGATCCCAAGATTGTTGCAGTATTACTGGAGTGCTTGAACCACTGTTGAGAAATCCAGGCCTCACTAAACTCAAAGACAACTACATGGTAGAAATTAGCAGATAATTCATACATAATTCATAGATAGATAGGTAATAGGGATAGATAACTACAGGTAGAATAGACAGATAGATGATAAATAGATAATCTTATTTGATTTCCCACAATCCAAAAAACTCAAAATAGACTCTCCATATTGGATAATATAGAAAGCTTTTTTTTACATGTGCTTCAATGTTCAAACATGGCCCATGCACGTTTGTAGCTTCTCTGCTTTGGCTCATATAGTAAAAGGCTGGTCTGCTCAGAGCCCTGCCCTACCCTGACACCTCTCTGTTCTATCCGCCCACCCAGCTTGACTAAATGAATCCAAAATGTCTATCATTCAACTCCTAGCTCCAGTGCTGCCTGGTTCAGCCAGGCTGGGAGACTCAGAACACAAGTTCAAGTGCAGCCCTTCTTACAGCTTCTGCAAGGCTTGGGGCAACCATGAAAATGGAAAGCCCATCTGTTATATACTCAAACATTTCATCTGCAAATCAAACTGCTGCATACCCCACCTTAAGAACTGTATCTTCTAGAGAGATGAGTTCAGAGTTCAAATTCCTGAACTAATATTTCTGTGGCAAAACTATCTGAATAAAAGACCTCTCCCTTAGCTCCAAGGCTGCATTGCTGGGCATGCCATCAGGATCTCAGAGCTAACAAAACATTCTCTTGGGCACCTCTTATCTATCCTTCCCCTTACTTTATTCATCACCACAATAGCTTCCTATGTGCACATGTGGACATCTTAACCCTGTCCAGTCTCTACTTACTGGATATATAAACAGCTATCCCTGGGCCATCCTTCTGCACAGATATGTGGACTTGTGCCATAGTCCAGGTATCAGAGCTTCCAAGAATCTTATCCCTTAAAGGGGTTGCAAACTCTAGTAGGCTATGATCCCTTAGCTTTCCAGTTCTCCTCCTCAAGGAAAGGGCCACATTACATGAGAGACCAGCTGAGGCTTTCTAAAGCACACAGGCCAGAGTAAGAGGCCCTCTTATTTACTTCCAAGAGTGATGTTAGGAATATGGATGGCATGTGGGTCTCCTCATCAGACAGTGAGCTCCTCATTAGTGAAGACTGCTTCTTATTCATTGATGACGGCCAACCATAATGTCTGAAGAATGAAAATATGAGAGAAGATGGATATAAGAGAGAAGAAAGAAAAGGCATTAATCTGGAGATGGGAAACCTATGAAATTATTATTTTTGTGATGTGTCTGCCCCAAATGACTCTCCTCCAGATGCCCTAGCTGGTTACTGCACTCTACTCTTGGAAGACTCTGGCACCAAGAGACAAGGTTTTTATTGGTATGCAGACTGAGAGACGAGCTAAGAGATGCAGGGATTTAAAAGAGCTAAGAGGTGCCCAAGAGAATGTTTTGTTAGCTCTGAGATCCTGATGGCATGCCCAGCACACAGATACACACATACAGTTGAGGCCGAAAGGAGAACCCGCTTCAAAATGAAACGACGCTGCCTCTCTGTCAAGACATACTCATTAGTAGATTCTCCCCAGTTTAGCAGAGAAGGGTGGGTAAGCTGATATAGCATTGAGTGCATGAAGTGGGGTGACGTTTTAAAGATGGAAAACTAGAGTTAGTAAAGTTACATTGCTTTAAAAAAATGAATGCCCCATTTCTCTTCAGTTGAGCAAAGACAAACAGAAAACACACAGCTGCAATGACTGTTCTCACACTTCCAAAATTCAAGGAAGATTTGAAAACACTGTGTGGCTATGAAGTTATTTCATTTCCCAGAGACTTCATTAACCCAGGCTGTACCCGAGGAACCTTGCTGCAAAGGTGTATACTGAATGAGCTCAGTTCGGAGCCTGTGATGGCTTGCTTCACTGAATTTACAGAAAAGAGGGAGTCTTCAGCAGCTGGGTGACCTCCCAGAAACAAAAAGGACACTGCCATCCAAACCCTGGCATTGGATACAACTCTGGGACCTAGGAGGAATTATTTGACTGTCTTTGGCTTCAGGTGCTCAGCACTCAAGTGCAGTAGATCACAAAAACTTCCCGCTTAAGGCAGCTGTCTTTGAGGCTTAAATTTAGGGGATTATTCAGGTCATTTTCATGTTGCTTCTGCATGAAGATGCTTCACCAATGCTTAATAAGGCCCTCCACTGTGTCTGAGATGCATCAGTCATATGTACAGCTCACCACACAGGACAGAAATATGTTAACACTAGCCAATGCCAACTTGTCTGGTGAGCAGGCTACTGGGATGTGTTAGTCTTCATGTTCTAAGTGTTTGTCTCACAATGTGCACTCTGTTGGCTGGGTGCATTTATTTTTTATTAATAAATTTTGCTCTTTCATAAAATCTCATACCTGTACTCTATATATTTAGATCCCTCTTACTCTCCCCCCTCTTCCTTCTCACCCCTGCCAGCTACCCCACCCCCATAACTTTTTCCCCTGTTTACTAGGCTTGGTTTTGTTTTGTGTCCCACAGAGTTTAATCAGGGCCTTCTGAGTGATCCTGAGTTTGGAATTAAGCATCAGAGGTTGTTAGGCTCAACAGTGAGCTCACCACTGGATACCATGCCTCCCACATGCCCAGAATTTCTCAGCTGCCGAGGGATCATTCTCAATTCTAACTTTGAGAATCCATAAAAGCCAACATAATAACACGAGTGAGGATCCATTTACTAGTTTCTAATACAGCAGACCTCTTCAGGAAAGTGGCAGGTACATTTAATTGCACTTATCAAAAAGCAATAATTACTTGCTTTAATTAAAATTAATTTAGATCCTACCTTTGATTTGTTTTACCTAGTTCATTAATGGTATAGGATCCTATTAAATATGAAAATGAAGCTGTTCTTGGGGGTTCATATTTTGCATGAAAAAATAATAATTATGGTCATTTAAATAGTAATCCCTTAACTGAAATAGTTTGTGTTCTTTCAAAAGGATTCTGAAGGCTCAAAATGGAAAAGCATCATACAACTATATTTCAAAACCCAACTGAAAATTTGTTATTTCTTGTGATCAATAAAAATGTTTATAATTCTGGATGCTGATGTTACCATGGCCTCAATGAAGGTAGCCTCAGACCATTTGCGAGCCTTTTTTTCCCCACCTCTTTATTATATCATTGTATTTCATATACTGACTCCTAATTTCCTTAAGATGCCCGTCCTTTTGGCTTTGTCACTGTTATAAAATATACTTAAGACTGCAACTTAGGCGACAGAATGAGCTAGGAATCTTGAGGTACAGATTGACTCTTGACCTACCACTGTCTTAATCATAGTTTTCCTTGCTGTGACAATGTATCTTATAGGAAAGGACCTATAGGAGGAACTATTTCATTGGCCTCTTAGTTTCAGAGCTATTGGTCCATGGTTCTCTTGTCTCATTGTTGTGGGCCTGAGGTAAGACTGAGCATCAAGGGATGGAGATTACTGTATTAGAGCCAAGTGTTAACCTGAAATCAGCTAAGAAGCAGAGACAGGAAAGAACTGTTCAGAAGGCAGCACAGATCAAGAATGTAACCCCTTCAGGTAAGCCTCCCAAAGTTACCAGTATCTCCCAAAATAACAAACTGGAGCTTCAGGTTTCAATACCAGAGCTGCGGGGGGGGGGGGGGGGGACATATTCAATTCAATCATAACAATTGCTAATTCTAAGTATACAGTTTTATCTAATAACATTTTTTTAAAAAATATATCTTAAAATTGCGATTGTTTGGGCTTGCTTAAGCTAGAGTGGGGACTCAGTGAGTTAAAACAAGAACTGTTCAAACTTCAAGACCTGAATCTGATCTCCAGAACTTTGTAAAAAAGCTGTATGCTCTCACCCACAAATGTAATCTCACCACTGCTACATCCAAATGGGAAGCAGAATCATGACAATTGCCCAGAAGCTCATGGGCTAAGGAACCAAGAGTAAGCAGTGAAGCAACAGAAAAAAAAAAAGAAAGAAAAAAAGAAAAGACTCCTAAAAGCTGTGCTTTGGCCTCCATGGAGGCACTGTGCTACACACATGCCCGCGATCACACACACATTACACACATATTTTAAAATTACGTATTTTTTAATTCCATTGATACAAAATTGTAAGCATTTACATTTGTGTAAATATACTTTCAACTTTATAATATTTTCATAATGGACACATCTTTTCCAAACCACAAATGAGCAGACAAAGCCAAGAGAGTCCTTACACATTTTCAGGAGGCTCCTGCAACAACAGCTGGAACACATCTCACCAAGCTAGGTGCTAGGCCTCAATTTGGTCCCACAGAGATGACCTAGGACTCCGCTTCTTAGTGTCCTGGGTGACTAAGTTGGAAAACGAGAGCCTTTGTATGTGTCTTCACCCCAGACACAACAGCATGTTCAACAATGTTTGCAGAAGAATTGTATCACATTTTTAGAAGCCATTGAAGTAAGTTGTGTTTACCTGCATTCAGGTTGTCTAAACAATTGATTCCTTTTCAGTACAAAGCACCATTCCCTTCTATCTTAAAAGACATCCTCTGTGGATGAAAATTATTTCCCAGTATACTCTCCTTAAGGACTAAAGAATGGGCCCAGTTGGAAGCATCCCACACCATTCATCCTTTGACACCATCACTCTGTCTGCACCCACAAAAGGTGACTGACTCCCTTCCTATCTACACTGCCATGTCTGCACAAAGAGCTGCCATTTATGGACTTTCAATTAATTTCCTTTATTTTTGTTGCTTTAAATACATAAAAGTTATATCTCTAACCGGCACACAATATTGAGTAAAGGAAAATGACATGGCAGAGGGGCAGGAAAATGCTGGGCTGGAGAATTCTGGCCCGAGTGGTCATTCAGCACAGGATATGTGGCACCGGGCTGGGGTCCCACTCACCACACTGGTACTTCCACCATGTACCTGCTCCTCACATCTCTAGGCTTCATTCATAAAGTTGGAAGAGCAGACAAAATACTAAGAGCAGGAACATTTAACCACTGATTCCTGCTGGAAAACAAAGAACTAATCAATCTCTGAGTTGTATGAGTTCTGTTGACTTGCTCTCGGTCATTTGAAATCCTCAGAAGTACACAACCTCTAGTTTTAAGTTTCAGCAAAACAGAGAGTGTATCTCATGTCAACCTTCCAATTTAGGCTTGCAATGTAATCAAAGGTTCTTCTAAAGAGAGGAGAAACAAAAACGGCATTCGAATATAAAATGTTCAATTGTTTCTACCTAAATGATGGTTCTATGCCTGCAGATAAGAATATAAAAGAACTGTTTCCTCCTATAAAAATAATTCATACAAAAGGATAAATTACAATTCAGGAATCCTTCCCCAGGTAAGTATCCATTTTTGAAACAAAGTTTGAAGGTACACAATGCTTATTTTAGACTATCATATTTTAAGGTCTTATATTAAATTATTACTTCCCTTGTTAAAGTTTAAAGTCAATGAAGGTCGAGCTAAGTAACAAATAGCTCACAATGGCGGGCCCCTGAGAGGACTCAGTGGGTAAAGACACTGGCCACCAACCCTGAAGAGTTGAATTTAATATCCAGAACCTACATGGTGGAAGGCGAGAAACAATTCCTGCAAGCTGCCTTCTGATGTCCACATGTGTGTGTGGCATGTGCGCATGTGTGTGAGCAAACACCCAAATGCTCACAATACATTAATAAACAAAAACAAATTAAAAATAAATATGAAAAAGTAAATATGTTACAATAAGAATACCAAAAAGAAGAAAGATGACAGTATTCTTGCCTCTATACAGATCTTTAAACCCTACCTAAGTAAAAAAAGTTTAGATAAGGACTGAGTATGTTC